>NC_025691.1:4498239-4500841 GCF_000633955.1 Camelina sativa
TTGATAAATTGCCGGATGTAAGCCGGGAGACGTCTCGCTTCTGGTACATTTTTCAGCAATAAAAATAGCAAACTTTAAATACTCAAATAGCGTAATTCGCCTGCTACAATGCGGCTAAATCTTATTAAATACTCAAATAACACATGTTAATTCCGAACTGGTGCGCCATTCGCCGCGATCTCACGAACACTCGTCTTGAGTCGTTTTGGCATCGGCGCCACAACAGCTGCAGCCCGGTCTTCTCCCAGTCCTCGGGGCGAGTTTCCAATGCCCTGGCCTTCTGTTCGGACTCATCCAGCAAGTCAATAGTCCTTTTCCTTTTTGCCTTAAGTATGGCAACTTCAGATTCTAAAGTCTTCAGCTGGCGGTCGATCCTACCTCTTTTCATATGAAAGTACTGGAAATCCTGGTTCAATTCTTGATGTGTACCTGTGATCTGCATAATCAAAGTCAACAACGGATTAGTCACATGGATCCTACCTCTTTTAGGATGTCTCGCGATAATTACCTGACGAAAGAAGGTATTGGCTTCAGCAAGCTCGACATCATTAGCACGCCTGTTAATATAAAACGGCTTGACATTTCCCGGAATGAAGTCACTAATCAGGGTAGGATCCATGTGTGTCGGCTTCCGATCTGCTTCCTTTCGGCACTTGTTGCAGTACGCAACCAGGCATGGCGGCAGGGCCGCTATCCTCTCGAATCCATTCTCGATCCAATCTTTCGGGTGGGATTCAAGCATCTCAAGCTTGAGCAGCAATTCGCGTTGCGCTTGTTCGAGTGCGGCGAGTCGATCGCGGTACTCCGTGTGACGGTCTTCCACCTGATGAAGAAATTCTTCCAGGTCACGTCTTTCTTCCGGTTTGACGCGGAACATCAGCATCCAAGGAGCTCGGATATTCGGGTTGTAGGCCATCCCCCTTTCGATAGCTTCGGCATTCGAGAACGTCGGGACACCATTCCCGATAAGAGGGGATTCCACGCTGCTAATAGAGTTTCACATCGCTCTGATTTAAAGTTTTTCGAGAATTGTTTAGTTCGGAGACCGCGCCGGTTGATTTATATGCAACCTGGGGTGTAAAATTTCCATATTCTGTGCAAAATGGCAAAAGTGCAAATTTAGAGAATTTGTTGATTTTTCCTTTTTTGGCAAAAGGAAAGATTCCGTCACAAAAAAAAACAAAGAAGAAAAAGATTCAAAAAAGAGAATGGGCCGAACAAGTCGGCAATGTTTTACAAGGGTANATTTCCCGGAATGAAGTCACTAATCAGGGTAGGATCCATGTGTGTCGGCTTCCGATCTGCTTCCTTTCGGCACTTGTTGCAGTACGCAACCAGGCATGGCGGCAGGGCCGCTATCCTCTCGAATCCATTCTCGATCCAATCTTTTGGGTGGGATTCGAGCATCTCAAGCTTGAGCAGCAATTCGCGTTGCGCTTGTTCGAGTGCGGCGAGTCGATCGCGGTACTCCGTGTGACGGTCTTCCACCTGATGAAGAAATTCTTCCAGGTCACGTCTTTCTTCCGGTTTGACGCGGAACATCAGCATCCAAGGAGCTCGGATATTCGGGTTGTAGGCCATCCCCCTTTCGATAGCTTCGGCATTCGAGAACGTCGGGACACCATTCCCGATAAGAGGGGATTCCACGCTGCTAATAGAGTTTCACATCGCTCTGATTTAAAGTTTTTCGAGAATTGTTTAGTTCGGAGACCGCGCCGGTTGATTTATATGCAACCTGGGGTGTAAAATTTCCATATTCTGTGCAAAATGGCAAAAGTGCAAATTTAGAGAATTTGTTGATTTTTCCTTTTTTGGCAAAAGGAAAGATTCCGTCACAAAAAAAAACAAAGAAGAAAAAGATTCAAAAAAGAGAATGGGCCGAACAAGTCGGCAATGTTTTACAAGGGTATTCAAACCCATACTTAATAGAGTTTGGGACAAAAAAACAAAAATTAAAGTTCAGCGTCCAAGGAACCGGTCAAATCGGCTTGGAAGCTCTCGGCATTAGAGCCATACGGATGGTAGAGGGAGTCCGGAGCCATCGTTCCAGGGTGAAGAAGTCTGTAGCCCAGCTGATTAGGGGACATGACGAGGTCGTTTTCATTCAGTTCGAGGACGTCGATCGCTTGAATAGTTTCCTCGGCTTTGTCCTTGTTCTTATCAATCTCCGCGATTCGCTCCTCAGGAATAACGGCCCCCTTCTCGATCAGATATTGTACAGTTTCCTGCACTCCGGTAGCCTGATTTAACAGGTCTTCCAAGGGGCGAATCTTCTCTTGTTCGACTAAATAAGCCTTGACCTTATTCAATCGAGTCTGCGCTTTCTTCGCTGTTCACTCCACTTTCTCCAAATGATCCCGCTGAAGTCTTTTAATCTCAACGTCGAGTTGGATTTTCAACTCGTTGCATGCTCCATGCAGTTCGGATTTCTCTTCTTCGAGAGTAAGCGCTCGGGAATTCAGTTCGCCAATCCTCAGTTTGGATTTAGCGATGATACCATCCTTTTCAGCGAGAAGAGCTTCAAGCTCCTTGATCCTCTCTTCCTTAGCTTTGCTGGCAACTCGGATTTGTTCCGCGCATTCCTTCACCTTTTCAAGCTCGA
>NC_025691.1:4501707-4515313 GCF_000633955.1 Camelina sativa
TCCTTTTCAGCGAGAAGAGCTTCAAGCTCCTTGATCCTCTCTTCCTTAGCTTTGCTGGCAACTCGGATTTGTTCCGCGCATTCCTTCACCTTTTCAAGCTCGAATCCAGACTTTTTATCGCTTTTGACTCGCCTATCGTACAACTGAGTCAGCGTATTCATCCTGGCGGCAGTCTGTGAATTCAAAGAACATACGTCAGTCTTGCCCGCACAAAGTTTGAACAAGTTAAAGAAAATGATAAGGCTAACCATTAAGTGGGATTCGGCGACGTCAAGGAACGCTTGTTGGAACTCCAGTTCGTCCGCTGACGGAAGAATTCGACTGGAGATCTTCAAGGTTCGGAAAAGTTCGCCTGAAGCATCACGACTTATGACCAAAGGGGTATCACCGAAATACTCGAAGGCAAACCGTTCCGTTTTGTCATTCTCTCTTGCCAGACGGAATCGGTCGGCAGATTCCAGTCCGGCATCTTCATCTGAGCGTTTGCGGTTTGCTGCTGGCTGCGGCGCCTTCTTTTTGTGTTTTCTCTTCTTCCTTTTTGGTTCAGCTCCAAGCTGAGGGACATCCTCTTCACCGTTCGGAGGGTTGGCATTCCCTAAAGCTAGGGGAGGGGTATCGCCTTTTGCAACATCGACTGTGTCGACGTCTTCTTCGGAAGCCCGAGTAGGATCGACGACGGTCTGATCCTGAACAGGATCAACATCAGACCGGTCCTGAGGAGGATCGATATCGGCTTCGATGGCAGCCTGGATTTCTCGGCGAACGACCTGGAGACTGTCGGATTCAACGACACGTGACCCGGCTGGCTCCGCAGTTCGACCCAGCGAACTCGCGAAACTTGGGAATGTTGTCCTAGGTTTGCCCATCGCTGTTTCAACACGGATACGGGTAATAAATTCCTAGATAGTAGAGCGTTCCTGACAGGGTGATAGTCCGGAGCTAGACGTGTTGCGCAAAATGGACGATCTGGAAGCAAGACATGAAAAAGTTAAAATTGGTCAGAGGTGCCGAAGTCAATTAGAACGTACTGGAAATATAAAATCTACCAGGATTTTCATTCCACACTCTCCGATGGAAACCCAATGGATTAACGAGCGAGTACTGATCGACGCGGACATAAAAGTAGTGGTTCGTCCATTTCTTGAATTTGGAAACTCTTTGACCAGCAAGGAAATTGTGCGCCGGTCTCATATTCACTTCCCAGCGATGCGGACTCTTTGATGACTTGAAATTGGATAGTTGCTCAAAGAATTGAACTCCAATGTTAACTCCGACTTCGGCTGCTATGGTAAGGGCAGCCATGAAGTTACAAATGGCTCCAGGGACAAATTGGCAGATCGCTATCCTGCGTCTTTGGGCATAGAGTGATATTAATGCTGGGATTGGGAATAAGAGGCGACATTCAGTAATAGAGGTAACAAAGGATCGACATCCTGCGTCTTTGGGCATAGAGGTAACAAAGGATCGATATCTTCGATTGAGATTCCTAAAGGCGCGAATCGGTCTTCTTCTTGCGACAACACATCTTGAGTCAGTTCGTCACTCCCGTCTTCATGAAAAACTGGTAGAGGAGTCTGTGATGATGAAGCTCCAACTGAGCAGCGAGTTAGAAGAGATGGGATTTCGGAGCCCGATCTACTGGATTCTCCGATCTGCGTGACACGTCTTGAGGTGCGACGAATTAATTGTCCGCTTTCGCTTTCCGGCGAAAAAGAGGGATCCGAAGTGTCCACTATGATGTGAGTTCGGAGAGTGCGGAAGAAAAATGGAGATAAATAATTAAAAAGAAGAGAGTTCGGAGCAGATTACCTTTCACTGTTGGCAGAAAATGAGAAATGACGAAGGGAGGAGGCGTATTTATAGAGTCGAATGGGCGGCAACCCTACGTAGAGTCATTATGACCTACGCGACTCTTCGACTTCCGACCTAGCAGATGTGACGCAAACGACACGTGTCATCCAGACGATTCACGTTGAAGTGGCGCGGGAATCCCGGGTAAAATCAAATGATTCTTTATGGTCTAGATCGGATATTCTCTTTTCCATAGTTCAAAATATTCAAATTGAATTCTGAATATTTAGAACTGGGGGGGACTAATTGTTGGTGCGGGATTTAACACCCCCGACATACCGAACTAAACCAGAAAGACAATTTGGTTATTTAACTGGGAATCCGGTTAAGTACTCAGTTAGGTCATTTAAGCCCACTTCGGATAGAAGAAGCCCAGCCTCGAGGGTGAAGAACCGACTTCCACTTCGCCCGGCGGCCGATCTAAGAGATAGAGTAACTTTCCTTATTTCAGTTCGTCTGATAAGGAAAGTTAATATATTGTGCGATTTATGAATATGTATAAAGGGGGAAAGACTTCTCCATTGTAAATCATCCATCATTGAATACAATTATTGAGTTCTCTTCTTGTCCTTAGCAATAGAAACCCTAGTTCTTAAAAGATCAATTCCTTTTTTTCTAACAATCAAAGCTTAGATTGATTTTCTAGAGGGTTTACTTTACTGNTGAATATTTAGAACTGGGGGGGACTAATTGTTGGTGCGGGATTTAACACCCCCGACATACCGAACTAAACCAGAAAGACAATTTGGTTATTTAACTGGGAATCCGGTTAAGTACTCAGTTAGGTCATTTAAGCCCACTTCGGATAGAAGAAGCCCAGCCTCGAGGGTGAAGAACCGACTTCCACTTCGCCCGGCGGCCGATCTAAGAGATAGAGTAACTTTCCTTATTTCAGTTCGTCTGATAAGGAAAGTTAATATATTGTGCGATTTATGAATATGTATAAAGGGGGAAAGACTTCTCCATTGTAAATCATCCATCATTGAATACAATTATTGAGTTCTCTTCTTGTCCTTAGCAATAGAAACCCTAGTTCTTAAAAGATCAATTCCTTTTCTTCTAACAATCAAAGCTTAGATTGATTTTCTAGAGGGTTTACTTTACTGAATTTATTTTCCCCCATAAACAAATTCATTGTGGAAATCCAGTTTCTACATCGTTGAAAACGCTTGAGTTGATCATAATCAGCTCTCTCCATCGTTATCAGATATAGATACAAAAGAAAAGAGTCAAGCGGTAGAGAGAGGAGTCATATAGTCTTTACTTATATAGTCCCAAAGCGACAAAGGTGAAAGGTGTATATATATATTAAATCTCTATTAAATCTTTTTTTTTTAGTGTTAAGATAATCTTTATATGAAACCTCTACAATATCCTTTTTTCTTAGTGAAGAATTTTGAAATGCACCTGCCACACGTGCGACTAACCCAAAACTCTCCCTTGGTGATTTTTTAAAAGTACTAGGTTTTGAACCCACGCTACGCATGAATTTATTTAATATATTTTGATGAAAATTATATATTCACTCCATTTCAAAATATAAGAAGTAACCACTTTAAAAAAGTTCAACCAATTATAAATAAAACTGCATAATAAAAAATAGTAAACTAATTTAAAAGTAGCATTGAAACTTAAAAACATCTTATATTATGAAACAAAAAATCATCTCTATAACATCTTATATTATGAAACGGAGGGAGTATGTGATTGATGATAGTAATGAAATATTATATTATAAAAATATTAAAATTAGTATTAAGTAAAAAATTAAATTGCAGATACATAATTTTTAAAAATATAAAAATGAGTTGTGTTATAAAATCAAATGAGATAAAAAAATCATGACTTTAACTCGACGTCCAGGTGAGGCGGATCAAACTGGTGACCTCACATATCCTAAACCATTTCTTTGACCACGAGAAAAACAAAATAATTTTATAATCTTGAATTTATCTCGTTTTTCATATTTAATTGATCGCTACCACCTACGTTTTTGTGTTTTTCATTCAATGTTTTCTTATTATTGATATTCTTTCTTGTCATTTTTATTGTCAAATTTTATGGTAATTGTCACTTTTACTTTTATCTGGTTCTTTGTTATACTCTTCTTCTTCTTCTTTCTCATCAACTTATTCACATTCTTCCACTGAAAAACTTTTTTTTAGACTACCACACAACTTGTTAACCCATCAAACTCCAAGAACAAAATCATTTATTTTCTCCTAAAATTTGTGCAATTCATAAAGACCAGCATAGTCAATAGATGCATCCAATTATTGATAATTTCATCCATATACTTATTCGGTTTTAGATCCACACGTATTGAAACTTTTCAAACCAAAATCCTTACTCGCGGAGAAAGTAATATGAACACATGTATAGTTAAAACAATATTTGTGCTTTTCATCGATCTTACTTCTTTAAACTCAAATAACATCAACTCAAGGTCTTGCGACGTCAATCCTCTTTCTTACACTTAAAAATAAAAATTTTACTGCAAGAATATCAAATCATATTTCTTTTATTTCTATAAATTTTACTTGTTCCTTTTTTTTCTAAAAATTCTTAATAATATAGATTACTACTATATTTCCAAAAATGTTAATTAGTGAAATATCTAATTCTTATTGGTTGTTTTAAATCCGAAATGGACACCTTTAAGAGTTTATAGTTTCAACCTTTTATTAGTATAGATATAATATTTGAAAATTTCTATGGAGGTTAAGTAATTGTAATATTTTAAAATATTCTATGAAGTTTAAATATTTTTAATATTTGAACCTTTTAAAATTTATAATATTTTAGCTTTTAAAATTTATAAATTATAATTTTTTAACAACATTTTATAAGCTAATAAATTTTTAAAATTTAAAGATTATAAGATTTTGAAACCTTTTAAAAGCTAAGACTTTTAGAAGTTTCAATATTTATAATAATTTAAACTATTAAAATTTAAAAATTATAATATTTAAAAACATTTTATAAGCTAAAAACTTTTAAAAGTTTAAATATTAATGTTTAAACTTTTAAAAAAATTCAATAATATAATATTTTTTGAAACTTTTTAAGTTTTAATTTGATCAAATAAAAAATCGGATCAAACCGAATAATTTTTTTAACTTGAACGTCTGATAAATCAAGCTTTCCTGCTCATTCTCTGTTGGAATCATATTAATTTTTATTTATATTGGTTCTGAACCATTGTCTAAAAAAATTCTAGCCGATGTGGGACGTTGTATATAGTTATTTTATTTACATAAATTTAAAATTTTCTTTTTTCTAAAAATTCTTAATATAGAAAATTCTGGTTATTTAAAAAATGTTAATGAATGACATGTCAAATCCTTATAGGTTGTTTAAAAAATATCTTAATATAGAAAATTATGGAAATAAAAAAAATGTTAATTAGTGACATGTCGAATTCCGATTGGATGTTTTAAATCCTAGGTGAACAACCTTAGGAGGTTATAGCTTCTTTTATTTAGTATAGATTTTTTTGCTTGCTGGGGGAGCCAATAACAAACAAAATTAGTTATAGTTTAAATAGAATTTTTTATGTATGTTAGTCAGTGTGTTTTACAAAAATTCATCATAGGTTACTTCAATTTTAGGTTTCTATCGAATTGTCCTAAAACATTATGCGGCCACCATCGGTAACTCATTCTATGCCCATTTTGTTGTCTTCTACACTAATTTCTTATAATGCTCCTCTAATTCGTTCTTATGATTTTAAATTCGAATGGCAGACCGAATATAACCTTTGAATACTTAATTAATTAGAGTGGCCGGTGAGCTGTAGAACTTGAATTTGTCTGAATAATCCTTTCCACGTTTCTTGATCTCCAAGGAATGTTATAATAAACTAATCTCTTTAGTCAAAAGAGTACATGAATGTCAACGGTGTTAAGTTAGGTTTCTATATATTTATGTTGTGGCTTCGTTTTTTAGAAATAAACCTGCAACCTCACATTGAGAGTTGAAAGACATAAGAAAAAAATACGGAGCAATGGAGAAAAGAGAAGATCTTGAGACAATCTTACCCTACTTGCCGTTAAAGATTCAAGATTCGTCTCTGTCTTGGCCATCACCGCACTTGGTGGAGGTTTTAGAAGCTATGACCAAAGGACCGAGTCACAGCCGAGTGGATTCGGGACAAACTCTCTCTGATTTCATCTCTGACATGAGACAAGCTCTCTCTTTGACTTGTCATCTTTCTTCTTCATCACTTGAAGGCTACGCTCTCTACTTTGACGAGGTAATAAAAACTCTTTTTTTTTTTTTTTAAATCTTCACCGAATCATTTGGATTTGATTGAATGATTAATGTTTTGGTATGGTGCAGAGAATGTCGAAAGAAGAATCAATCAGATGGTTTAACGAGGTTTTACCTGCAATGGCTTGTCTTCTTCTAAGATTCCCATATCTCTTGGAACTACACTATCTAAATTCAGACAACCTTATCAATGGAACCAAAACCGGTCTTCGTGTCTTAGGCCCCAAGAAAGATGGCATTGTATTCCTCAGCCAGGTATATCTTCCAAATCCAAACACTTCAATACAGAAACAAAGTTTGATTGATGTTTTGTCCATGGCAGGAACTTATAGGAGCATTGCTTTCATGTTCTTTCTTTTGTTTGTTCCATGTCGATAATAGAGGCTCGAATCATCTACCAATCATCAATTTCGACAAACTATTCGGGTAAGTACACATTGTCAAACAAATTTCATGTACAAAGTCAAGATCTAAGATCTTGTGTTGACCTATTGCAGAAGCCTAATCAACACAGGGAGAAATGAACATCAAGAGAACAAGATAAAGTGCATAACTCATTACTTCCAGAGGTTGTCTTCATGTATCCCTCCTGGATTCGTCTCATTCGAAAGAAAGATTCTCACTTTAGAGAAAGATTCTTCTGGTCTCGAAGCTTTTCCTGATGAAGGCTTTTGGAGAAACTCTACTGTCAAACTCTGCCCTGTTGAGGTAATTAATTAATCAACCAGATGAGATTAATGTTTTTGATATTCAATAGGATCTCTGTAAAGGGTTTGTGTGTAGGTCCATACTTATGGTTTGATCGAGGATCAAAGCGTTGAAGCTCTTGAAGTTGACTTCGCCAACAAGAACTTAGGAGGTGGAGCTCTTCGCAAGGGATGAGTCCAGGCATGTAAACCCTAAACCTAAATATTATTTAGATCTCGTTAAGTTTCCTGATGAGAATAATATCTTGAAAACACACAGGAAGAGATTAGATTCATGATCAACCCAGAATTGATCGTTGGGATGCTCTTCTTACCAACCATGGAAGTCAATGAAGCCATTGAAGTTGTTGGTGCAGAAAGATTCTCTCATTACACAGGGTACAACATGAGTGAATCTGTCAGGACATTAATTGACACTTTATGTTTTTAAAATGGCTGTCTACTGTCTGCAGATATGCATCATCGTTTCGGTTTTTTGGTGACTATATTGATACAAAGGAAACAGATGTTTTCGGAAGGCGAACAACGAGAATCGTAGCTATAGATGCTCTGCGTCACCCAGGAGTCTCCCAATACAAACCTGAATCCCTCCTCAGGTAGTGTTGAATCATAGATTCTTACATTGTCAAGTCTTATATCAAATTGTTTCTTAACATTTCTTATTTTTCCTTTATTTTCCTGTTTAATTCTTTGGAGATTTACTCATGTGTCATAAATTTTCGGTAATATTACCAGAACCATACAATTTTTTTTTATTACTATCATATTTCGGTTCTATTTTCTATATCCAGTGTACTCATGTTGCATGTTATAGAAAAAAACATAATTACAAAGAATGTCATTGCCACGTCAGAAAAATCGCGCCGCCACTTCAGAAAAATCGCGTCGCCACGTCAGAAATCGCTGACGTGTATTAAATTACTCAGCCGTAAAGCGTTACAACAGTAATGATGGCTGAGTTACGGTATGTTGCAGCTGATTTATGGAAAATGGCTGAGTTATGAGCGGACGGTTGACTTACGAACATAACTCAGCCTGTAGTTACGGCTGACTTAACGAAATCTGTCTTAGTTATGAGAAAATAGCTTGAGTTATGGCTCATAACTCAACCATAAGTACGACTGAGTTTTTACCCGATGGTTGAGTTGTCAAAATTTGGCTGAGTTAATACTTTGACACGGCTGAATTAACTTTCTCCGACTGGCTGAGTTATTAACAAGGGCTTACTTATGAGATGTCGTTACGGCGGAGTTATGATTAAATACTATAACTCAGCCGTCATGAGCTGACTTATCGGAAAACTCGGCCGTTTTACGGCTTACTTAGTAGCAAAAGATTAATTACTATAATATCATTCAGTTACGACCGACTTATTAAACGTTGCGGCTGAGTTACAGATTTTCAGTTGAGTTATGACATTAAGCGGCTGAATTTGGCAGCCGGTTTTTTGTTTTTTAACCATCGGGTATATATATTATGACATGTTGCGACTGAGTTATAATTTTGTTTGAATTAGGCTGATTTACATGTTCCTTTGGTGGCTGACTTGCCACTTCGGACACATCATCCATGTCATCATCTTCTAAGGAAATACGAAACGTCTTTTTTCGACTCTTGTGCTTCACCTGGTTCAAAAGTGAAGGATTTACATCTTCTTTACCTTGTTCTTCACTTTTTAATTTTCCTCATTCTTATCAATTTTCCTCATTTTTCTTCATTTTCGTTCATGGATCGAGTTCCGGTAATTGTTGTTTCTGGTAATTGGATAACGACACATAAATATATATTTAACACCGACGATAGAGGGTGTAGAGTTGCAGATAGATGCAGAAAAAACGCCCAACAAGCTTGTGAAGTTGGTTCTCGATGACTACAGACTGAAAGCGTTGAGCCATCAGCTAAAGCTGAGCTACTTGTTCTCGAACAAAGGTTGTGTCAGCTGAGTTATTTATATACAACCGAGTATCAATATAACTCAGCCGTCATATGAATCTACGAGAGCTTTTGTTTTCTCTTAAGTATTATAACTCAGCCGTGAAGTAATATAAATCAGCCGTTGATTTTCAGCTTATTTCTTGTTATAAGTCAGCCACCAAGCATTATAACTCAGCCGTCATATGAACTCTACAAGACCTTTCGTTTTCTTTTGAGTATTATAACTCAGCTATCAAGTAATAAAATTCAGCCATGTACTTTCAGTTTATTTTTGTTATAAGCCAGCCACGAAGCATTATAACTCATCTGTCATATGACGTGGCATAGTTTGCTGATGTGCATTTTTTTAATATTTTCGAAATTAAAAATGAAAAATTAACTCAATGTGATAATTGTAATTACACCCAAGACACTAAATATATGAGTAATTTTTAGAAAATATATAATATACCAGCAATATTCATACTTTTCTATAACATGTGAGTAACTTTTTCTTAATTCTTTCTTCGTTAGGGAGACCAATAAGGCCCTTTGTGGTTTCCTCCACGTCTGCAAGAATCAGAGTAAAGCGCTGTGCATAGATCATGAAGATGGAGTTGGTGTTGCTACAGGGAATTGGGGATGTGGTGCTTATGGTGGAGATCCTGAGATCAAGTCTCTTCTTCAGTGGCTTGCTGTATCACAGGTCAAATCTTACACTCTTATCTCCAACATTTGCTTGATTGATTACCAACCAATGGCTTTTTTTTTGCTCACAAATTTTTTTCACTCTTCTCAGGCAAGAAGACCTTTCATGTCTTACTACACTTTTGGATTTGAAGCACTACATAATCTTAATCAGGTTTAGTCTCTCTCACTATATCAAATTAAAAGATAGAACAATTTTTTGTGCTGATCATTATGGTGCTTTGCTACAGGTAACAGAATTGGTTGTATCTAAAGGATGGACAGTGGGATACTTATGGAAGAACCTGGTCAAGTATTCGAACCAGAGGTTGAAAAACAAGAAAAGAAGAGAACCTAAACTTGGTTTGTTTGATTGGCTTACTTCGATCAAATCTTCTTAATAGCGAAACAAATCTCATTGTGATTTCACTTTTGAGATAGAGAATTATCTTTTGTATTTTGGAGTGAAGTTTAAATAAAATTAAAAACGCAGTGAGAAAATATTATCTAGTGCAAAAAGGAAAATGAAAAAAGTTCCATTGTTATCATCCAATTACATTAGGAAGGTAACAAACTTTATTGAAAGAAGATCCGCACAAAATAACATAACACTTAGAACACAAAGATGATAACAATCAAATACAAATCTGGATATGGAGCTGGAGCTGAAGTTGGAGCATAAACAGGAGACGGAGGTGGAACAAGGTATCCAGGCATGAAGACGATTGGGCCCCTTCTGCTTCTCCTTCTCCTTGGGATGTTAACAAATATCCTTTGATCACTCTCTCCATCCATCTTTGCGCACACTCGGCAAAATTTGTATGGCTTTCTCTACAAGAACGAATAGCAAATAGTTGATTGGTGGAGAGACTCTAGGATGGATGATAAAAGAGGAAGTTTACTACTTAAATATATTTTATTTCTTATTTACTTTTTGGTCAAAACATTAGGTTCTTATTTTTCCTACTCAGTCATTTGTCTTTTCTTTCTTTATCACAAAAGTAATTTAATTTGTATTTTTCTTGTATATTGATTGGCCGGTCTTTTCTTTTATTTGGTAAAATATATTTTAACATAATTAGTGATTTTCAAATATGTTTTAAGTCAGAATCCAAAAGGAAATGTATAAGAAACTTTTCTATTTAGGTGTTGATTGGTTCTCCCGCTATCTCCCGCAAACGTTACTAGCGATTGGTGCCAATAACACAAACCGCTTCCAATCGCTCCCAACCGCTCTCAACCACCGAATTCCAAAAGCTGCTTCCCGCAAGCGTTTGCGGTTGTGGGCGATTGCGGTTGAAATTTTTTTATTATTTTTTTTTAAACAAAAAACAAATCAAAAGTACTAAAATATTTTTTTCTTATATCTTCAACCTAACCATTGTACCCATTAAGGATGAGAGAAAATGAAGTACAAATACGATTGAGGAGATTAGAATATAAAAAATTACAAGAAAATAAGATTCCAATTAAAAAAAACCGAGAAAATGATGTAAAACTATTGGCACATCGCACATACGTTCAAAAAAATCTAAAAATATATAACATTTCATCAGAAGTTTAAGAAAATAAGATTATTTGTGAAAATATTAAAACAAATCACCAATGACTCTTTTCAACTTTTTCATAATTATTTTACCTTGGCTTTGTAATTCAATGTGAGGAAGTTATTGAGTGTGTAAGATTTAACAGAGAAGATCTATAATCTAAAGCATATGTTTTTTCATTTATCACATTACTTGATTAAATTTTGGGTGAAAAGCCAAATGTAAAAAGTAATAAGTGTTTCAATATGAAATTTATTTGTTTTTTGAATAATTATTTTAGTATTTTTAAAGATTTTTAATTATAAATCAAATTTAATAAAGTTTTTGGTGTTTTGAAACATTTATATAATTATATATTATATTTATTATGTTTTAACCGCTAATGCAACTGTTGGTCAACCAGTCGCAAAACTTGCGCAAACGCACCCATTTTAAAACGCTAAATCAGTTATTCAAAACGCTTAATAACGCTTGAAACCGCAATCGCCCGCTTTTGCAATTTCCTGCAACCGCAACCGCAGACGCTGCGTTTAAACCTGTTAGACCTTTACTTTCATGCGTCAAAAAAAAAAAAATTATTAGTGTGTAATGATGTGTCACGAGGTCCGAACCCGAGGACAAACAAGTTAAATGACTTAAGTACACTAATTATTCTTATGTTTTGCAACTCGCCAATTTTGTTTTATGATAATCGTGATATCTTTAAAGCCACTGAGTTTTCTTTTTTACTAAATAATTGTTTATTAAAAAAAACATGTAATAAACTTTAGATACATATCAAAGCTAATACTCCTTATGTATCAAAGAGTGTAATTCCAATATGTAAGAAGCTTTAGACACATAGCAAAGCTAATACTCCTTAAGACAACTATGTAAATTTATAATATACTATTTTTAGATACACTAAAAATACTTTACTAATCAAGAAGTTGAAGTTAAATTAGGCATGTCAGTCTCCTCATTTTAAAAAAAACTATGACAAAAAAAATTGGGCCCTTTTGACATTAATTTTTTTCCTTGCTTTTTATTGGGCCCTTTTGCAAATAATTGTTTTACAAATTAAATTTGGCATATAAGCCTTTGTAAAATGCCTAGTGGGCCACCTCCCTAACACGGGACAATGAGATACTTATGGAAAAACCTGGTTAAGTATTCGAACGAGCGGTTGAAAAACAAGAAAAGAAGAGAACCTAAACATGGTTTGTCTGATTGGTCTATTTCGATCAAATTTTCTTAAGCATTGACTCAAAACATTTGTATTTTGGAGTGAAGTTTAAATGAAATAAAAAGGAAGTGAGAAAATATTATCCAGTGCAAAAAGGAAAATGACATATCTCCATTGTTCTCCCTAAGGAATGTAACCAACTTTATAATTGAAACAAGATCTGCACAAAATAACATAACACTTAGAACACAAATACAAATCTGGATATATAGTTGGAGCTGGAGCATAAACAGAAAACGTAGGTGGAACCATGTATCCAAGCATGGATACAAATGAGTAATCCCTCATGCTTCTCCTTCTCCTTGGAGTGTCATCAAATATCCTCTGATGACTCTCTGCATCCATCTTCGCACACACTCGAGAAAATTTGTATGGATTTCTCTCCAAGAACGGATAACAAATAATCGATTGGTAGAGAGACTGTAGGATGAATGATAAGATAGGAAGTTTACTACTTAAATAGATTTTAGTTTCTTCTTAGTTTAATTTTTTTGGTCAAAATTTTAGGTTCTTCGTCTCTTTTTCCTACTACAGTCATTTGTCTTTACTTTTTTCACAAAAGTAATTTTGTTTGTAGTTTTCTTGTATTCTGATTGGCCGGTCTTTTCTTTTATTTGGTAAAATATGTTTCCTCCTATTCATCTACTTCAACCATTTCCTAACATAGTTAGTGATATTCAGAATAGAAGGGTTTGAAATAACTCAACCCCCTAAAATTAACCTTAGGGATCAGAGTAAAAGGACCTCCTCCAAGCGTTATTAATGTCTGGCTTCTTTTGGAATATTCGAGGATTAAAGCGTAGCTGGGTGGTGTGGCGGAATAATGTGAGACTCACTCTGGTGTATAAAACAGGGCAACTAATAACATGTTCAGTTAAATTAGAGGAAGAAGAGGCTGATTTTTGTTTATGCATCGAACTTGGTGGATGAGAGGAAAGCCTTATGGGAGGATCTGTGTTGCCATATGGACTCTCCGCTCATGAGGGATAAGTCTTGGATTATTTTTGGAGATTTTAATGAAACATTATCTATTTAGGAGCACTCTCGTGGTGCAAATGGTCCAGGTATCACGGAGTGAATGGGAGATTTTCAGTCAGTAGTGAACTATTGCTCTCTCTCTGATTTGGTGTCTCAAGGTTCCTTGTTTACCTGGTGTAACAAGCGGGAGAATGATCTAATCTCCAAAAAGTTAGACCGTGTATTGGTAAATGAAGCTTGGCTCGCTATTTATCTGCATCATATATATAATGTTTTTGAAGTAGGAGGGTGTTCGGATCACTCTCGATGTCAGAATCAATCTTGTTAGTCAAGGGGAGTAAAGGCAGTATCGTAAACCTTTTAATTTTGTGAATGCCATGGTGGACTTGCCTGAGTTTAAGCCATTGGTGGAGGAATTTGGGGGG
>NC_025691.1:4515843-4517201 GCF_000633955.1 Camelina sativa
GGGGGGGGGGGGTTACCAAAGCTATTCACATGTCCACATCATCTCTTTTTCGGTTTACAAAGAAGCTAAAGGCACTCAAACCAAAGCTTAGGTATTTGGCGAGGAGCAAGATAAACCATTTGGTTGTTAAAATGAAGGAGGCATATGCTCATCTTTGTGCAAATACGAGTTTAATCTCTTACATCCCTCTGCAGTCGCAATGGAGGCAGAAAAACAGGCCTATGATCGTTGGAGTTTTTTTGCAAGTCTAGAAGAGAAATATTTGAAGCAGAAATCCAAGCTTCAATGGTTGCAAGTTGGAGACCAAAATAATAAGTAAGACCTTTCATCGTGCAGATTAGGTTCGAGCAGCACAAAATGTGATCCTTGAAATTCAAAAGCCTGATGGTATTGATGAGGAAGGTATCAAAATGGAAGCAGAGCGCCATTTTAAAGAATTTCTCCAGTTTATCCCACCTGATTTTGAGGGAGCTACGCTTGCAGAGTTGCAGGATTTAATGCCTTTTCGTTGTTCCTTGAAGGATAAGGATCGCCTTATTAGACCGGTATCGGCTGAGGAGATTAAGACGGTATTGTTCGCTATGCCCTCTGATAAATTACCAGGTTTTGATGGTTTCATTTCTGAATTTTTTTAAGGCGGCTTGGGACATCATTGGTGTGGAGTTTGTGATTACAGTTCAATCATTTTTTGCCAAAGGTTTCTTTCCCAAGGGTGCAAATGCTACTATTCTTGCTATGATTCCTAAAAAGGTGGAGACTCGGGAAATGAAAAATTATCGTCCAATATCCTATTGTAATGTGCTTTACAAGGTGATCTCCAAGATTTTAGCAAATATATTGAAGTTGCTCCTTTCAAAGTTCATCGCTGGGAATCAGTCGGCTTTTGTTAAGGACCGTCTATTGATTGAGAATAACCTTCTTGCTACGGAGCTAGTCAAGGACTATCACAAAGATCCAATTTCAAGTCGGTGTGCCATTAAGATTGATATTTCAAAGGCGTTTAACTCTGTCCAATGGCCTTTTCTGCGTAATGTTTTGGCAAAAATGGACTTGCCACCTGTTTTTGTGCATTGGATAATGCTTTGTGTAACAACCACTTCTTTTTCAGTTCAGGTGAATGGTGAGCTTGGTTTCTTTCAAAACTTGAGGGGTTTGCGACATGGTTGCTCTCTCTCTCCCTATTTGTTTGTTATCATTGTGGACGTCCTTTCCAAGATGTTGGATAGAGCAGTTGGACACCAATTTGGTTATCATCCCTAAGTGTAAAAATCTTGGAGTCACCCATCTAAGTTTTGCGGATGATCTTATGGTTCTCTCTGATGGTAAGGTTAGGTCCATTGAAGGCATTGTGGGGGGGG
>NC_025691.1:4517666-4520218 GCF_000633955.1 Camelina sativa
GGGGGGGGGGGGGGGGTTGACAGTTTTTCTAAACGATTGGGGTTGAGGATAAGCATGGAGAGGTCTACAATATACCTCGGGGTTTTTTCTGACTCAGCTTGTCATGAGATCAAAGACATTTTTAGTTTTGAGGTTGGTCAGTAACCGGTTCGGTACCTAGGCTTGCTCATAGTCATCACACGTCTCTCTCTATCGTATTGTTCGCCACTCATTGAGCAACTGAAGAAGAAAATAGATTCCTGGACAGACTGTTTTCTCTCTTTTACAGGTCGTTTAAACCTGATTCAATCAGTGCTATGGAGTATATGTAACTTTTTGTGCTCTGCCTTTCGACTTCCGAGACAATGTACTAGAGAGATTGATAGGCTGTGCTCTGCTTTCCTCTAGTCTGGTCCGGATTTAAATCCTCATAAAGCTAAGGTTGCTTGGGAGGACATTTGTAAACCTAAAAAAGAATGAGGACTGGGTTTAAGGTCTCTGAAGAAAATGAATGATGTTTGTTGCCTGAAGTTGATCTGGCGAATTGTTTTTTCGGGGGACTCTCTATGGGTTAAATGGGTGCAAAGCACTATCCTCAAACAGGAGAGCTTTTGGTGTCTCAAATCCACCACTGCTGGTTCCTGGATATGGAGAAAAATCCTCAAGTATCGTCAATCTGCATCTCCTTTTCGCAGAACAGAAGTTAGGAATGGTTCACAAACATCATTTTGGTTTGATAATTGGTATACTATGGGGCGTCTGATGGATGTGGCAGGGGAAAAAGGTATCATTGATATGGGGATTAGTAAGACTATGATGGTTGCGGAAGCATGGGTCAGATGTTGTCGAAGGAGGCACCGCCTGCATCACTATACTCTAATGGAAGCTGAACTTTTGTTGAAATATGAAAACAGAACCTCCATGGATGATGAGGTTCTTTGGAAAGGACAAAATGGCAAGTTTCATCCATGTTTCTCTACCAAGGAAACTTGGAATCAAATTCGCTCCATGGCTGTTGAGGTCCCCTGGTATAACTGTGTTTGGTTCACCCATTCAATGCCAAAGTTTTCGTTCTGTACTTGGCTCGCAATCCGTAATAAACTCTCCACGAGTGATTGGATGGCACAATGGTTTAGAGGCGAACTTGGGGAGTGCGTTTTCTGCAATAACGCTGCAGAAACACGGGATCATTTATTTTTCTCTTGTAGCTTTAACTCGGAGATATGGGAAAACACTGCAAAGAGAATTTACAGGACACGCTTCTCCACTAGCTGATCTTTGATAATTACATGTTCGCCTCTAAACAACAATCTATACACTTTGGCATAAGCGAAATGGACGGAAACATGGAGAGACCCAAAGCCTCCTCTACGCCTTATTCAAATCATCAACAAACATATGAGGGACCAACTCTTGGTAATTGGTCTCAAGGGAGATAGACGATATGAAAATGGTCTACTTATTTGGCTAGGCAATAGATTTTGAATCTCTTTTCTATAAACTATACGCCTTTCAACAAAATGATGCACCAGTTGTAAAACAGTATTTTTACTTTTAAATATTATTTAGGGGAATTTTCAAAAGTATATTTTTTTCAATATCATTTTTTCAAAAATAACATTAAAAAATGATATTGAAATGATAGGTAATAAAATGATATTATAGCTATTGAACATACAAACGACGTTATTTGTGAAACAAAAAATAAAGTTTTAAAACGACGTTATTTGTGAAATAGGAGTAGAAGGAGTACTGGCTAATTAAAATTTCAAATAAAAGATACAAAAATGTCACAGAACCTTTAGTTGTAGTTTGGATCACTATTTTTATTGGATAATGCGTATCACTTCGACTTTATTTGACGAGTTTTGGCCTACCATTCTATCTCAATTTACAAAATTGGGGTTTCATGAGGCTTTAAATTTTCGTTGGGGAAGATAAGCACAAACAAAACAAATATTGTTTTTTTCGATCATGTGGCAAATTCAAGCTTCAGGTTGTTGCCGGCACACTCCAAGTTTGTTGATTTTTATTTATTACGTATTACTACTACACATTTGGATTTGAAGCTCTAGTCCGTAACCTAAATCAAGTTTTGTTTCTCATTTACTTACATTGAATTATAAAAGAGAGGAACGTTTCGTGCTGATCAATATAGGTAACGGAATTGTATCTAAAAGATAAAAAAAAATGAGATTTATAGAAGCAACTGGTCGTCGAACCATATCAAGGTTAACAAGCAACATGAAAATTAAAAGAAGAAACCCTAAATTTGGTTTGTATGATACATTGGCTTATAACTTATTTCGATTGCATGACCACAGGCATTGATTCAACACGTTGGTTATAACGAAACAAGACAAAAAAAAAAGTCTGACGTGTCATACTTTTATTTGATATAATTTTGCTGTACGATTCTATCCCAATTAACAAACAGAACAGAGGTTTCTGTAGGGTTTTAAGTTTTGTTTTTGTTGTTGTTTTGCTGGGGGAAGAAGAAGAAGCAGAAGCCAATACAGTTTTCAAATCGACTTGCAAAAATTCAAGCTTTTACATTGTTTCCACCACAACAC
>NC_025691.1:4520496-4527754 GCF_000633955.1 Camelina sativa
TTTTTTTTTTTTGTCTGGGCGATTCAATTTTGGAATTGAACTTCAAAACTCTCTTTGGGTGTTTAAATTTTGTTCTCAGGAGGAGAAATGATTCTTCCATATTCGACACAGTTCACTTGCCCTGTTCAAGATAATGGATTTAGCTCTTCCCTATTATCATTTCCCCATTTCAGAAGACATCGTTTTGACGTTTTTGGTTCGGTGAAGATTGCTTCCTCCTCCTCCTATTCGGTTAGTCTCCGAATCGCAAAATTCTCTTTAGTTTTGATTACATGGAGTTCCAAATTGTTTAAAGTTGAAACCTTTTTGTTGTGCTCTGACGTATGGGGTGGTAAAGAAGGGGAATGTTATGAGGTCAAGAAGAAATGTGAAAGCTTTTGGGTTAGTTGATAAACTTGGGAAGAAGGTATGGAGAGAGAAAGAAGAAGATAGTGACAGTGAAGATGAGGGAGATGAGGAAGTGAAAAAAGATACCTCTGAAGGGAGTCTTGATGATCCGGAAGAGAGGAGGGAATGGAGGAAGACGATAAGAGATGTGATTGATAAGCATCCTGATGTCGAAGAAGATGAAGAGATTGATATGGTTGAGAAGAGGAGGAAGATGCAAAAGCTTCTTGCTGATTACCCACTTGTTGTGAATGAAGAGGATCCTGATTGGCCTGAGGATGCTGATGGTTGGGGGTTTAGTTTCAACCAGTTCTTTAATAAGATAACGATTAAGAATGAAAAGAAGGATGATGATGATGATGACGATGATGAAGGAGATGATAGTGAGAAGGAGATTGTTTGGCAAGATGATAACTATATACGCCCGATTAAAGATCTCACAACTGCAGAATGGGAGGAGACGGTGTTCAAAGATATCAGTCCTCTCATGGTTCTTGTTCACAACCGCTACAAAAGGTGTGTTGTAGTAACAGTTTGTTTTACTGTCAAAACTTTTTATGCTAGTGGTCTCTTTCATTTCGTTATACTTGGCTTTGCCAAACCCTCATGCTTGCCTGTGCTTTTCAAAATGCTACACATTTGGGAACTATTTTTGACATTTGTTTGATTAGATTTTATCTTCATTCCTAATTTTGATTGTTATTTAGGTTGTTTTGTTTATGTATTCAACACACTTTAGTGTTTAGAAAGTGTCAATCTTTATTGTATTCATAGACGGTTCTGGTTCTCTCTTCTTGCTTAAAGTTGACTTCCAGATGGAATATAGTAGCTCTAGTTTTGTTGTTAAAATTTGATAAGTGTTTTGGCTAATACCAGGCCAAAGGAAAACGAAAAATTCAGGGAAGAATTAGAGAAAGCGATTCAGGTAATATGGAGCTGTGGACTTCCTTCACCAAGGGTAAGTTTTTGAACATCTCTTTACCAATTTCAAAACCATTCTTGGATTTTGCTGTCTGTTATGTTCTATGCTTTAATCCTCTTCCTGGGTCATTATTACTTCCAGTGTGTTGCTGTTGATGCTGTGGTTGAGACAGATTTAGTCTCTGCATTGCAAGTATCTGTGTTCCCAGAGATCATCTTCACTAAAGCCGGAAAGATACTATACCGTGAGAAAGGTATTATCTCGATACCTAAAACCGTTCAGTACCGAAATCTCTAATCTTATTGTTGTACTTACAACAGTTTAACATATTTTCAGGCATTAGAACAGCAGATGAGCTTTCAAAAATTATGGCCTTCTTCTATTATGGAGCTGCAAAACCACCTTGTTTGAATGGTGTGAATAATTCGCAAGAACAAATTCCTTTAGTCGATGTAAGTGTCAATTAAGCATAAGCCTTTGTGATCTTTGTAATGTATGAACTGAAGAAGTAATCAATCTTTTGAATGTCAAATATATGTTTTTTTTTCTTCTGAAATTGCTATTTATAGAACATGATATGAGTCACAGAAGCAGAGACTTCGCGTCCGTAAACACTTGATCACCATGTTTCTCTCTCTCTTGTGACGTGCTCTCTTCTCCCTTTCTCTCTCGTTCTCTCTCAATCTCTTCTTCTCATTTCCTCTTCATGGTTGGATTCGTTCCGGTTTCCAAATTTCTTCATTTCGTGAGTTCTTTTGATCTTCTTCTTCCATGGATTCGGTTATCATTGAAGCAGATGAGCGGGAGGCGTTGGCATCGCTCGTCCCCGCTCATCCGCTGCCTCCTCGTAAGACGCATTCCTATGTTGAGCAATGTGAACAGAAGCCGCACCACCCGATCCGCAAATATAGCCTTGATGAGGGCTCTAGATCTGTAACGTCGGATTCTGAAGCTATATATTTAGACTCCTCCGGCGAGTTCTCCACCGAAGGAGTAGTCAGCATCAATGGCAGAACCGGTGGCGAAAGAGGCAACAGGGAGGATTACGGTTTTGTCACACCTCCATCCAAACCAGCATCACAGCTCGGTGGAAATGATGGTGGCAGGGAGGATGGTATCGAGTCCCTTCCGGAATTCATCAGCGCAGGAGGCGGCATTGACGTATTCAAAGTGCCGGTGCGTGCTGCGGTGAATCCTGGACGGCCGCCATGTCTTGAGCTCCGACCGCATCCGTTAAGAGAGACACAGACGGGAAAGTTTCTCAGAAACATTGCTTGCACAGAAAGTCAGCTATGGGCGGGACAAGAGAACGGCGTGAGGTTCTGGAACTTGGAGGAAGCATACGAGGTTGGTTGTGGCCTTGGTGGGCAGGTACGTCGAGGGGATGAGGATACAGCACCGTTTCATGAATCTGTTCCGACCTCGCCTGCCTTGTGTTTGATGATTGACCACGGCAATAGGCTTGTGTGGACCGGCCACAAGGATGGCAAAATTAGAGCCTGGAAAATGGATCAGCCGAGTACGACTACTGCGGATGATTCAAAGCCTTTCAAGGAACGACTCTCGTGGCAAGCTCATCGTGGTCCTGTGAATTATATTGTCATAAGCTCATATGGTTAGTGTTCTCTGATTCTAGAGAGTTAATCTAGTTTTTGATGGTTCGTATTTGGATTCTCCAATCTTTTTGGTCTCTTCTTGTTTATGTTTCAGGTGATATGTGGTCATGTTCTGATGGCGGATTGATAAAAATATGGACGTTGGATTCTTTAGAGAAGTCTCTGGTGCTTAAGCCGGAGGAGAAGCATATGGCTGCATTGTTAGTGGAGAGGTCTGGCATTGACCTGAGGAGCCAAGTTACTGTCAATGGTACATGCAGCATATCTTCATCAGATGTCAAGTTTTTGTTAGTTGATACAGTAAGAGCTAAAGTGTGGGCTGTGCAGCACCTATCATTCTCAATCTGGTAGGCTTTTTTTCCCTCTGAAATAATGACATGCAATAGTCTTCAATACTGGAACTTTCTCTGTTGTGGTTCTATTATGATTATTCAAAGAGATCTATCTGTGCAGGGATGCCCAGAATAAAGAGCTTGTGAAAGTTTTTAATATTGATGGCCAAGTCGAAAATCGTGTGGACATGCCACCAACGCAAGGTCAACAAGTTGAAGAAACGAAGTTCTTCTCTGCACCAAAAAAGGAAAAGTCGCAGGGGTTTCTGCAACGATCGCGCCATGCCATAATGGGAGCTGCAGGAGCTGTTCGTCGAGCAGCCACTAGAAGTACAGGAGCTTTTGCAGAAGACACTAGGAAAGTAGAAGCTATTGCGATAGCAGCAGATGGATCAATTTGGACTGGAAGCATGAATGGCGTAATTGCTCAGTGGGACGGAAATGGAAACCGTTTGCGGGAGGTGAATCATCATCAGCAGGCTGTTCTGTGCTTTTGCACTTTTGGTGATCGAATATATGTGGGTTATGCAAGTGGTTACATCCAGGTCTTGGATCTTGGTGGAAAGCTAATTGCAAGCTGGGTTTCACACAATGAACCTGTGATAAAGCTAGCAGCAGGTGGTGGTTTCATTTTTAGCTTAGCAACTCATGGTGGTGTAAGAGGATGGTATGTGACATCTCCAGGACCTCTGGACAGCGTAATCCGAACGGAACTCTCTCAAAAGGAAATGTCCTATGCTCGACAAGACAGTGTTAAAATCTTGGTTGGTACCTGGAATGTTGGTGAAGGGCGGGCCTCACGTGGGGCGCTTGTCTCTTGGTTGAGTTCTGCTGTTTCAGATGTCGGCATTGTTGCTATTGGGTTGCAAGAGGTGGATATGGGGGCTGGTTTCCTAGCCATGTCCACTGCTAAGGAAACGGTAACTCCATTTCTTACAGTTACTCATGACTATTTTTCTTAAATCGAAACCGGTTGACCAGATCATTAACCCAACTGCAGCACGCAAAACTGGTCCAGTACTACCTAAGATCACTAGTTATTGAGAAAAACTGTCTTCACTAAAATGATTAAAATGTTGCATGCGGATTCAATATGCTTAATATTGGGACAATGCTGTTTGTCTACATATTTTAAGTCAGCTCATATTGGTGTTTCGGTTGTAGGTAGGGGTTGAAGGAAGTGCCGTGGGCCAATGGTGGCTTGATGCAATTGGAAATGCACTGGATGAGAGAAATACTTTTGAACGTATGGGTTCAAGGCAGTTAGCAGGACTGCTAATATCTCTTTGGTAGGCAAAAAAAAAAGTCATATTAGATGAGTTACATTATTTGGTTTCTCGAGTGATTGCAGGTGGACCAGATAACAGTCATTTCTTTCCTTACATAGCACTTGAAGTCTTTTAACCTGTCTTAAGAGTGTAAAGTTAAATCATATATTCCAGGTTAATCATCTTTTGTCACATCATGTCTTATAACTTTCTTAGGGTGAGGAAGAGTATAAGAACACATGTCGGAGATCTTGATGTCGCAGCAGTTCCATGTGGCTTTGGCCGCGCCATTGGCAACAAGGTTTGTCTTTACAGCTGTCTTTCACTTGGATCTGTACTTCTGTAGAACACCAAATTATTTAGTCTGATGTATGATCCAATAATCAATGATAATGGATTTTGATGGCTAACCTCCGATGAAAATGAGTCATCATTGTTGATCTCATTGCTCACATATTATTGTTCCTACATTGTCAAAAACAGGGAGGTGTGGGTTTGAGAATCAGAGTTTATGACAGAATTATGTGCTTTGTGAACTGTCACTTGGCTGCTCACCTGGAGGCAGTTACTCGGAGAAACGCGGATTTTAATCACATATATCGGTCAATGGTCTTCTCTAAAGGACAAAGTGTATATACTGCTGCAGCTGGTATAGTACCGTACCTGTTTTTGTCTTGCTCTCTTGGCTTCTCCACGTACTTATTTTGGCTCCTTTATTCTTCTGGCTTGCCATGGGCCCTCTCTCTTGCAGCTGGTGCGTCAACTTCTGCTCAAGCTCTAAAGAATAACACTGTAAGAACTTACTATACTAGCATTGCTAACAGCATTTATAATTTTGGTTCACAATCTTCGTCTCAAGCTCCTGTTGTTTGTCCCTTGCTAATGTTATTGTTCGTTTTCTTTTCTTTCCTAGAATACAAACATCAGCAGTGAAGAGGAGAAGTCTGATTTAGCAGCAGCAGATCTGGTTGCATTTTTCGGTGACTTCAATTATAGGTTGTTTGGTATAACCTATGATGAAGCGAGAGACTTCATTTCCCACCGGTCTTTTGATTGGCTTAGAGAGAAAGACCAACTTAGGCAAGAGATGAATGAGGGAAAAGTGTTCCAAGGAATGCGTGAGGCGTTAATCACCTTCCCGCCAACTTACAAATTTGAAAAGAATAAACCAGGTCTTGGAGGTAAAAAATAGATCTTGAAATACTCTGCAAATTTCTCACTAACGAAACAAGCTTTTAGGAAGAGAAAGATTTGGACAATGTTAATTGATTTCTATGCTGCTCCTATCTCCAGGGTATGATTCAGGGGAGAAAAAGCGAATACCAGCGTGGTGTGACAGAGTTATATATAGAGACAATCAATCACTCACATATTCGGAGTGTAGTTTGCAGTGTCCTGTAGTTGCATGTACTATAATGTAATGTTCCATATCACGATCTTTTCTCTCTTTTCTTCCCCCTTCCCTNCTATAACTAACAGCATTTATAATTTTGGTTCACAATCTTGGTCTCAAGCTCCTGTTGTTTGTCCCTTGCTAATGTTATTGTTCGTTTTCTTTTCTTTCCTAGAATACAAACATCAGCAGTGAAGAAGAGAAGTCTGATTTAGTAGCAGCAGATCTGGTTGCATTTTTCGGTGACTTCAATTATAGGTTGTTTGGTATAACTTATGATGAAGCGAGAGACTTCATTTCGCACCGATCTTTTGATTGGCTTAGAGAGAAAGACCAACTTAGGCAAGAGATGAATGAGGGAAAAGTGTTCCAAGGAATGCGTGAGGCGTTAATCACCTTCCCGCCGACTTACAAATTTGAAAAGAATAAACCAGGTCTTGGAGGTAAATGATAGATTTGAAATATACTCTGCAAATTTCTCCTGATTTCTCACTAACGAAACAAGCTTGTAGGAAGAGAAAGATTTGGAAAATGTAATTGAATTCTATGCTGCTCCTATCTCCAGGGTATGATTCAGGGGAGAAAAAGCGAATACCCGCATGGTGTGACAGAGTTATATATAGAGACAACCAATCACTCACATATTCGGAGTGCAGTTTGCAGTGTCCTGTAGTTGCGGCTACTATAATGTAATGTTCCATCCCACGATCCTTACTCTCTTTTCTTTCCCCTTCCCTCTTTCTCAACACCCTCCTCCTATGCATTGTGTTTGCAGGTATGAAGCTTGTATGGATGTGACTGAGAGTGATCACAAACCCGTGCGGTGCAAAATTCATGCTAACATAGCGCACACCGATAAATCTGTGCGAAGACAAGAGTTAGGGAAAATAGTAAGGTCCAATGAGAAACTCAGATCCATGTTCGAGGAACTAAAATTGGTTCCAGAAACATCAGTGAGCACCAACAACATTCTTCTTTATAGTCAGGACACATTCATCTTTACAATCAGAAACACTTCAAACTCTAGTAGAGCCATCTTCAACATCGTCTGTAAGGGTCAAACTCTCGTTAGAGAGGATGGAGAGGAACCCGAGAATAGAGGCACCTTTGGTCTCCCTCGCTGGCTCGAGGTTATTATTCTCCTTCTATACCAATGATTTGCTGTTTTCACTATACCAGTTGACAAGATTTAATAATATTAATTACAAAAATCTCTAGGTTTCTCCAGGAGCTGGGATTATAAAACCAGATGCTTCACTGCAGGTGAAGGTTCATCATGAAGACTTTAACACCTCAGACGAGTCCATTGATGGCATCCAACAAAACCCATTTTGTGAAGA
>NC_025691.1:4528946-4540361 GCF_000633955.1 Camelina sativa
AGCTAGATCTTAGGAACAGAACTGTGATGCCATCAAAAGAATTGCTAACAGACCCACTAGGAGATTAAAATTCTTATATTCACAACTAAGGATTCGGGTTACATTCAGTTATAGTTTCTTCATTTTCATTCTTTGATTCATCGGATTGCAGAGCAGATTGCTTTAAGATTGTTCTTCATGGTACTGTGAACTTCTCTCTCTTTGTCTCTCTCTCGAAAGGAAGACATTACACAGCTAAATGAACTCATAACAGATCTGTTATTCTAGTCGAGAAGCTCAAATAGCAATGACTTACAGGTACAAAAATACAAGTATATATTGGTTATTCTTACATTGTGGGGAGATCTCATTGTCCAAATTCTCTACAAATCAGAGGGCATACATTCTCTTATTGTATTCACCATTTAGAATATCTGAATCAGACGGCATACGAGACATAGAGAAAGACTGAGACTTGCTTCTCTCTTTCCTTATGCCCCTCAATTTAGACTCCTCCATCCTATGCATGACCACACAATAGCACATCGCACCAATCGTAGTCAACATAATCGTGCCGCCGATAACAGTGGCACACACAGCCAACCAAATCTCCTGTTTGCCAACAACAATATAAGAGAGAGAAACAAAGGCAATGGATATGAACAAACAAGCACACCACATGAGCTTGTTGATCACAAACACAAGCTTCTTCTTTGCCTTCTGCTCAATCACAACAACCGAAGTCTGCACCACAACAACAGCTAGGGATATAAACAATGCCAAGCTGTCAAAGATGAAGAAGACCAGAAACGGTGCTTTGTTTGCTATATGAGCTTGTCCTAGCAATGATCCTTTCGACCGGTCCTCTTCGTACTGACCGGGTATTGTGAAGATTGCTGCAAAAGCCACCGTGGCAATAAGTACAGCCACCACAGTTGCTGAGTTTATAGCGTTGTTTAGACCGCTAATGTGAAGTTTCTTGAGTCTTTTTGCTATCTTCTGGACTCTAACACCTGTTTGTCTGGATTGCTGGAGCTGAGATTGTACCTCGTGTTTGATGTCGCTGACTGTTTGCTTTAGTTGCTTAGCTGGGTTTTGAGGCTTTCCGAGATCTTTAGCTGTAGCGGCTCCTGCTTCCTTCAGAACTGACACAAGCTCTGCGTTTCCTATTTTCTCAGCGATATCTAGTGGTGTATCTCCAGCTTTGTTTATAGGATTGAGGTTAATGCCTTCAAAAGATACCAAACACCGCACTATCTGCAGAGAAGTCAATTAACAGTTTACATGAGAACTAAAAAAGGATCATTACAGTTGAGAAAANTGCCTTCTGCTCAATCACAACAACCGAAGTCTGCACCACAACAACAGCTAGGGATATAAACAATGCCAAGCTGTCAAAGATGAAGAAGACCAGAAACGGTGCTTTGTTTGCTATATGAGCTTGTCCTAGCAATGATCCTTTCGACCGGTCCTCTTCGTACTGACCGGGTATTGTGAAGATTGCTGCAAAAGCCACCGTGGCAATAAGTACAGCCACCACAGTTGCTGAGTTTATAGCGTTGTTTAGACCGCTAATGTGAAGTTTCTTGAGTCTTTTTGCTATCTTCTGGACTCTTACACCTGTTTGTCTGGATTGCTGGAGCTGAGATTGTACCTCGTGTTTGATGTCGCTGACTGTTTGCTTTAGTTGCTTAGCTGGGTTTTGAGGCTTTCCGAGATCTTTAGCTGTAGCGGCTCCTGCTTCCTTCAGAACTGACACAAGCTCTGCGTTTCCTATTTTCTCAGCGATATCTAGTGGTGTATCTCCAGCTTTGTTTATAGGATTGAGGTTAATGCCTTCAAAAGATACCAAACACCGCACTATCTGCAGAGAAGTCAATTAACAGTTTACATGAGAACTAAAAAAGGATCATTACAGTTGAGAAAAGTAAAGAGCCATTACCTTAATACGCCCCTTGTTTGTGGCAATGTGCAATGGCGTATTTCCTTTATTATCCTCAACGCTCAAAACCGCAACATCAGGTTTCACCAACTCCACAACAATCCCATCATTTTGACCTTTCACAGCCATGTGAAGAGCAGTTTGCCCTTTCTTATCGGTTCTAAACCCAATGCTTGGATCATTACCTATCAGAGATTTAACAACTTCCACATGACCCATCCTTGCTGCAGAGTGAAGCGCAGTTTTACCGTTGTTCTTAGCAATCTTAGCCAGATTAGAGTCTGTCTCCAAAAGAAGATTCACCACATCAATGTGTCCTTGTGTTGCAGCTGTGTGTAAGGCAGTTGTACATGATAAATCCGTTGTCATTGCCAAATTTGGGAATGCCTCCAACAGTATTTTCAACACCTCTGCAAAATAAAGACAAGCCAAGTAAGAGAACAATACATTAAGAATGGAAAAGATTTGAAAATAGTAAAAAAAATCTTTATACCGAGATGGCCTTGTTTGGCTGCAACATGGAATGGATCAAACCCGTTTCTAGCAGCAATGGAAGCAGTCTCAAGGTCCATATGCGTCAACATCTCCTCAACAACAACCGAATGCCCATTTTCAGCTGCAGTATAAAGAGGAGTCTCTCCTTCAAGATTCTGCTTTGACAACAACTCTTTCAACTCATCCCCACAACCTCGAATCAGTTCTTTAACCTTACTTAAGTTCCCAGTTCGAGCAGCGATATGAAGAGAAGAGTCTCCTCTTTTACCAGGTGATTCAGTCTTCTTCCTCCTCTCACCTATAAAACTCAATTGCCTCTCCATAACCACACGGAAGCTCTTCTGCTTCTCTAAAAACCCACCACGGAAACTCTTCTGCCTCTCCATTGTTGCTTTGCCAAAACTAGGTAGCTTCTCCATAACACCACGTTTATGATTATTATTCTCAACGTTGTTGACACCTCGAAAACTCTGTTGCTTCTCCATTGATCTCCCGAGTCTGCTTTGCTGATAATTCTCTACATTAACACCTTGGAAACTCACTTGTTTCTCTAAAGCTCTGGCCTTTCTCGGTTGATTCTCAACCACACATCGGAAACTCTGTTGTTTCTCCATTGACTTTGTCTGCTTCTCTTGTGTTTGGTTTAACATAATACCATTAAAGCTCTGTTGCTTCTCCCCCACAGGACTGTTCTGCTTCTCTTCCATTATAGTCATATCTACTATTACTCAGAATTTATTTATCGTCGTTATCAACAAAACTACCTAAACCCAGATGATCTAATTCTCCTCCCAAATCTAACCAACCAAAAAAAACCCTAATTTCTAATTACACACAAATCTTGAGAAGAAAAAAAAGGAGTAAGCTTTTGTTGACACCATCATCACCTCAAAGAATCCATGTATATCATCAAGAAGAAGAAAAAAAAAACAACTTTACGGGAAACGATTTAGAGACAAGACTCAAGAGTTCATGTCAAATCGTCCCCTCCCAAGCTGTGAAGAAACTTGGAATCGATTAAAAGATCGGAGATTGAAGCTGATTCAGTTACCTCCAGAAGACTCAAGCGAAACAACACCAAAAGAGCTGGAATTTAAAACAAGGGTTTGAAAAAAAAGCTTAAGCCTTAACTCGAGCTATCTGACCACATCTGTGAAGTTTGTTGTTTTTAGGCCGGAGACGAAGAAGAAGAAAAGAGAAGAGAGAGAGAGAGAGAGAGAGAAATTGTGTCAGAAGAAGCAGAACATCAACATCATAATCAGTTTGAAGAATTTCAGCAGCCACAAACTCTTTTGTTAGTGCCTTCTTTTTTAAAAAATATAACACGCTTTTATTTCACCTCACTCTCTCTATGTAATAAGCCCGAGATAATTATAAAAGTTGAACTTTTTTTTTGTCGACAATATAATTTCTTTTTTCTGCAAGAGTTTAATAAGAAATTGATGGAGGTCTCTAGTGACTCTTTTCATTGACTCTTCTATGGATGGTTGGATGGTGCCATGTCACCTAATCCAAGTTGAAAGTCTAAACAAAGAGGATACAACTTGTTGTAAAAAAAAGTTTTGAGTCAGTATCACTTAGTTAGGGTGTTTTTTTTTTTTTTTTTTTTTTTGCGGTTTACCACTGTTTTGGGTCTTTTTATTGTTTATCACTTTGTTAGTTAATTAACGATTTTTAACTCTTTTGTTGTATGTAACTAAAAGGACTTGTCTTGTACAACAAAAACCAAGGGCGGCTAAAAAAAACTTGCGTTTCTTACAACTTTTTTTCACTTTTCTAACCAAATATCAATTAACTCAAAAGTTATTAAACAAAATAAAAATTATAATCGGAGACGCAAGGAATCCACATTAGTTTTTTTGTAAGTTTGAAAAGGAAAAAAAAACACGATTGTTTTGCCAAATATGTAAGTATACTATTGTAGTATAGTGGCCAACAACCATACGGTCCATACCTAAAATTCACGGTTATAATCTGCAAGTGGGATTGAGAAACTGTCCATTATTTTGAATTATCAATCATATATAAGACCAGAAAAATATAAAAGAGTTTGTCCCTTCGGTTGACAAAAAAAAAAAAAAAATTATCGATCCATTCATAGTGCTCCGATAAATTTGTAATCACTACAGACAAATTATGAAATAAAAATAAACGATAAACCGACCATGTGCTTTTTATAATTATGCTTTATATATGCAATTATCAAACTTTTTTCCTTCTCATATGCATGCAAATTGGAAAATATATAATATACTTCCTTGCAAAAGTGTCATTTTTTTTTGTCAAATCTAAGGTTTGATATCATATTGTCAAAAAGATAAAGAAAAAGAAGGCTTTTGATATCACATATCCATTAAAGGGAGAAGCTTCCTTCTTACCTTTTAAAGATATGATTGCAAATTGTCAAATGGTGGAACTAACAAGCTATGGGAATGGATTCATCTCGGGAGGGAAGAGAGGAACCTCTTGGATCCAAAGCAAACTCGACAGATGTTTTGGCAATAAAGAATGGTTTAAGAGATTTTCTATATCGAATCAAACGTTTATAGAGAAAAGAGGATCTGATCACAGGCCGGTTCTAGTCAAGCTCACTTCCGTTAAAGAACCTTACAGAGGCAACTTCAGGTTTGACAAGAGATGCTTCAACAAGCCCAATGTCAAGCAAGCAATCTCAACTGCCTGGAATGCACCTAATCTTCGCAGAAATGGAGTAGTATCAGAAAGACTTATCAGTTGCAGAAAAGCTCTTCGTCAGTGGAAAAAAGAGAATAATACAAATGCTTTGACAGAAATCAATCAGCTTCAACTCAGTTTGGAGGAGGAACAATTCTCTGGATTTCCTTATACCCTTAAGATGAGTAGACTGAGGAAAAGTTTGTGTATTGCCTATAAAAAAGAAGAATCTTATTGGAAGCAAAAGTCCCAAGAAAAATGGTCAAAATCAGGTGACAAAAATACTAAGTATTTTCACTCCTCTGTTAAAGCGAATAGGAGGAAGATCAGACTTGACAGATTGATAGATATCAATGGATATGCTCAAAAAGCAGAAGCTTCAAAAGGCTCAGTGGCAATTGCTTACTTTCAAGATCTCTTCACTTCTACAAACCCGGATTCCTTTGAAGACTTTTTCCATGATTTTCATCCAAGAGTCTCTGCTTCCATGAACGACCATCTTTGCATGAAGGTTACGGCTGAGGATGTGAAAGAAGCTGTTTTCGCCATTAAGCCCTCAACTGCTCCAGGGGCAGATGGCTTTACTGGTTTTTTCTTCCAAAAATATTGGCATATCATTGGGGCTCAGGTTACTTCTGAGATTCAAGCCTTCTTCTCCAAAGGTATCTTCCCTGAGGAATGGAATTACACTCAGCTCTGTCTATTGCCAAAGAAGGAGAATCCGGAGCACATGTCAGTCTTCGTCATATCAGCTTATGTTCAGTCCTTTACAAGATTATCTCTAAGATCATCATCAAGCGCCTCAAACCCCTCCTGAATGAGATTGTATCTCCAAATCAGACAGCCTTCGTCCCAGATAGGCTTATCTCTGATAATATCCTTATTGCTCATGAGTTAGTTCACAGTCTGAGAACTGATAAATCCATTTCAAAGGAGTTTATGGCCATTAAATCAGATATGTCAAAAGCTTTTGATAGGGTTGAGTGGAAATATCTTGAATCTTTGTTGCTTGCTCTAGGGTTTAGTCCACTATGGGTTTCTTGGATAATGAGATGTGTTACCACTGTTTCATATACGGTCCTCATTAACGATCAACCTTTTGGTCTAATCATCCCCAAAAGAGGACTAAGACAGAGGGATCCTTTATCCTCTTTTCTTTTTGTCTTATGCACAGAAGGGCTTACCCACTTAATGAACAAAGCCGAATCAAATGGTCTCATCAATGGTATTCAATTCTCACCAGAAGGTCCATCTGTTCATCACCTTCTATTCGCCGATGATAGTTTGTTTTTGTGTAAAGCTGATTTGCCCCAATGTGAAGCTCTAAAGAACATTCTCAATGCTTATGGTATTGCAACTGGTCAGTGCATAAATGTTATCAATTCATCAATTACATTTGGCGATAAGGTGGAGGAGGAAAAGAGGAAGGATCTACAAGAGACCTTAGGTATCTTTGTTGAGGGTGGGGCAGGCACATACTTGGGTCTCCCAAAATGTTTCAGTGGCTCAAAGATCCTTCTGCTGGATTACATCAAAGAGCGTCTTAAATCAAGATTCTCAGGCTGGTTTGCTCGTTCATTATCACTTGGTGGTAAAGAGATTCTTCTTAAGGCGGTGGCAATGGCGACTCCAGTATATGCTATGTCCTGTTTCAAGTTACCAAAAACTACTCTCTCCAATCTCACCAGTGCTATTCCACCAAAAAACTACTCTCTCCAATCTCACCAGTGCTATGTCAGATTTTTGGTGGAATGCAGTTGATCACAGAAAGAAAATTCATTGGGTTAGTTGGGAGAAAATGTGCCTATCCAAAGAGAATGGAGGTTTAGGGTTTAAGGATCTTGAGGATTTTAATCAGGCTTTATTAGCTAAACAAGCTTGGAGAATTCTTCAAGAGCCTAACTGTCTCTTTTCTCGTGTGATCAAGAGTCGATACTGTCCCGATGCTGATTTCTTGAATGCAGATATTGGAAATCGACCTTCTTTCGGTTGGCGTAGTATCTTACATGGGAGAGACCTCTTGGTTAAAGGATTGAGAAAGAAAATTGGTAATGGCTACTCAGTCAATGTGTGGATGGACCCCTGGATTTTTGATCATGAATGGAGAGCTCCTTACAGGAAGAATATTTTCTTTGATTGGACACAGAAAGTTTCTTCACTTATCAACTTTCAGTCAAGAACTTGGGACTCTGAAACTCTGGAATCCCTTTTTTTCCCCAATGATATCCTATGCATCAAAAAACAGAAACCAGTTACAGGTAAGGATGATTTCTGGTGTTGGGAACACACGAGGAGTGGTGAATATACTGTCAAATCAGGTAGATTTGGCTAGCACCCTGAAGAATCAAGAATTACTCCAAGAAGCGGAGATGTTGCCCTCGCTGAATGGCATTAAGAGTCAGGTCTGGACACTACAAACTGTCCCCAAGATCAAAGCCTTTCTCTAGAGAGCAGTCAGCGATGCTCTTCCCGTTTCAGACTTAATCTCAAAAAAAGGTGTTAGACTGGATCCCAGATGCCAAATTTGCGGCAATGAAGGAGAATCCATCAACCATGTCCTTTTCACCTGTACGTTAGCAAGACAAATTTGGGCTATGTCTGGTTATCCGTCGCCTCCCTCTGGTTTTGATGAGCTGTCGGTTCACTCTAATTTCCACTATTTGTACACCTCCTCCAAATCTTCGAGTGTACCTTTGGAAACTAAAAGACTTTTTCCGTGGATCTTCTGGCGGCTATGGAAAAACAGAAACTCTTTCTTCTTCGAAGCCAAAATGTTTGATCCTCTTGATACAGTTGCAAAGATAAGAGAAGATGAGGCACTTTGGAGTCTATCTCAACAAGTGGACTTGGAATGTGACGAACTAGAAGCACTTGAAGAACTAGATCAAGCTTCTCTTTGGAATGCTCCTCCTGCAGGCTGGGTAAAATGCAATATCGGTATATCTAAGCCCCATAAGAACAAGAAATCAGGTGCCGCCTGGGTACTAAGAGACGATACTGGAAGCGTGATCCTTCATAGCAGAAAAGCCCTTACGGTATCTGGGAATAAAGATGAAGCAAACTTGGAAGGTTTTCTATGGGCGGTTCAGAGCATGATCAGTCACAGATATTCAAAGATCATCTTTGCTTCCGAATCTGTTGAATTAGTGGGAGGAATTTTAAGACCAAAATCTTGGCCAAACTTTGCCCATCAACAATCAGAAATGTTGTTCCTACTAAATAGAATTCCAGAATGGAGAGTACAGTTAGAGAAGCCATTACAAAACAAAGGAGCTTCTCTCATCGCTCAAAGTGTTACAGATTATGTCTTAGAACAATCGTATGTTGCCACCAGTTACCCATTGTGGTTGCAGGAACTTTTTGATTATGAGAGATTCACTTCCTCTCTTTTTATCTTAGGCATTTTTTCTCTCTTTTTGGACAAGCAGGTTTTAGAGCCTATATTTTTTGGAGGGATATGTTGATGTTTGTTTAATCACTATCCCTTTAGTAACTTTACTTAGTTACTTCCTGTAATCCTTCCGATTATTAACCCAGATGACAAAAAAAAAAAAAAGATATCACATGTCATCCAATGATCCCAACTCCAAAACTTTCCCCGATTTAAAAATAGAATAGTCAAGTAAACCAAAATGGGTCGGATGTTTTAGAGAAGTGGCTAAAGCCTAAAAGTAAGAGTAGTATGGACGGACTTTCACGTTCATAAAAGTTAGATTTAGCTTAATAACTCCTTCGAGCCAAAATTTTGGCTCAAATTAGAGAGTAATTTACAATCTTTTAGCAAATAATCGCGTTTTTACTAAAGTTTATGTGAACTAGATAAAAGTAACGTTAAGTTATTAATGCAAGTGAATAGAGTTTCTAGATGACAAGTAGGGACAAACATTGCAGGTACACGTCCGGCTCAGTCAAGGCTTACTTAGTTTGACTTTTGACTCTTTAACATTTACAAAGTCCATTTGTGTTCTCTCTTTTTAGTCAGTAACTTTGATACTAATAAACGACTCACTCAAGTGTGATCTTGCGAGATGATGATAAGATTAACACAATAACTGAAAACGAAAACGAACGAAGAGTAATCATAACAACTTCTTTCTTTTTTTCTCCTCAAAAATAAAGGAACTGAAATGTCAAACTGAGATGCCCTGAGATTGAACTGAGATGCCCTGAGTTTTGCAGTTTCGGGTTCTGTCTGAAATGAGTGTCGACCGACACCCAGGTGGTGTCGATCGACACCATCGTCAAATCTCTCGGTTTCAGACGATGGTGTCGGTCGACACTCATTTCAGACAGAACCTGAAACTGCAAAATCTCAGGTTCCAGCAGTTGTTGAGAGGGTGTACCAACCAAAGATTCCTTTTCCTAAGCCAAGAAGGTCCAACCAGGAGATTGAAGATGCTAGATGCAAGGCAATGCTGGACAAGGTGATGATTGAGATGCCTTTGATTGATGCAGTAAAGCTTTCACCACCACTTAAGCGCTATGTGAAGAGAATGGTATCAAATGGTTTGAGCCCTGAGGAAGGAGCGTTGCTAACTAAGGATGTCAGTGCAATTCTGTTGAACCAGCCTGTTCAAAGGAAGAAAGAGAGGAAAGAGAAGGTGACTGTTTCTAAGGAAGTGAGTGCAATCATTCAATGTAGGACTGCAGAGAAGTTACTAGATCCTGGAAGCTTTGTACTTGATTGCTCTATCTCCACAGGAAGGTTTGCTCACTCACTCTGTGATCTTGGTTCCAGTATCAACTTGATGCCACATTCGGTTGTTGTGAGACTTGGGATGACAGAATTCAAGCCAACTAGATTATCTCTTATCTTAGCTGATAGATCTCAGAGAATTCCTGAAGGTCTTTTAGAGGATATTCCAGTTAAGGTTGGAAACTTCATGATTCCAACTGACTTTGTGGTGCTGAAGTATGATAAAGAGCCTAAAGACCCTCTCATCTTAGGAAGATCTTTCTTAGCTACAGCTGGTGCCATCATAGATGTGAAGGAGGGGCACATAACACTGAATGTGGATGGTTTAAGTATGAACTTTGAGATGCATAAGCTAAGGAGGGCTCCTACTATTGATGGACAAACTTTTTCTATTGAAAACGTTTCTGCTACACGAGCAACAGGCTCAGTGTCGATCGATACACCATCAGCATCGGTCGACACTCCTCCACCTCCGAGACTGAACTTGTCCACAACTGATGCTCCAAGCCAGAAACCTGCTCCTAAACAGAAAACTTCTCACTCCACACTCCAGAGTCCTCAGGTAAGGCAAAGTTACATATCTTTTGCACCTATTCATCCTCAAATCATTAACAAGAATTTCAAAAATACAAAAACTGTTTTGCAGTTAACCAAGCCACGAGATTATCGTAGAGCGCTTGTTTCTTCTGTCTGTGATTTTGCAGGGAATAAAAGAAACTCTCCCATCCCTAACTCCTGCCCTGGTCCTGTTCCTCGCATACTTGGCAAGCCTCATGCACCTAAAGCTTATACACCACCTTGGATGAAGAGACATTCCTATCAGAGGCATTCACTGCCACGTTCTGATCCACCGGATGCCTGAGCTCCAACACAGTCAAGCTAATGACTGAAAACAAGCGCTTAGTGGGAGGCAACCCACTTCTAGGTTTTTCTTTTCCTTTTGAGTCATTTTTGTTTTTGCTTTGAGTCAGTTGGTGTTTGAAATTTGTTTGAAATTATGAACTATCTATCTATCATGTTTCTTTTAACATGTGTTTGTGTTTGAGTGCTTCTTAACAGAATAATCATCCAAGGATTGATCCAACAACACAACTAACTGCAACTAACAAGGAGTTAAGGCCAAAATACCACCATTCATGATGAGTATCGATCGATGCTGAAATGGTGTCGGTCGACATCGCTGGTAATCCAAGAATCAGTTCATCTTTTCATTACAATTTCCATACATTTTTGTTTCTTTTAGCTTTCCTCTTACTTGATAACACTGAGGACAATGTTGTTTAAGTCTGGGGGAGGTTAGTTACTAACTATGTTTTTGTTTTTGAGTTTCAGTTGTGTCAGTCAAAACCATAAAGTTTGAGTCAAATTTTTCAAAATTTTCTTTTTGTCTTTGGGAATTATGATCTTGATTAATGATTTCTCTTATTTGGCTAACACTCTAATGATTACTTGTTTATGCTTGATCTCAGAACTGAAGCTTAGAAAGACTATGAGCCTTACCAACAATCCTGAAAGCTCTTATTCAATGGATATCTGATTGATCCAACGTTGTCTCAACTTTTATCAGGATTTTAACCGGACTTAATCTCTTACTTTGGGGTTGGAAATCAGTGGACTAGACTTCTTCTTC
>NC_025691.1:4542133-4543840 GCF_000633955.1 Camelina sativa
ATTTTCCTGATAAAACCTTTTGATGAGCAAAATTATTTCTTGCAAAGAGATTTGATTTAATAATTTTGTGAACAATCTAAACCTGATTTTATTGCTGATTTTTAACCTAGAATTTTACAAAGAGATTTGGATTTTCTGGTTTTAAATTTAGATATTATTTGCAGTGAGAACTGATTTAATTTATAAAAAGTGTTTAGAGTTCTACATCTGATCTTAATTGCTTGAATCCTAATTTATTGATTGATTTAATATTTCATAATTTCCTGAGAAATTCCCTAGGCCTAGCTTTTTAATCATCTGAATTTACAACAGTTTTATTTAATATTTTGCATTATTATTTTAATTAAATTTAATCTGTTTAGCATAATTGAATAACTCTATAATTTATTGTGTTTGATTTTGAGTCCTTGTGGAATTCGACCCCTAAGTATTACAATGATCTCTTAATTTGAGAGAGTAGCTCTAGGGTTAATTTGAGCATATCAAATTTTTGGTGTGAGACACTCCTCCACCTCCACCTCCTCTCATATTACAGCATCGGTCGACACTCCTCCACCTCCGAGACTGAACTTGTCCACAACTGATGCTCTAAGCCAGAAACCTGCTCCTAAACAGAAAACTTCTCACTCCACACTCCAGAGTCCTCAGGTAAGGCAAAGTTACATATCTTTTGCACCTATTCATCCTCAAATCATTAACAAGAATTTCAAAAATACAAAAACTGTTTTGCAGTTAACCAAGCCACGAGATTATCGTAGAGCGCTTGTTTCTTTTGTCTGTGATTTTGCAGGGCATAAAAGAAACTCTCCCATCCCTAACTCCCGCCCTGGTCCTGTTCCTCGCATACTTGGCAAGCCTCATGCACCTAAAGCTTATACACCACCTTGGATGAAGAGACATTCCTATCAGAGGCATTCACTGCCACGTTCTGATCCACCGGATGCCTGAGCTCCAACACAGTCAAGCTAATGACTGAAAACAAGCGCTTAGTGGGAGGCAACCCACTTCTAGGTTTTTCTTTTCCTTTTGAGTCATTTTTGTTTTTGCTTTGAGTCAGTTGGTGTTTGAAATTTGTTTGAAATTATGAACTATCTATCTATCATGTTGCTTTTAACATGTGTTTGTGTTTGAGTGCTTCTTAACAGAATAATCATCCAAGGATTGATCCAACAACACAACTAACTGCAACTAACAAGGAGTTAAGGCCAAAATACCACCATTCATGATGAGTATCGATCGATGCTGAAATGGTGTCGGTCGACATCGCTGGTAATCCAAGAATCAGTTCATCTTTTCATTACAATTTCCATACATTTTTGTTTCTTTTAGCTTTCCTCTTACTTGATAACACTGAGGACAATGTTGTTTAAGTCTGGGGGAGGTTAGTTACTAACTATGTTTTTGTTTTTGAGTTTCAGTTGTGTCAGTCAAAACCATAAAGTTTGAGTCAAATTTTTCAAAATTTTCTTTTTGTCTTTGGGAATTATGATCTTGATTAATGATTTCTCTTATTTGGCTAACACTCTAATGATTACTTGTTTATGCTTGATCTCAGAACTGAAGCTTAGAAAGACTATGAGCCTTACCAACAATCCTGAAAGCTCTTATTCAATGGATATCTGATTGATCCAACGTTGTCTCAACTTTTATCAGGATTTTAACCGGACTTAATCTCTTACTTTGGGGTTGGAAATCAGTGGACTAGAC
>NC_025691.1:4544011-4544963 GCF_000633955.1 Camelina sativa
ATGCAGTTGAGTGAGTTCCCTGTTTTCAAACCTCTTTCACATGTCTAAGCTTATGTTTTGCTTGAGGGCAAGCAAAGGTTAAGTCTGGGGGAGTTGATATATCATGGTTTTTGTGGTTTTTAACCATGATATAAGGAGTCTTTTAGTGTCTTTTCATTTGTTTCTAGATTGTTTTTGAGTCTTTACAGGTTTTTAGCATGAAAGGAGCGAAATGGAGCAATTTGGATGATTCTGGAGCATTTAATCCCGAAGAAACGAATTTGGAGTCAGAACAAGAGGGAGCATCGATCGACACTCTTTAGCATCGGTCGACACCAAGTCTAAACCGACAAGAGAGCCAAGTTTTGGAAGTTTTACAATTTTGCCCGAAGTTTTCCATATTTGCAACACAAGTTCCTGACGTGTTTTAGGACATATAAATAGTATTTTTAGGTTTTGTAAACCCTTAAGTCTTTTTCTAGAGAGTTTTATTTTCCTGCAACCCTGAGAGATTTTTGAGAGCTTTGGAGAGAGAGATCTGCTTTGAGAGAAGAATTTCTTGAACTCCCTTTTACTCTTTTTAATTTCAATTGCTTATTATTCAAAATTATGTCTTGTGTTTCATTGAATATGTCTGAGTAATTTGCTTGTTAGATTTAGGGTTTTTCATAGGGTTTTTATGAATTATTAGATCTGTTTATTTAGGATTCATTATCTTGCTAGATCTTCATCATAGGTTGTTCTTCAATATTAATCCTTGATTGGCCATCTAGAATTAATAACTTAGAAAAATAAATTGATATGAGAATATAATTGATTTTCCTGATAAAACCTTTTGATGAGCAAAATTATTTCTTGCAAAGAGATTTGATTTAATAATTTTGTGAACAATCTAAACCTGATTTTATTGCTGATTTTTAACCTAGAATTTTACAAAGAGATTTGGATTTTCTGGTTTTAAATTTAGATATTA
>NC_025691.1:4548222-4553245 GCF_000633955.1 Camelina sativa
ATTTTCCTGATAAAACCTTTTGATGAGCAAAATTATTTCTTGCAAAGAGATTTGATTTAATAATTTTGTGAACAATCTAAACCTGATTTTATTGCTGATTTTTAACCTAGAATTTTACAAAGAGATTTGGATTTTCTGGTTTTAAATTTAGATATTATTTGCAGTGAGAACTGATTTAATTTATAAAAAGTGTTTAGAGTTCTACATCTGATCTTAATTGCTTGAATCCTAATTTATTGATTGATTTAATATTTCATAATTTCCTGAGAAATTCCCTAGGCCTAGCTTTTTAATCATCTGAATTTACAACAGTTTTATTTAATATTTTGCATTATTATTTTAATTAAATTTAATCTGTTTAGCATAATTGAATAACTCTATAATTTAGTAACTTTACTTAGTTATTTCCTGTAATCCTTCCGATTATTAATGGTAAACCCAGATGACAAAAAAAAAAAAAAAGATATCACATGTTATCCAATGAACTCAACTCCAAAACTTTCCCAGATAGTCATGTAAACCAAAATGGGTCGGATGTTTTAGAGAAGTGGCTAAAGCCTAAAAGTAAGAGTAGTATGGACGGACTTTCACGTTCATAAAAGTTAGATTTAGCTTAATAACTCCTTCGAGCCAAAATTTTGGCTCAAATTAGAGAGTAATTTACAATCTTTTAGCAAATAATCGCGTTTTTACTAAAGTTTATGTGAACTAGATAAAAGTAACGTTAAGTTATTAATGCAAGTGAATAGAGTTTCTAGATGACAAGTAGGGACAAACATTGCAGGTACACGTCCGGCTCAGTCAAGGCTTACTTAGTTTGACTTTTGACTCTTTAACATTTACAAAGTCCATTTGTGTTCTCTCTTTTTAGTCAGTAACTTTGATACTAATAAACGACTCACTCAAGTGTGATCTTGCGAGATGATGATAAGATTAACACAATAACTGAAAACGAAAACGAACGAAGAGTAATCTTAACAACTTCTTTCTTTTTTTTTTCCTCAGTTTCTCTATTTGCGTTGGCTTATAAATTGTGTAACGAAACTTTCAACTTTTACCTTCAAAAGTTTTTCTGCTCTTCCATGGAAGAACTCTATTCAACCAATTAAAGGAAAGGAGTATCCACGAAGATACTTGGAGTCCACTCCCGATTCACGAGCCAATGCAACACGTCCGGTTCTTGCAACCTGTGATTTGATTGTTCATTAGAAAGATTTATGCGATGCGTCAGTCAACAGTATTGTCAAACTGTTTCTTGTTTTAAGCACAACCAGAATACTTAGAACCATACATCATGAAACTGGTTCCAGCTTTGGTTATTCATTTTACTAGAGAGACTACAACTGAATCTTTGGACTTTCTCCGAACAATTGACGCAGCATGGCAAGAATCCTATGGGTTTATCATAGCATCAACTAAGAGATGAAAGTTAATTGAGAAACAAACCTCGCATATACCGTAGGGCTCCAACAACCTTTGCAGCGCAACCATCNATCTTTGGAAGTGAGAAAAGGGAGAGAAAAGGTGATATATGAAGAATGTCTTGGCCTGAAGAGAGTTCATATGCCACTGATCGATACACCAAGGTAAGAACTCACATGTTCTTGCTTTAATTTATATAATGAGATGACAATGGAGATTTCAGAGATTCCAAAGGATTGTGGGATTTGAGTAAGGAATGTTGATGCTTATCATGGTTAAGTATAAGTAGTAAGTTCTTGAGTCAGGTAAATGAAGAGTGCAAATAAGAATCATCATGCAATTGAGTGAGTTCCCTGTCTTCAAACCTCTTTCACAGGTCTAAGTTTATGTTTTGCTTGAGGGCAAGCAAAGGCTAAGTCTGGGGGAGTTGATATATCATGGTTTTTGTGGTTTTTAACCATGATATAAGGAGTCTTTTAGTGTCTTTTCATTTGTTTCTAGATTGTTTTTGAGTCTTTACAGGTTTTTAGCATGAAAGGAGCAAAGTGGAGCAATTTGGATCAGTTTGGAGCAATAATCCGCAAGAAATCAACTTGGAATCGATCAGAGGAGATGGTGTCGATCGACACTGCCTTAGCATCGATCGACACCCAGTCCAAACCGACGAGAGAGCCAAATTTGGAAGTTTTACAAAGTTGCCCGAAGTTTTCCATATTTGCAAGACTAGTCCCTGACGTGTTTTAGGACATATATATATAGTTTTTAGGTTTTCCAAACCCTTAAGTTTTATTCTAGCAAGTTTTATTTTTCTGCAACCCTGAGAGATTTTTGAGAGCTATTGGAGAGAGAGATCTGAACTGCTTTGAGAGAAGAATTCTTAAACTCCTTTCTTACTCTTTTAATCTCTATTGCTTATTATTCAGAATCATGTCTTGTTCTTCATTGATTATGTCTGAGTAGTTTGCTTGTTAGGTTTAGGGTTTTTCACAGGGATTTTATGAATTATTAGATCTGTTTATTTAGGATTCATTATCTATCTAGATCTTCATCTTAGGTTGTTCTTCATATTAATCCTTGATTGGCCATCTAGAATTAATACTTTAGGAAAATAAATTGATATGAGAATATAATTGATTTTCCTGATAAAACCTTTTGATGAGCAAAATTATTTCTTGCAAAGAGATTTGATTTAATAATTTTGTGAACAATCTAAACCTGATTTTATTGCTGATTTTTAACCTAGAATTTTACAAAGAGATTTGGATTTTCTGGTTTTAAATTTAGATATTATTTGCAGTGAGAACTGATTTAATTTATAAAAAGTGTTTAGAGTTCTACATCTGATCTTAATTGCTTGAATCCTAATTTATTGATTGATTTAATATTTCATAATTTCCTGAGAAATTCCCTAGGCCTAGCTTTTTAATCATCTGAATTTACAACAGTTTTATTTAATATTTTGCATTATTATTTTAATTAAATTTAATCTGTTTAGCATAATTGAATAACTCTATAATTTAGTAACTTTACTTAGTTATTTCCTGTAATCCTTCCGATTATTAATGGTAAACCCAGATGACAAAAAAAAAAAAAAAGATATCACATGTTATCCAATGAACTCAACTCCAAAACTTTCCCAGATAGTCATGTAAACCAAAATGGGTCGGATGTTTTAGAGAAGTGGCTAAAGCCTAAAAGTAAGAGTAGTATGGACGGACTTTCACGTTCATAAAAGTTAGATTTAGCTTAATAACTCCTTCGAGCCAAAATTTTGGCTCAAATTAGAGAGTAATTTACAATCTTTTAGCAAATAATCGCGTTTTTACTAAAGTTTATGTGAACTAGATAAAAGTAACGTTAAGTTATTAATGCAAGTGAATAGAGTTTCTAGATGACAAGTAGGGACAAACATTGCAGGTACACGTCCGGCTCAGTCAAGGCTTACTTAGTTTGACTTTTGACTCTTTAACATTTACAAAGTCCATTTGTGTTCTCTCTTTTTAGTCAGTAACTTTGATACTAATAAACGACTCACTCAAGTGTGATCTTGCGAGATGATGATAAGATTAACACAATAACTGAAAACGAAAACGAACGAAGAGTAATCTTAACAACTTCTTTCTTTTTTTTTTCCTCAGTTTCTCTATTTGCGTTGGCTTATAAATTGTGTAACGAAACTTTCAACTTTTACCTTCAAAAGTTTTTCTGCTCTTCCATGGAAGAACTCTATTCAACCAATTAAAGGAAAGGAGTATCCACGAAGATACTTGGAGTCCACTCCCGATTCACGAGCCAATGCAACACGTCCGGTTCTTGCAACCTGTGATTTGATTGTTCATTAGAAAGATTTATGCGATGCGTCAGTCAACAGTATTGTCAAACTGTTTCTTGTTTTAAGCACAACCAGAATACTTAGAACCATACATCATGAAACTGGTTCCAGCTTTGGTTATTCATTTTACTAGAGAGACTACAACTGAATCTTTGGACTTTCTCCGAACAATTGACGCAGCATGGCAAGAATCCTATGGGTTTATCATAGCATCAACTAAGAGATGAAAGTTAATTGAGAAACAAACCTCGCATATACCGTAGGGCTCCAACAACCTTTGCAGCGCAACCATCTTGTCTAGATCCCCAGTAAGCTATATCCACAGCCAACAAATTTCAATACCAAATCCAAAATTAAATATACTAAACGAACAAATAGTTTAAAATGGAAAATCTCAAGTCTGCTTCATAGTTTTTTTTTCAAACGGACTCTGATTACGTCAAACAAGGTGAAGAAGACCTATGGAAAGATGTGAAACTTAAAAGATCTCCAACTGTAAGGATCTCTCATATGTGATGCAATCACACCTAAATAAAAATCCAATTTATGAGAAATGTATTTTACCTGCAAAGTAATTGTGTGATCGGATACGTCAACAGCTTTAGCCCTGAAAATACTAGCAATGTCTAGGACATCTCTTCTTGCAGTAGCGTTCACGGCAATCTTAATCAGCATCAGTTCTCTTTCAGCAAATGGCAAATGAGTAAGATCATGGACCTGCAGAAATCCTCACAAAGTTAATAACTGCTCGGAAAGTTACGGTAAATCATGTTCTAAAGTATTTTCATCAAGCTTGTACAGATAGCAGAAGCTCTTCCTCTAATCTACATTTTGAATAAAGGGTACTTGGTCTAAGATAGCAAAGGAAAGCTTGTCATCAAAAACATTCAAACTATTTAATATATAAGAAAGACAGTTGCTTTATGTAATCTCACCTCATGCACATCTACAAGTTTATTAAGTTGCTGCACCAATTTGCTGACCGATTCATCTGTTGCAGGAACAACTGTTGTAATGCGTGAAATGCCCTTGGTTTCAGCATGTCCTACAGCCAAGCTCTAAAGAAAAAGAAGATCTTTCAGTGAATCAGTAAAACCCAAGTACAATGTATGTGCGCGTGTAAGAGAGGTAAAGACTATGCCTGAATATTGTATCCCCTTCGAGCGAAAACACCAGTCACAATATTAAGAACTCCTGGAACATCATTCACAAGCAAAGATAGAGTATGCGACCGTAGTCCACTCGTCTGAAAGATCAGAAAAGTATAAC
>NC_025691.1:4554572-4592009 GCF_000633955.1 Camelina sativa
CATGCACATCTACAAGTTTATTAAGTTGCTGCACCAATTTGCTGACCGATTCATCTGTTGCAGGAACAACTGTTGTAATGCGTGAAATGCCCTTGGTTTCAGCATGTCCTACAGCCAAGCTCTAAAGAAAAAGAAGATCTTTCAGTGAATCAGTAAAACCCAAGTACAATGTATGTGCGCGTGTAAGAGAGGTAAAGACTATGCCTGAATATTGTATCCCCTTCGAGCGAAAACACCAGTCACAATATTAAGAACTCCTGGAACATCATTCACAAGCAAAGATAGAGTATGCGACCGTAGTCCACTCGTCTGAAAGATCAGAAAAGTATAACAATGATAAATAAAACAATATAGCTTAAAGATAACCCGAACTCCTTCAAATTCTGCTATGTAAATAAATAAACAATCTCCACAACTATTGTACACACTCCATTGATGTATCATTAATGTAACTAAATCAAGCACACCTAACTATGTCTAACTTTAAATATAGGAAATCGTTAATCCATACTATTAACAGAATTGATTATCGAAAGTTGGAGTTCCAGACAGCCTGAATGAAAAATATAAGTGGAATTCTTGTAATTGAAACCACATTCTGATAACTGAATATTTCATATTACTATTTAGCAAATTCATGGAATGCATCACATGGCGGTTTCAACAGATTTGTATACATAGTAAAGAACTGTCTTACATCCTCATCAGAGAGAAGTCCCCAGTGTGCGTCGAGAACACGATGTACCATGTGGTCAGAAGGTGGCTCAACCGGATAAACATCTCCCTACAATTAAAGAGAAGATAAATTTTAGCAGTACGATTAGCAAACATTGGAAAACCTTCAGTGTAGCTTGAGCGAAAAAAACGAAAAGGGCATTAGAATTGCATGCTTCAAAAACTTTCTGCTCCACGAAAATCACAATAGTTTGTAGGTTTTTAACTATATGCAAGCATATTAACACTTGCAGACAATCAAAGATTGTACAATTCCCCGTTGCAGTGCCATTAAATCACAGGAAGCAACCACATAAAGGGGAGTAAAACGTCAAACCTATTAATATGCAACCAAGATCTTTGAAAGGACAGTGAGGAACTTTAAGCTGCGCTAAAGCAATCTTAGGAGGAGAGAAGCACATACCCCTGCTGTTGTTTCATTTTGAGGGGCCACGACTTCTTTTTTGCTACCTCGAAGAACACTAACAGGTGCTTGCTTCTTGAGATCTGGATAGGATGCTGCTGAAAACCGCCAAAATGGAGCAGTTGCACCCATCTTTTCCCTTCTTAGTGCTATCTGTTATGTAAAATCGTCATTCCAGTTTCCCTAAACTAGTGAAAGTCACTGAGATCTATGTCTTTATGCCCACTCAAAGATGTAACTAACACATAAATATAACATTAGAAGGGAAAAGGCATACAATCTAGTTATTCCAAAAATACACTACCTTTCCTGTCCGTACAATCTCTCTGATCTGAAACTTTTTCAAATTTCTTTCTACAGCAATCATTTTTCCAGGATCTCCAGTTACCTGCAAGATAGCTTAAAATTAGAGAACCCAAATATTTTATTCCATGTCCTCATGACCAAGGTAAAAACAACATTGAGCACTCCTACAAAAATTAGCGTAGGCAATACAATTCAGAATGCAGCAGATTATAAGCATAGTGTAATCAAAGGTAGCAACCAATTGAAGATCTTTCTATGTTATATTAAATTAACAGACAAACAGATAGCCTTAATACACACAAACTGAATGTACATCCCATAACAGAGTCTGCATGTGGATTATCACCAGTTTCAAAAGATAAAGAAAATCAATCCACTGGATAGAAATTTTCAAATGATACCCTAATTGAGATTTCTTATGTTTTCCAATGATTAGTAAGAGGTTCGAAAGATCAGACTAAAACCCATAGGCTATAGTTCGAAACGGATATCAAGAACAGGAACAGCATCAACAGATACCTCAATAGTCAATGCATGTTCCGCGATATCTACAACTTTAGCTCTGAATGTGTCAACTAGCCACATGATCTGTAAATTCATAAGATAGAAACTAGTCAAAATTGGAAAGAGAATAAACACCACCTCTGCACTAGATCACAAGCAACCAGCAAGTACAGTAAACTCTTATTTCCCATAGGCAAGGAAGACTACCTCTGCCCTGGATTCTGGATGTGCATTCACTTTTACAAGCATCAGTTCACGCTCCACTTGCGGCTCACTTGAGATATCTTCAACCTACTTGGCAAGACGAAGTTGATTCAGGGAATGGAAATGTAATCTTTCAAGACACATGATTGCATATGTTAAGCAGAAATCCAAAATTTTTGAATATAATCCTAAGATGAACAAGCAAATCGGCTAATACGTACTATCATGAAGTAGAAACTGAGAAGTGGGATCTAGAAAAAAAAAAAAACCTTTAGAACATTAACGAGCTTCTGGAGTTGCTCGATGACCTGCTGAAGTACCCTTTCAGTTCCACAAACAACAATAGTGAACAGAGCCTTGTCTCTGTTCAAACCAACAGCAAGACTCTCAATATTGTAACCTCTCCTCGCAAAGACTCCTGCAATCCTATTAATCATTCCGCTTTCATCTCCAACAAATACTGAAATTGTGTGCTTCCTCACCCTGCTTTACCATACAAAGAAAACATTAGTGATAGAACACCGTTCAGGACTTTGATTCTATTAAGCAAAGTCAAGTCCTCTCAACAACATCAATCAATTGAATAGTAAGCAAAGCTGAGAGTGAAAAAAAATTCAATTAATTCCAAACACAATTGCATGAAAATGTTATTTTTCAACAAATCAAAACTGAGATGCTTAAAATTACATATCAAACAGGAAACGGAATAATTACGAAATTAAAATAAAAATTAAAATTAAACTCAAGAGAAATAGTCATAGTACTTCGAATTTGGAGTCGAAGATGGAGCTTCGGGGAAAGAAGATGCATCAGAGATCTTCCCATCGACGCTTCTAACAATTCCATCCATTCTCTTACCCATTTCTTCGCCACGGTTCGAAGATTTACCTGACAGATACGAAACCTTCGAAGGGAACGACACACGCGTCGAGGATACGAGAGCAGGAGACGAATCGGAACATGCCGATCTCAAGCATCGAAGCGATGGTGAAGAACTCACAGAAATGGCCGCCATTGAATTGAATTGACGAAGCCCCCGAAGTTTGTTTTTTTTTGCTACTGAAGAAGACTGAAGACGACGAAAGGGAACGAAACGTTTACAAGATCGGTCAGAGCGTAGGTATATATAACCGGACCAAACCGGCCGGTTCGATTTACATATATACCTTTGAAAATTAATGGCCTCAAAAAGAAGAAAAGCCCAAAAGGCTTCAACTAGTTAAGGTCGACACGTCAGCTCCACATAAGAACCGAAAAGTCAAAAAGAAAATTCAGGACCTAATTGTAATAATGGGAAGTTAAAGCTAAAAATTCACAATTTTGCGAAAGATAGCGATAATTAATTTTATTTCTGGTAAAGTCACCGAAAAAAGTGGACGATCAAGAAGAGTCCAAATTAACGCGGGACATGGGGGAAACAATGATTGAAAGCAAAAGTCAAATCAAAAGTCAATAAGTCGCCAATAATATCTTCTCTTCTTCTTCACCCGTCATTAAAAAAAATTAAAACCCTTCTCGCGGATCTCAAACATAATCCCCACAAATTCAATTTTTCTCGAGGAAACAAAAAAAAAATGTGATTATCCATACAATCGAATTTTTACAGAAGAAGACGAAAGAAGGAGGAGGAGGAGGAAGAAGAAGAGAAATCATGGCGAATCTCGCAGGGCAGTTAAAACGAGGAATCTCGAGACAATTCTCAACAGGATCGCTTCGTCGTACGCTAAGTCGTCAATTCACGCGTCAAACTTCACACGATCCTCGTAAAAACAATATGAGATTCAGTTTCGGTAGACAATCGTCTCTAGATCCGATTCGACGGAGTAGTCCTGAAGATTCTAACCGTCCGCAGCTCGCTGTACCTGATAATCTCGACGCCACTATGCAGCTTTTGTTTGTGGCTTGTAGAGGTGATGTTGAAGGTGTTCAGGATCTGCTTGATGAAGGGATTGATGTTAATAGTATTGATCTTGATGGTCGTACTGCTCTTCATATCGCTGCTTGTGAAGGTCATATTGACGTTGTCAAGCTTCTTCTTACAAGGAGAGCTAACATCGATGCTCGTGATCGTTGGGGAAGCACGGTAATGTGACGCGACTTGAATCGTTTTCTCGTTTTTTGGTTAGCTTTTGGTTTTTGAAATTTGGGGGTTTGTGTTGTTGTGGATAGGCAGCTGCTGATGCTAAGTATTATGGTAACATGGATATTTTCAACATTTTGAAAGCTCGTGGAGCTAAAGTTCCGGTACGTGTAGCTCTATTCTTTTTTTCTCATGGATTTGTGAGCTCTGTTCTTTTTCATATCTTCAATGTGCTTACTTATAGTTGCATTTTTTTTCTTTTCTTGGTTTTAGAAAGCCAAAAGGACACCGATGGCTGTGGCGAATCCTCGTGAAGTTCCTGAATACGAGTTAAATCCGCAGGAACTTCAAGTTCGTAAAGCTGATGGTATCTCAAAGGCAAGAGCTTTCTTTATGCTTCCCTTTATCGTAATGATGTCTTTAGTTTTTCCATTTAGTGCTTTTTTAACAAAGTACTATATATTGCAGGGAATATATCAAGTGGCTAAATGGAATGGAACTAAGGTATCTGTGAAGATACTTGATAAAGATCTTTACAAGGATCATGAAACTATGTATGTTTACTCTTCTCTTCAATAATTAAGTATCTCTCTAAGTTAGCTAACAAGTCAATAGGTCGAAATGGAGCTTGTTATTGATCATTGAAAGCATTTTTTAGGTTCATAGCCATAATGATATGAGCTGTAAGGTTTTTTAATCATAGTTCCTATATAATCCTCTATCTTGGATTTGTGCGTTTCCGGTGATGTTTTCTGTAATTCACTTCATTCTGTCTGTGTTTTTTTCCTGTTTGCCTTTCATGTATTACGTTTGTTCTGTAATTTTATTCGTCTGAGTTTTATTGTTTACACACAGAAATGCGTTCAAACACGAACTTACTTTATTCGAGAAGGTTCGTCATCCTAATGTTGTGCAATTTGTTGGAGCTGTTACTCAAAACGTCCCCATGATGATTGTGTCTGAATACCATCCTAAAGTAAGCTTCTCACTCTTTTTATATTCCTGACAAGGTTTTTCTCTCATTAAGCAATTTTTGGATTCTAGGAAATAATTTTGTCGGCTTGGTGGTAACTTGCAGGGTGACTTGGGGAGCTATCTTCAAAAGAAAGGTCGTCTTTCTCCAGCCAAAGTTCTAAGATTTGCACTTGATATGGCCAGGCATGTGCCATTTCTTTTCTACAAGATTGTATTTACATTATAACCGCACTTTTTTAATCTTCTGAACAAATCATTTGACTCTTCTCAGGGGAATGAATTATCTTCACGAGTGTAAACCAGAACCAGTAATCCACTGTGATCTAAAACCCAAGTAAGATAACTAAATAAAGAAGTATTTGGACGTTTAAGTTTTATGAGAACGTATTTTTGGACCCACGTTATCTAATTTTTACAACTTCTTGTAAGGTGCCAGAAATATTATGCTCGATAATGGAGGACATCTGAAGGTGGCAGGGTTTGGGTTGATAAGTTTTGCAAAGTTACCATCTGATAAATCCAGAATCCTTAATCACTCGGCCCATATAGATCCTTCAAGTAAGTTCTAAATGCTTAATTCCTTCTGGCTACCCAAACGAAGTGTCCATATCTGGTCTGTAAATTTAAAATCCCGACCCACCTTCTCGCATTTGGGACTCTCAACTGAGTTCTAGCACAGAATTGTGGGCATAGGACGTAGATCAAACATCTATATTTCTGAGAAACTTTGATACAACTATTAAGTATAGAAACGGTTACTACTTTTTGAAAACACTCATAAGAAAATTTGATTTCCATGAGGCAATGGTTTAATCAGATGATATTTGTATATTGTTTGCAGATTACTGTATGGCACCTGAGGTTTACAAAGATGAAATATTTGACAGGAGTGTGGATTCTTACTCTTTTGGTGTCGTATTATATGAGGTAGGTGCCTTATGGATTCATACTTTTTGATGTCGTCTTATATGAGGTACCTATTAGTTATCCTGATGGTCAAACATGCGTGCTAATAACTCCTCTGCGTTTCATGACTTCTGTATCTAGTCAGAGTTTAATACACTCACAGTTCTATATGATCTCTAAAAGTATTTACTCTGATTCTCAACTATTCTGTAACAAATCTCATTGCAGCAATCTTTTAATAAGTTTATCATATCATTTTTCAGATGATTGAAGGAGTACAACCTTTCCATCCTAAGCCCCCGGAGGAGGCAGTAAAGCTAATGTGTTTGGAAGGAAGACGACCTTCATTTAAGGCCAAGTCAAAAAATTGCCCCCAAGAGTTGAGAGAGTAAGTGTACTAATCTTTATCAACTCTATAATAACACAACTTGTTTTTACACTTAGGTAAAGTAACATCATTTGCTTGGTCCTTGATCCTTTCTTTATCCAACCTACTGCAACTCATTGGTTCAATTATTATTTAAACAGATTGATTGAGGAATGCTGGGATGCGGAAACTTTTGTTAGGCCAACATTTTCTGAGATCATAGTTCGATTGGACATGATCTTTGTACACTGCTCAAAACAGGGATGGTGGAAAGATACATTCAAGTTCCCTTGGTAAAAAAAAAAAAAGCTTTCTCTTAACAGCTCCTAATTATCATTATGTTTTTGCATTTCTAGTTTCACCATAGCTAAGCCGGATTCTTCTAAAATCGTGATTTTTTCGTATCCACTATAGAGCCTAGCTCTTACATATACCATGACTTTGTTTCTCAATCAAATGGATTATTTCTCAGGAGATAATACAAAATACCAGGAGAGGTTTGACTCAGAAACATGAGGAACATAGCAATTCAAGAGTGTTTACTAAAACAATTGGTACAAAGCATACAAAAAGAAAAACAGCCCTCTCAGATTTGTCAGTCTCATTGTGTAACAATGTATAATGTATACCGCGGAAAGTACTTCATCGAGCTATTAGACTTCTCTAATGCCACAGAACTGAGCGTTTTGAGATAAAATGTACAATATTTTTTATATTAAGTAGCAAGAAAGCTCTTTATTCTAGTTATGTCTTAAAAACAAAGATCTCTTCTTCTTAACAGGAATCACATATGGATTTGTTTGCACAGGACAACCAACGTAGACAACACTCAGAATTTAACAGAAAAAGACGTCGTTATTAGTTAATCAACTAACAAACTGACGAAATCTCAGTTTCAAATTATTAACCACAAAGAGCGACAAACTCATCAATGTTCTTGTCGGAACTACCTCCTTCCGAGATAGCTTCACGAGCCAACACCTTAAGCTTCTCAGCATTTTTCCTCATCTCTTTCCCTCTCTCTCCTTCCATGACCTCAACAATGCATCTACCAATCTCTTCCTTACTTAAAAACCCTTCTCCATCGGCCTTCACTCTAACCCCAATCTTCCACACATCCTCTATAAACTTAGCATTTGTGGGCTGATCCGTCCACTGAGGCATTCCCACCATTGGAACCCCTAAGCACAGTGCCTCTAATGTCGAGTTCCATCCGCAATGTGACACGAAACACCCGATCGATTCATGTGCTAAAACCTCTAGCTGAGGAAACCACTTAGCTACAAGTCCATAGTCTTTCTCCTCCGCCTCTTCGATAAAACCAGAGGGTAGTTTGCTTCTCTCGGATTCTCTAACGGACCACAAGAAGTGATATCCAGTTTTTTTTATAGCCATTGCGGTTTCCTTCATCTGTTTATCGCTCAAAGCCACCAATGTCCCAAAAGCCACGTAAACCACCGACTTCGCCGGCCTGTTCCCCAACCAATTCAAAACAGACTCATCTGGCTCTGTCTTAGAGTTCTGTAGTTCGTAATCTTTGTCTTCTAGCAACCGGTTATCCAAGTACTTCGACGGAACCACCGGTCCAATGTTCTTCACCGGCCACTGATCATTCATCCATTTCACTACCTGTGAAGAAAGAACAAATTCAAAGAAGTTCCATTCCACCTTCTCAAACACAAGTACATGACCAAAACAATATCTAAATCATAACCTTACCTTAGGTTCAAGTTGATCAAAAGTGTTGCAGAGAATGCAGTCAGCTCGCCGTAAATTAGAGAATTGCCTAACCACAAATTCATGTAAAAGAGGGTACGACCCTTTTTCGCAGGCAAACGAAGGCAGATCATCTTGGCTTAACAATGGGAAACCTGGAAACGAAGCAAGGATCGGGTTCTCATGTCTATCAACGGGAACATCGTAGGTGCCTTCGTTGATGTGGTAGTAAACAAGACTAGCCAACCATGGTTGAGTGAAATAGGCCACAACGTATAGACCTAAGTCCTTGGCTACGTCCAATGCAAAGGGCATGAATGGATCATAGATCAAAGCTTTTGGAGGATTGGCCGACAACTTCGCACTGCATATACAAAATATATATACATATAAGAGTAGATTTATAACGTTTTCGCATGTAATGTCATCAAAAAGTCAAGAAACTGAAATTAATAGTACTAACAATAAGTTAATTTTTGTTTTCTTGTTTTTTACGAGGGTATTGCATTATGTCTAAAGTATTTCAAATCCACTAAAAAAAGCTTATGAACGTTGTAAATTGTAACTGTGGCTGAATTACTTGATATATATAATCACTCTAAAGAGAGTTAAGTCTTTTGTTTATACGCAAAAGAAGAAAGAAATAACTACTTAACTAGGGACATATATATGTCATATTATATTGGATTCTACCAAAAAAAATGTCATATTATATTGGAATTTTTTTTATTTTTTTTCAGTCGCTTTCCCTTTCCCCAAACGGGGACATCGTTTAAAAGGTTACATTGAACATGAAAAAGAGATGTAACAAGCGAAAATATTGGAAATTTAACTTATGTTTACCTAGAGATGAAATCATTGAGGCTACGAGAAGTAGAGTTGTTGAAACGGTCAAGATCTACGAACTTGGCGTGAGGGTGTTCATGTGGAAAGAAACCGTCGTGGATGGTGTGGACGGTAATGGAATAATCGTCGGAGGTGTAAGGTTCACGGTGGTCTTTGGAGGCAATGATGAGTGTGATGGTGAGGCCTTGTTTGGATAAGCGTTTAGCGAGTTGGATCATTGGGTTAATGTGGCCTTGTAATGGATATGGAAAAAACAGTACGTGACCCTTTGCTTCACTCATTCTTTTTTTTTTCGTAAATTTGTTCGGACCAAAGAAACAATATAAGTGGTTTGATATATTCTAATTTATGTGTCTCCGATGTAAGTTAAGTGGGTATAGAGTGTTATATATAGATATGTCTGGTTATTTACGATGTTGGATTAACTTTTTTCAGGATACAGTACTTGCCTATTCTCCTTTTTTTGTTTTTCTTCTGGTTTTAACTCAATTGAGGCTAAAATTTGAAGGGATGAGCAATCTTCAAGTTTCACGACGATTAAAAAAGTAGTGATGGTGAAAGAAGATTGTTACCAATGCATATAATAAACGTGGTGGTGGTGGTGGGTAGATAAAGCCCTGAAGGGAGGAGGTTAGGTGGGTGCGTGGGTCCGCTGATATGTATTTTATTTTCATTATTTTCTCTCTTTAGAATTTAGTTGGACTTCAAAAAGAGTTATGGATGAACTTTTTTTTATTTTTGTCGTCTAACAGAATCAAAAGTCTGAAAAAATATACAACAAAAAGAAAACACAGCCTGGTCAATCGATTTTCCAAGTGAAACAGGTAACAAAAGATAAACAAATCAAGCAAACCAGTCAGCAATTTCCATCTTCACTGTCTTTTCTTACTTGATCTTGTAGCCATAAGGACCTCCCAGTGAGAAGTATGACTGAATCCTCCCCTCTCGCGTGACACTTTTGGTTATAGCCAACACCACCTTATTCGCTGATCCAATCACGTGGTGGCACTCCCAATAGTCAAAACTTGATAAGATCAAATGTATATCTTGCAACAACGAATCATAACGCAGCCATTCCCCCGGATTATTTATAGCTGCAATCCCTGTAGCATTATCCATCACCAATTCTACCCGAGTAACATTCAGAATCTGCAACGCCTCTAGAGCGCACAGAAAACACCGGAGACATGCCAAAATTTCCATGTCGGACCTCTCTAAAGCAGCTATTGCATGATAGAGAACGTGACCTTGATTATTGCGAGTAATCCACGCACCACCAGCCATTGGAGAACTCTTCCGCCAGGACGTCGCGATATTACACTTAGTAATTCCAGGCATTGGTTTCCTCCATGTAACCTCGAGTGATTGTCGTCTCACTGTCCATCGTTGATCTAAAGTGCCATCCAAAGCTTGTGCGGCAAACCAGTGTGAAGAATGCGTGAACGCTTTATCCACCATCTCCTGGATATCTCCCTGCTTCCCTTGAAATACAAGTGTGTTCCTCCATTTCCATACTTCCCACAACAGCCTGGGTATCATTTGTTTTATCTCCTCCGGAACCCTCACATCTTGCATTACCGTCAGCAGGTAATCCCAATTCCCCACCAGATCAGCAATCCACAGCAGGCAGAGGGATATTAGCAATAGCAAACGCTTGTCGTGCAACAGGACACACAAACATCATATGACAGATCATCTCCTCATGATGACCACATACTGCACATCTGGTGTCTACAGCTAACCCACGCGAGGCAAGCCTCTCTGAAACAGCTAGAGCACCAGAAAGCATTCTCCATAGAAAAGTCTTAATCTTTGGTACCGTCTGCAGCTTCCACACCTTCGCTTTCATATTTGTTACCTTGATCATATCATCTGTTCGAGGCTCATAAAGTGTAAGGTTCGAAGCAACCAGTACCCACTTTTGACTGAGTAAGCACCAGAAGGCATGTAAGGCCAGATGAAACGGTCTCTCTTCGTTGCTGCAATTTTCATAGAGAGAATCTGCTTAGCATCATCAGGTGGAAACAAGGCATGTACCTTCGCTGTGTCCCATTGACCATCCACTGAGTTCCGCGGCTCCGCCACCTTTAGGTTGACATTAAAGAATGTATCTAGCCGGTACGGTGCTCGAGGATGCTTATCAAAGATCCATTTCTCTTTCCAAACAAAGGTATCCATGCCATTCCCTATCGTCTTCAGTAAACCCTGCTTCAAAAGATTACGAGCATGTAATATGCTCCTCCATGCGTAAGATGCCTCGAACCCGAACCGCACTCTAATATAGAAGAATTTTGAAAGCAACTGCTTTTGTAAAACCGCTATACCAGCGACTCTGGTTTGTTGAGGATCCGCCAAGCTTGCTTGGCAAGTAAGGCTTGATTAAAATCTCCCAAATCTTTAAAACCCATACCACCATCAGCTTTGGATTTACACATTTCAGACCAAGCCACCCAAGCTATTTTCCTCTGCCCCTGAAAACTGTTCCACCAATACTCACGCATGGCACTTGTGAGTTTTCTACAGAGGTGTTTGCTCAGTCGAAAGCAAGACATTGCGTATACCGGCAAAGCCATCGCTATAGACTTGAGTAGTATCTCTTTTCCACCTAAGGATAGAGCCTTGGCATACCAGCCATGCAATCTCTTCTTGAGTTTATCCCCGATAAAGGCCAATAGGACCTGTTTCGAGCCACTAAAACATTCCGGCTCCCCCCTCTGCTGTAATCCCCAGGGTTTGATTAACCATCAGCTTTATTGAGTCAGGCGTCTTGCTTCCAAAAGTAACCGCAGACTTCTCAAAATTGATTTGCTTCCCAAATGCCTTGCCATAAAGTTGTAGACATGCTAGGAGCTCGTCACATTCCTCCTTGATTGCACGACACACCAGTAAACTATCATCTGCAAATAATAGGTGTTGAACAACAGGACATGAATCATTGAAACTGAAGCCAGTGAGTCGCCCCTGTGATCTCCTTTTTTCCATGACATGAATCAGCGCCTCGGCACAAAGGATAAATAGGAATGGAGACTTCTCCCTGTCTGATTCCCATTTCTGGTGTAACAAAGCCAAAAGGACTCCTGTTGATGAGTACTGAATAGGTGACAGATCATACACACATCATTATCCACTGGATCCACTGATTGGTAAACCCCATACGAAGGAGAAGATGCTCGAGAAAATCCCATTCAACTCTGTCATATGCCTTTGACATATATGTCTTAATAGCAACAAAGTCAGAGTTGAACTTGGCATGCGTGCGTAGAGCATGTACTATCTCATGTGCAATAAGTATGTTGTCGGAGATTAATCGCCCAGAAACGAATGCACCTTGTGTCTCAGAAACCAGAGCCGAAAGACATTTCTTAAGCCTAGTACACAACACTTTAGAAACGATCTTGTAGAGGACTGAACACAAGCTGATTGGTCCCATATCCTTCATTTGATTGGCATTGTCCTTCTTGGGAATAAGACAGATTTGTGTATGATTCCAGTCTTGTGGAAAGACTCCAAACTCAAAAAAGCATTGAATCTCCTTAACGATATCATCATCAACTATTGACCAATAGCGGCGAAAAAAGCTCATTTCCATCCCTCAGCACCCGGTGCACTATCTCCCTTAATATTAAATGCCGCTTACTTAGTCTCATGCACTATCACCGGGGCCACTAGTTGTTGATTCATCACATCTGATACCCTTGGCTCCATACCCTCTAGCAGGTCCTCAAAATTACCAGGATTAGAGGATTTTAACAAATCTGTGAAGTACTCCGCAACAATGTTACCCTTAGACCCCTTCTCAAAACATTCAAACACGTTTTTGTCAACTAAAGAGTTGAGGCGATTCTTCAGTCTCTTATACTGCACACTCCTATGAAAGAAGGCTGTATTTTTATCTCCTGCTTGAAGCTAGGATTCTCGACTCTTAGACCTCCAATATGTCTCCTCCTCTCTAAAAGCAACTATAAGTGCCCATTTAAGCTGACGCAATCTCTAAAAATTAGGGAACAACTTAGTAGCCTCCTCTTCCAGGTCCCTGCGTAGCAACTGAATCTGTGTTGCAGAGTTAGTAGGATGAGTCCTCTTCCATCTGGACAAGGCCTTTCTGCACCGAGATAGTCCACTTAACACAGACTTACCCTGAGTAACACCTTCCAAAGCTCACTGCTCACGAATAATATATGTTGTTTCTGGCTTGTTGATCTATCGCTTATTAAAGATGAACCTCCCTCTAAACTTTGTATCATCCCCACCAGTCTTGTGATGATCGGACGATGATCGGATCCCATCAGTTTTAAATACTCCGTATTAACCCTTGGAAATAAGTTGAACCAACCACTATTGCCAAAGCTTCTATCCAGCCGACATTGGACCCATACATTGTCTCTTCTTCCACCCCACGAGAGTTTATCCGACTACTTCTTGCCATAGTTCTGAAAGGATAGAACGAGCTTTCTGGTCGCCTTGGACCTCCCAATTTTTCAGAATTATCCATTATTTCATTGGAATCGCTGGTAAGTAACCAGGGATCATCTCTTTGGATACCAATTCGGGTAATGCGTTCCCAGACCTCCTCTCTCAAATGTCTAACTGGGTCCCCATATACAAAGGTTATATAAAACACCATGGAGCCTTGACAGATCCTTGTATCAATCACCCTTGAATCCGACTGTAAGACTTTCCCCCAATACAAATCTTTCCAGAAGAGAGCTACACCACCACTCAGCCCAACATGATCTACAATGTGTACTTTGTCATAGCTCATCCACTCTTTCACCCCCATAACATGATCACTGGAGTTTTTAGTCTCCAGGAGGAACAAAAAGTCTGGATAATGCTCACTACGCATCTCCTTCAGACGTCGAACTGCCAAGGTGCTCTCATGCCTTGGCAGTTCCAACTGATTACACTCATTGAGAACTGGGTGGTTTCTGAAAAACCACCGAACCCGACTTATCAGCAACAAAGTTCACATCACCTCTTATACTTGCAGCCTCCACACTCGGTCGAAGGACACCATCCATTACTCCGTCCAGCTCCTCAGTTACTTGTTGGTTTGCCACAGGAACAGTCTTTAAGACCTTAGATGAGACTTCACCATCCTCTAATGCTTTCCTTTTAGCAGCAGGACCAACCAGATGCTCCTTAACCACCTCCTGCGAAGTGCTAAGAGAGTTACTGCAGGAATTAGCCCCCTCATTCTTCGATCTCCGTTTCCAAGAGGAAGTCTTTTTTCTGATACTGCTTTTTACTACCACTGAGCGTCTCTTTGATTCCAGCTAATAGACCCATGTGGAAGCCTGTAGAACCGGCTTGTTCCATCGCCATGATCTTACTATTCAATACCACAAAGGCAGCATTAGTGTTACGACCTTCCTCCATTACAGTCTCACCAGTCGCAACAAACAATTTCTGAGAAGGTGCTTCCACCAAAGTCTGCGGATAGCCAAAAACCAAACCTTTCCCTTTACTAAGATCAGGAGTTAACGTAGGTGGAGCTTCCAGGCGAAGCATTGCATTCTGAGCAAGAGTGTCTGAGGCAATAGAATCCAATGTTGCTCGCAGGGCTTGTTCCCTCTGACCCAAAGGAAGGGTCTCCTAATTGCAGAATCTTCTGCATCTCAGCAAGGACTTCAGGTACGACCACATTAGACTGTGGTAGTACATATGGAACCACTGGTTGTTTCAGCAAAGGCAGGATTGTATTTGCAAGTTCCTTGGGAAAGTGATTATCTCAAGTAGAAACTTTCCGCGAGCTCTCTATAGCAGACACCTGCCCTCTACTATCGCCTTGCAGGAATGGGCATCTTTGTTTATCATGTGTAAGCCTTAGACAGTGGAAACAAGACTTACAGATTCTCTCATACTCAATATTGACCACCGCAAAGCCTTCTTTAGGTAGCTGGACGGATTTCATTTTGACCAGGGGATTCACAGCATCAAAGATCACCTTAACCTTGACAAACACGTTGTATTAAGATCTTTCCAGATCAAAAGCAATCTCTTTCTCATATCCAATTCTCCCTGCAACCGTCTTAATAGTCTTGAGGGTAAGGAAATTGACCGGTATGTTGCTTATCCAAATCCAGATCGGGAATGTCCCTAGGAAGTTTGCCGGTGGAGATTCAACCCATCTCTCCAAGATCAAACCCACTCATCAAAAGTCCAAAATCCCGTCCTCAAAACCCTCTCCAAATCACTCTCGAGTTGAAAAATGAACTGGAAGGTATTGTGGGATAATGCAATACCTCGAACTCTCTCATAGACTCCCCAGAATCGTGGCATCTTCATAATCATCTTTGCCATCTTCTGGCACTCAGGGTTCAGCAGTCTCCCCAACAGGCTCAGTTTGCACTCCACCGCCACCCCAAAGTCTCCTTCCTCTGTCAGGATAATCGGTGTGTCATCTGCAATCGTCATCGAACTCATCGCTAGGTTTAGATTTGCTTCTATTACCAAGAGAAATAACCCAATCGTTGTTTGTGAATATTCTGGATAGCACAGACCTGGTAATACCCACAGCAGCGTGAAAGAAAAACCTAATTTTCCAAAGCAAGATCTGAAAATATTGCGAGGATATTCTCTCAATATCCATCGAAACTGGAAGATTTTGTAAATCTTTTGGTATCCCAAAGAGATTGCAACCCATTGTTGCCTTTTTCCGGCTAAGAAAATATTTATCCGGCTGTATAACCCATCCTCTAGGGTTAGGTGAAAGACTCCCAATGAAACTGAGGGTCCTGAGCGAAAACACATTATTTTATTGTTTTGTTTTGGTTTTCAAATTATGGATGAACTTAACGCAAGGAAAAAATTTAACAAGAGAAAATATTTGTATTGGTTATTTTCTCTATAGATGTCTAAGTAGTGTGATCTCATTTGTTTTGCTAGTCAGATGTTTCATTGCCATATTTAAATGGTAATTATTTTTTCTTTAACCTTAAAAAGGAGACTTTTTTTTACTGATCTAGAGAATTTTTTCGGAGAAGCTTAACAATTATGGTTCACCAAATTTGCACATAGTCTCATATTCTCATGGCATTAGCATTAAATATTTTTAGTTTTAATTTATAAATATGATTTGATTATATTTCTCTCTCTTATAAAGGTCCAAGTCCATGTCTCAAACTAATACTTTTAAGAATAACAAAAGATTTACTCCATCTGTTTCATAATATAAGATGTTTTAACTAAATCACGCAGATTAACAATTGGAATCACTACCTAACCATTATCACTACCTAAACAATTGGAATCACTACCTAACCATTATCATTAAAGACTCTTATATACTTTACAGTAACAAACACACTTAGAGTAAACTCTGTAAAGTAAGACTATGTTAAGTAATGTACTCCAACGTAAAGACATTTAGATGGTTCATTTGATCTACCAGATCCTATAGTGTATAATTTCATGTTTTAAATGCATTTACTAAATTAAAAATAAAAATGTAACATGTAAATGTAAAAATTATCTTGTGGGTTACTAAAGTAATTTAAATACTAAATTAAATGCCTATGCCAAAAAAATTGTTTTAGAATAATTTTAGTTTTGAATATCACGGTTATATAGTAGAACAGATTTGGGTTGATATATATATATTATTTAAAATACTATTAATTTGGTGTTTATCTTATTATTATTTTATTAACACCATCAAGATTAGAATATTAAAAATTTTAATTAAATTACGCTTATTTAAACAAAAATGTCATTAAATAAATCACAGATTAAATCCTAAAATTAACAAACTAAATACAATTATACGATTTCAAACACTAAATAAAATCAACAAACAATTATAATTTCAAATTTAAAAGTTTTCAGTCAAGAAAATATTGCCCCCGGTATACCACAGGTGAAAATCTAGTATAAATAATTATTAGAGATAAGGTTTTAAGAAAAAACAAAAACAAAAAAAAAGTCATAAAACCCCTAGAGTCTTTCACATAAAATAAGTCATAAAGTCACATAGAATATTTTTTTAAGTTGCTAAATTAATTTTAACCCACTCTTCTAGCCTTTATCACCTTACGTCTTTTGATACTAGATCCATATCCTTGTGTGGATTTGATGATTTCATTGTGTGTCACATCAGTAAGACCATTCTCCAGCGCATTCACCAAATTTTCGAAGTAGGATTTGGTTGTTTTAGTCAAACTAATTAACTTTGCCTGGAACTTCATAAAATGTTTTTTTGGATCTTTAGTTTTAGCGATAAACTGTTTCAATTTCTCTTCTGCACATTTGTGAAGTCTACCCAAACCAGTTTCCGCCTCTCCTGAAACACAACAACACAACAAACATTCTGCTAAAATTGATGGAGAAAATTACTATTACACACAAAGTAACAAAGTAAGAGTTTCCGAATCAAAAACTGACCTTGCAAATACTCGAAAAAGTGTTGTTTAGAGGGTTCATGATTAATTAGGTAGTATCCAAATGCATAGGTCCATTTCAAGACCCTTCTACATTCGATGATCTGTAACAGTACAATCAATTACATGCCAATAATAATGTTTTGACTAACAAAAGTCTCATTGGTAGTTCTCATAATGGTGGAATGAAAAATTAATCTGCATTAAGATGATTTTTTTAAATTTTATAAAAGCTTTTCTGTTTTTTTTATATTATATAGTGATTCCTAGATTATGTTCCGCTGTACAAAGTACAAACTAAAATCCACATACTTTTTTTTTTGTAATCAACAAAATCTAACTAAAGAGTCCAAGGCGATTCGCCTAATGCTGGGATCAGAGGTGTCAAGCGGACTGCATGCCCGCGGGCCTAGCGCAAATAGTACCTCTGCGGGCGGGCATAGACACTAAATATTGGGCCCATTAAAAAGTGGGCCTTGCGGACCTAGCCCAAACGGATTGCGGGTTATAGCGGGTTATGTCCGCGGGTTGACGGGTCGGCCCGCGGTCTTCAAATATCAAATAAAAAGAAATATTTAATATAGATATATAACTATTTTTATATTATTTTAAACATATATCTTTTAAAATTATGTGATAACACAAATAAATTTAATATAAAAAAATTAAACATCTATAAAAATCAAAATTATTTTTAAAATTATAATTTATTAATTTTATTTTATTTTGTTAATATATTATTTAGACCCGCGGGCCAGCCCGTTAATCCGATGGGCTAGCGGGGTGGGCTTGGACATAACTTTTATGTCCGCGGGCTTAGCAGGCCGGCCCGTCGCGGCGCAAAAAAATAAAACTGCCCGCTGTGGACGGCCCAGATGGACGCTCGCCGGCCCGTTTGACACCTCTAGCTGGGATTATAAGATAAGTTGTTCATCTTCAAGATGATCTTTCCAATATAATGCAATGCTTTTATCGTTCATTCTACAATGTAAATAATTCAATTTTGTTCCGCAGCTGTTATATTCTATCCACATACTTTTCCAACGGGTTTCGCAATGTTACTAAAATCAAAGAATCATTATATATATACTTTTACTAACCTGAAGCCATGCCTCTACAGTGAACTGGAGCTGAGTTTCTGGTGTGCCCAATATTTCACTAAGCTCCTTAAGCCACATCGATTGCCATTTCTCCAGATCACTTGCAGCCGTGAGCCTCGACGATTGATTGAATTCCCATCTTTCGTAATAATGGTGGTATCTATCGATCGCTTCTTCAGCCCTTTTTCTCTTAGTTTCATCCTCATTGTCTTCTTTAAACACATTGCAAGCCGCGTGACCGCTCCATGGTTTAAGGCAAATCCAACAAAACTGAAATCTACACGGAGCTGAGCATGACATATGGCTACATCCTTGGTTCTTCTCGATCGGACGCTTGCATTCAGGACAAGGCTTTGTCTTAGCAAGTATCCAATTCGTGTTCTCGGACTCATCTCTGTTCTTTAGTAACCACTTTGACACCGTATCACAATCCACAGGACTATGAGCGTCTTCACAGCAATCCCAGCAAAACTTAAACGAACACAAACAAGAAACATCGTAATTACTAGTACTACTTCCACCAAAATCAACCGCGTATTCGCATCCCGGTGATGGACACCATTTAAACTTCTTCCCTTCTTCGACATAAGACCTAAGAAAATACGTATAATACTTCTCCTTATGTTCTTTCTTAGCGATCTTATCGATCAGGTCTTGACCNTAACACAAATAAATTTAATATAAAAAAATTAAACATCTATAAAAATCAAAATTATTTTTAAAATTATAATTTATTAATTTTATTTTATTTTGTTAATATATTATTTAGACCCGCGGGCCAGCCCGTTAATCCGATGGGCTAGCGGGGTGGGCTTGGACATAACTTTTATGTCCGCGGGCTTAGCAGGCCGGCCCGTCGCGGCGCAAAAAAATAAAACTGCCCGCTGTGGACGGCCCAGATGGACGCTCGCCGGCCCGTTTGACACCTCTAGCTGGGATTATAAGATAAGTTGTTCATCTTCAAGATGATCTTTCCAATATAATGCAATGCTTTTATCGTTCATTCTACAATGTAAATAATTCAATTTTGTTCCGCAGCTGTTATATTCTATCCACATACTTTTCCAACGGGTTTCGCAATGTTACTAAAATCAAAGAATCATTATATATATACTTTTACTAACCTGAAGCCATGCCTCTACAGTGAACTGGAGCTGAGTTTCTGGTGTGCCCAATATTTCACTAAGCTCCTTAAGCCACATCGATTGCCATTTCTCCAGATCACTTGCAGCCGTGAGCCTCGACGATTGATTGAATTCCCATCTTTCGTAATAATGGTGGTATCTATCGATCGCTTCTTCAGCCCTTTTTCTCTTAGTTTCATCCTCATTGTCTTCTTTAAACACATTGCAAGCCGCGTGACCGCTCCATGGTTTAAGGCAAATCCAACAAAACTGAAATCTACACGGAGCTGAGCATGACATATGGCTACATCCTTGGTTCTTCTCGATCGGACGCTTGCATTCAGGACAAGGCTTTGTCTTAGCAAGTATCCAATTCGTGTTCTCGGACTCATCTCTGTTCTTTAGTAACCACTTTGACACCGTATCACAATCCACAGGACTATGAGCGTCTTCACAGCAATCCCAGCAAAACTTAAACGAACACAAACAAGAAACATCGTAATTACTAGTACTACTTCCACCAAAATCAACCGCGTATTCGCATCCCGGTGATGGACACCATTTAAACTTCTTCCCTTCTTCGACATAAGACCTAAGAAAATACGTATAATACTTCTCCTTATGTTCTTTCTTAGCGATCTTATCGATCAGGTCTTGACCAACAGCAGCGGAACAAGAAGGCTCGGGACATGTAACTCTCAAACATCCCGAACTGTCTTCGATTTTGGTAGTGATGTAACCAGTCCAGCAAGTAATGCAATAAGGATGACCACAAGAAACCCTTTCGATTTCCCCTCGAGTGTATAACTCGAAGCAAATCCCACATTCGATTTCTTTTTCACCTTTAAGATCAACGACAGGCTCCTTCAGTATACCAACGGTTTCACGGGTTTTCTCTTCGTCCGTAAACCATTCATCTTCGACTTTACTAACGCTCCATTGATAGTGAAGTAGCAGAGCGATCGCTTCGACTTGGCTTATAGAGAGAGCCGTGGAAACTCGTTCGATGTCGTCTCTTTGATGCTTGCGGATGTCTTCTTCCTTGAGAACTACGTAACTTTTCTGAGATCGTTTCATGTGATCGTCATGATGATCAGCTAATCCGTCGTAGTTATCATCAGAGTCTCTATCTTCATCATTGCTGGGAAGATTCTCCTCTTCCGAGTCGATATACATTATCTCATCATCCGAATGATCCATGGCCGGCTGAAAGAAAAAACCCTAAAACGATGTTGATGTTAATTAATATATATATAGGGATTAACTCCTCGGATATATATTAGGGCTGCTCTCTAAAAATTTCTCGCTGCTTCTCTTCTAGTCTCTCCGTGGCTCCTTTTATAAGGTACTAGTAGGGTTTCAGCTAAAGATGAGGGATATTATTTTATTTATTCTGTTAAAGGATATTAGTGATATATACTATTATTAGGAAAAGAAAACTATTTTGTTGTTATCTTTTGATTTATTAATCATAATGATCTATTAATTATTACTAGGTTTAGGCACAAACATTAGGAAATAATAAATAAAAAATACTGCCAAATTAAATAGTCATAAATTATTAAATTAATAAAAAATGTGCATAGAAACTTTTAAAAATAACTAATAAAATGGAATAAAGAAAAAAGTCTAAAACATCTTATATATGGTATTCTTAAAAGTCAAAGAAAAAAAAATCTAAAACACCAAATTGAACAGAGAAGAGAAATAAGTTTTATCTTTTGATTTAGTTGTGGTATTCAGCTCAAGATATAAGCATTGATGCTTTTTCATTTTGTTTCCTACTAATCGTCACCAAGTTTGATGCTTTTATCTGTCTTCTTTGGTGCTCCCTCTATTAAATTGCAATTTAGTCATGGGTAGTTTGCCTCCGAGCTTCCACGGGAATACATGTCTACGGTACCCATTGCAGTGATCCTTCCTTGGCCGTATTTTCTTTATTGGTTGCGGTGGATATTGCAGCAAGGGTATTGGCGTGGAGTCGTGGAGAGATTGCTTTACTTTATTTGATTGCCTTCCACTTGTCGTGTACTTAATTTGGTTTGCAATCTTGGACATTGCTATGTGGCCGGCTACGACCCAAATAGGCCTTCTGTTTTTTTGTTGAGTGGTCTGGTCAGCTCTTAGTTAGGCTCTCGCGTTGTGTTTTAGCTTTCTTAGGGTTTTAGGTGACTTTAGTGTGTTTGTTACCTTGGACTGATTTAAAAAGACTACGGGCTGAAAAAGGTTAGGTATCATGGACACTTCAAGTTCTTTCATTTTCAATTAGTTGAATTTTGTTTTGTAACTCTATCGAGGCTTCATGGCGATGTAATATGAGTGGTAAAAAACTCTACTTCTTCACAAAACCTGAAGATCTCGTAAACTTTAGCCTCGAGATCAATTTGGTGTTCAAATTAATATTCAATCATTGAACAAACGTAATTTTATTTATTCAAAAGAAGTTTAAATTTGCTCCTTTGACCTGTAGGGATAGTTGTTTCACCAAAATTATACTAGGGGGAGCAAGTAATCAAAAAAAAACTCTAGAGTCGAGTAGCAATATGTGAAATTCCTTATAAATAAATAAACTAACCAAATTCCTAAGAATTAACAAAGGGATTATTATTAAACTGATGATGGGAGATCTAAGTAGCCACTTGTAGCTTCATATGATACCTTGCGTGTCTTCTGAAATAAGAATGCTTCCGTCAAACGATGTAGTCGTCATCTACCCATTCGTCATCTACCCATTCATGAGAGAATTGTGTTGAGAATATCATATGGTCGTAAAGCTTCATACCAGTTTCTTCTGTTGATTTGGTCTCACCACTACATACGACATCAGAAAGACCATTCTCCAAAGCTTTCACCAGATTTTCGAAGAAAGTTTTAGTTGCTCTAGTCAAATCAGTTAATTTCATCTTGAAACTATAGAAAGCATTGGTTGGATCATCAGATTTATGGATGAACTCTTTCAACTCCGTCTCTGCACAATGATGAAGCCTCTCCAAACCTGATTCAGTATCCGCTGAAAACAACACAGCAAAATATTTTAGTTAGCTAGAATGGACAAATTAGCATCACACAGATAAAGTGTTTCCGTACCAATAATTTACCTTGCAAATACTCGAACAATTTTTTCTTGGCGATTTCATGATTAGGTAGGTAGTATCCAAACGCATAGGTCCATTTTAAGACCCTCCTGCATTCGATGATCTGCAACAGTTAAATCAGTTATATGTCAGTAACGGTTCAACAACATACAATGTTGTAATCTAACAAACGTCGTCATTATTAGAATAATAGAATCTCACTGGTAATTGACATTATGGTTGAATGATTTCATCAGTTCAAGATTAATGATAAAATTTAATCATGAAATCTTCATTAAGATGGTTTTTCAATTTAATAAAGCTTTCTTTGTTTTTCTATATACTATGTAGTCATTCACATACATTATTCAGTGTTACGAACCAGAGAGTTATTTAAATACTTTTTACTAACCTGACGCCATGCCTCCACGGTGAATTCCAGCTCACTTTCTGGTTTTCTCAGTGTGCCACTAAGCCGCTTAAGCTGCATCGATTGCCATTTCTCCAGATCACTTATAGCCTTAAGCCTCGACGATTGATTGACTACCCACCTTTCATAATAATGCAAGTACCTAGCCATTTCATCTTTAAGCAATTCTCTCTTATCTTCAGCCTCTTTAACAAACCTGTTGCAAGCCACGTGACCAGTATATGCTTCAAGACAAACCCAACAAAACTCATACCCACACGGAGATGAGGATGTCATATGGTTGCATCCTTCGTTCTTCTCGATCGGACGTTTGCATTTAGGACAAGGCTTTTAATTCGCAAGCATCCAATTCTTGTTCTCGGCCTCATCCTGGGTCTTGAATATCCATTTTGACACCGTTTCACAGTCAACAGGACTGTGAGCATCTTCCCTGCAATTCCAGCAAAAGCTATGCAAACACAAACAAGTAATATCATACATACTACTTCCACTTCCACTTCCACTCCCACCAACATCAACATCAAAATCAATCGCGCATTCGCATTCAGGCGATGGACACCATTTAATCCTCTTTAGGACGTCTTCTTCCACATAAGATCTGAGTAAATATCTATTGTACTTCTCCTTATCTTCTTTCTTACTAAACTTATCGATCATATCTTGACCAACAGCAGCAGAACAAGAAGGCTCGGGACATTTAATCCTTAAACATCCCGGACCGTCTCCCATCTTAGAAGTGACATAACCAGTCCAGCAAGTATTGCAATAAGGATGACCACAAGAAACCCTTTCGATTTCCCCTCGAGTGTATGACTCGAAGCAAATCCCACATTGGATTACTTTTTCACCATTGACATCAACGACAGGCTCCTTCAATATACCAAGGGTTTCACGGATCTTCTCTTCGTCCGTAAACCATTCATCTTCTACTTTACTAACACGCCAATGATAGTGAAGAAGCAGAGCGATCGCTTCGGCTTGGCTTATAGAGAGACCCGTGGAAACACGTTCGATATGGTCTCTTTGATGCTTGCGGATGTCTTCTTCCTTGTGAAGAACGTAACCTTTCTGAGATCCTTTTATGTCTTCCTCAGGGAATCCATAATCGGTTTCATTATCTTCAACATCGCTGTAGAGGTTCTCCTCTCCTGATTCGATACCATCATCTGAATAATCCATGGCGAGCTGAAAAAAATAAATAGATATAAAAAACCCTAAAACGGCTTTGAGGATTATAGGAAGCAGACGAAACCAAAATTTAGGGCTGCGCACTAACAATCTCGCTTGTAGAAGCTCTCCTCTAATTTTTTAGGCCGCCTAATTATTATTAGGGGCTTTGGGGATTGAAATTTTTTTTATAGAGATTAGACCTTTTAATTAAACAAAGTAAGCTTTAAACGTCTGAGAGACTGAGAAAAAAGGAAAAAGTCAAAAGTCATAATTACTTTACTAGATTTAAACCTTCTTTATATATGTTCTAAGATTACAATATATTCACTTTCCTTATCGGATGAAGTGAGATATGGAAAACTGTTTCATTGCTTCATTCGGCCGCCGTGCCGAAGTGGAAGTCGGCTCCTTCTTCTTCAAGGCTACACTTTGGCCGAACTGACTTCTTGTTGACCTAATCGAGCCCTTAACCGGTTTCCCGGTTAACTAATCAATTAGTATTTCTGGTTTAGCTCGGTATGTCGGGGGTGCTGAATCCCGCACCAACAATTAGTCCCCCCCCAGTTCCGAATATTCGAGATTCAATTCGAATGTTTCGAACTATGGGAAGAGAATATCCGATCTAATCCATAAAAACTTAATTGATTTTACCCGGATTCTCGCGTCATCTCGCCGTGAATTGTTCGGACGACACGTGTCGTTTGCATCACATCAGCTAGCCCGGAATTCGAAGAGTCGCATAGGTCATAATTGCTCTGCGTAGGGTTGCCACCCGCTCGACTCTATAAATACGCCTCCCCTTTCGTCATTTCTCATTTTCTGTCAACAACGAAAGGTAATCTGCTCCGATCTCTCTCCTATTTATTTTGTTAGTTCCGATTTTCTTCCGCACTCTCCGAACTCAGAATATGGCAAGCACATCAGAACCCATCTCTTCGCCAGAAGTCGAGGGCGAACAGCTAATTCGTCGATCTTCCAAGCGGAAAACTCTCGACCCAGAGCGTACCACGCAGATCGGTGAGTCGAGTAGATCGGCTTCCGAATTCCCACCACACCTTGTTCGCTGTTCAGCAGGAACTTCATCTTCACAAGTATTGTCGTTGCCATCAGTTCGTCCTGAAGAGGAAAGCACCGAACTGACTCAAGGCGTACTGTTACAAGAGGAAGATCGGTTTGTTCCCTTAGGACTCTTGATCGAGGATATCGATCCCTTATTTGACCATAAAGGACAGATTGGTGGCGAAAAGAGTTTGAGTTCGTCCAAAACCGTGAACGACATGCTGAACTCATGTGGTTTATTCAACAGCGAAGTCACAATTCTGATTCCTCGAGAGGACCAACGCCCTTGGAACCCTCCGGAAGGGTATATATGTCTATACGAATGTTACTTTACCGAATGTCGCCTCTTATTCCCAATCCCTGCGTTGATATCGCTCTACGCCCAAAGACGCAGGATAGCGATCTGCCAATTCGTCCCCAGAGCTATTTGTAACTTTATGGCTGCCCTCACTATAGCAGCCGAAGTCGGGGTCAATATTGGAGTTCAATGTTTCGAACAGCTATCCAATTTTAAGTTATCAAAGAATCTACACCGCTGGGAAGTGAATATGAGGCCGGCGCACAATTTCCTTGTCGGTAAAAGAGTGAGCAAATTCCAGAAGTGGATGAACCGCTACTTCTATGTTCGCGTCGATCAGTACTCACTCGCTAACCCATCGGGTTTCCATCGGAGAGTGTGGAATGAAAATCCTGGTAGACTTTATATTTTCAGCACGTTTTAATTGAATTCGGCACCTCTAACCAGTTTTAACTTTTTTGTGTCATGTTTCCAGATCGTCCTTTCTGCGCGACGCGGCTAGCTCCAAACTACCATCCCGTCAGAGACGCTCTATTAACCGGAAACAATCGTCAGTGGGAGTTCATCACCCGTATCCGTGTTGAAACAGCGATGGGCAAACCCAGGACGACGTTCCCAAGTTTTGCTAGGTCGCTAGGACGAACTGCGGAACCTACCGGGGCACGTGTCCTTGAATCGGACAATCTCCAGATAGTTCGGCGTGACACTCAGGCTGCCATTGAAGCTGACATTGACCCATCTCAGGGTCGAACTGAAGTCGATCCCATCCCAGACCAGACCGACGTTGACCCTACTCAGGCTTCTGGAGAAAACGTCAACACAGTCGATGTCGCGGAAGAAGATATTCTCCCTTTGGCCTTAGAGAATGCCAATCTTTCGACCGAAGAACAGGATGTCCCGCAACTTGAAGCTGGATCCAAAAGAAGGAAGAAGAAAAAGAAGCAAACCAGAAATAACCCAGTCGCTGAGCCACAACCGGTAGTGAACCACAAACGCTCGGCGGAAGAAGTCGGACTAGAATCTGCCGATCGATTTCGCCTGGAAAGGAGAAATGATAAAACAGATCGCTTCTCCTATCATTACTTCGGCGACTACCCTCTGGTGACCAATCGTGAAGCCTCAGGCGAACTCTTCCGAACCTTGAAGACCTCCAGTCGAATCCTTCCGTCGGCGGATGATCTTGAATTTAAACAGGCGTTCCTTGATGTCGCCGAGTGCCACCTAATGGTATGCCCTATCATTTTGTTTAATTTGCTTGAAATTTCAGCGGGTGAACTGACATATGTTCTTCGGGTTTACAGACTGCCGCCAAGATGAACACGCTGACTCAATTATACGATAGGCGTGCCAAATCCAGTAAGAAGTCTGGATTGGAGCTCGAAAAGGTGAAAGAATGCGCAGAGCAAATCCGGATTGCCAGCGACGCCAAGGATGCGAGGATCAAAGAGCTCGAGGCGCTTGTTGCCGAGAAAGATGGTATCATTGCCAGCTCCGAGCAGAGGATTAGTGAACTGAACTCCCGAGCGCTTACTCTCGAGGAAGAGAAGAACGAACTGCAGGAATCATGCGACGGGTTAAAGGCTCAGCTCAACTTTGAAGTCAAGAGACTTCGGCGGGATCGTTGGGAGAAGGTGGAGCGAACAACAATGAAAGCGCAGACTCGACTGGATAAGGTCAAGGCCTATCTACTCGAACAGGAGAAAGTTCGTCCCCTGGAGGATCTGCTAAACCAAGCTTCCGGGATACAGGAAACTGTACAATATCTGGTCGAAAATGGGGCCATCATTCCGGCGAAACGAATCAAGGAGATTGACGAGAAAAAGGCCAAAGCCGAGGAGACTGTCAAGGTGATCGATGTCCTTGATCTGAATGAAAAAGATCTCAACATGTCCCCGGATCAACTTGGCTATGGATTTCCCCCCCCCCCCGGAACGACGGCTCCAGACTCCGTCCAACATCCGTTCGGTTCTAATGCCGATAGCTTTCAGGCCGATTTGAGCGGNTGATTTGACCGGCGCTTATGATACTTAGCTGTATTTTCGTTTCCTTCTCTTCTTTTTCTTTTGTTGTTAATCCTACGGGTCTGAGTACCCTTGTAAAACATTGCCGACTTGTTCGGCCCATTTTCTCTTTTAATTACCAAAATTTTTCTTTTATCATAAAAGGAAAAACTGATAAATTTGCATTCTTACCATTTTGCACGGAAAGTTGCCATTTTTTAAAAAGGGGATTTTCCTCCCAATACTCGTATAAATCTATCCGGCGCTGCCTACGGATTAAACATCCCAAGAAGAACTCTCAATCAAGACAATGTCAAGCTCGGTTAGCAGCGTGGAATCCCCACTAGTTGGTAACGATGTGCCGACATTCTCGAATGTCGAAGCTATCAAAAGAGGGATGGCGTACTACCCGAACATCCGAGCTCCCTGGATGTTGATGTTCCGCGTCAAACCGGAAGAAAGGCGCGAACTGGAAGAATTTCTTCATGAGGTGGAAGATCGCCATACGGAATATCGCGATCGTCTTGCCGCATCGGAACAAGTACAGCGAGATTTGCTACTCAAACTCGAGATGTTGGAATCTCACCCAAAGGATTGGATTAAGAATGGGATTCGACAAGATAGCTGCTTTGCCGCCATGTCTTGTTGCGTACTGCGACGAATGCCGAAGGGAATCAGATCGGAGACCGACACATACGGACCCTGTCTTGATTGGTGACTTCATTCCCGGCAACGTTAAGCCATTCTATATTAACCGGCGTGCAACCGGTGTCGAGCTTGCCGAGGCCGACGCCTTTTTCCGTCAGGTAGCCACTACCCTCTTTTCCTTTTTGCTTTCCTTATGAGCGATCGAGATTTGTCTTCTTCGTACTAACCCGTTGTTGATTTTGCGTTTGCAGATTGAGGGTACGCACCAAGAACTGACTCAAGATCTTTAGTACTTTCATATGAAGAAAGGCAGGATCGATCGACGGCTGAGGACTCTGGAGTCCGAGATCGCCCTACTCAAGGCGAAAAGGAAAAGAACTACTGACCTGCTCGATGAATCCGAACAGAAGGCCAGAGCATTGGAGACTCGTCCCGAGGAATGGGAAAAGACTGGGTTGCAACTACTATGGCCAATGCCGAAGCGACTCAAGACGAGCATTCGCGAGATTGCTGCAAATGGCGCACCAGTTCGGAATTAGGATGTTTCGTTTGATAATAAAATACAACTACAATATAGCAGGCGAACTTGAACTTTGCTTGTTGTAAAATCTCAATACAACTTTTTCAGTAATAATAAGAGATTTATTTTGCTACTTTATTCTCAAAAATGTGCCAGAAGCGAGACGTCTCCCGGCTTACGTCAGGCAATTTTTATTAAGTGACGGTAGACAAAATCAATTAGAGCCTCAAAAGCAGTCTATGAATTTGAAACGAAGTGTGTTTGGTCGGAGAGCGAGATACTGGGCTCGGCTTATCTCCTTTTACTTTAGTTCGGTGGCCGGAGTGCGAAATTATTCTCTGGGTTCGGCTTACCATACCGTCCGAACCAAAGGTTGAGTGCGAAATAAATACTCTGGGTTCGGCTTACCCCAACAATTAAGAGATTGGGCGCGGAATAAACGCTATGGGTCCGGCTTATCCCAATGATTGAAAGTTCGGGTGCGAAATAATGACTCTGGGTCCGGCTTATCCCGAAAAATAGTAGGTAGTTATACCAGCTGATCACCTGGCCAGGGTGTCAACAAGGGGTGAGTTCGGTACGAACTAATAGATACTTAGTCCCAGTCGGGCTAAGGTATACGTATGAGTATATAGTTTTTTTTTTTTTTTTTTTTTTTTTTTTTTTTAAATTTTCCTTTTTCCGTTCTAGAAATAATGAACGTGCTTTATTAAATGCGCTGCGCGGTCTTTGAGAATTATTCTCGGAACCTCGCGAAAACCACGCTGCACTCTGATTGGTGCATTCAGCGGCGGTTACTTCCCGTAATCCTGTATAAATAGAATTGAGAGTTTGGGAGATCATTCTAACTTCAACAACTTTCCAAAATATTGAGAGAAAGAGATGGTGACTACTCGATCTGCGTGGCTAAGACGGGCTCTGGAAAGGTTAGCCGCTTCATCGAGCGGTTCCAACCGAACCGAATCGTCGGATGACTCCTCTGCCCAAGAGGGCGTAGAGACTTTCCGAGTACGCACACTTGTCCCACCTGTTGATATGGCGGGTGTAGAAGGGAGCCTCGTGTGTCAAGAACTCCGAAGGTATCGGGCTCGCCGCTATAGGCTGGGGGCTCACCTTATGGCGAGACGTCGTAGACTGGCCGAAGTCTGTTGGCTTTACCGTTTGGACGGGACTATTCGGGTGCTGCACGAATTAACCGCCGAAAGCTTCTTCTTGGAGAAGTGGCGTATGACCGGGCTGCTTGTCGCGCGTGCGGCGAGCCAAGAACTGGTGGCGAGTATGGAGGTGCCTGTCCTTTTTGAGGACGACTGTCAGCCCCTCGAAGATACCGCGCACCCATTCACCGTGGATATCTGGGCCTACCGGGCTTCCGTAGAAAGGTTAAGGCGGTACGCCAATTTCCTGGAATCGGCTGGTCCGGTTTTCCGTGAGAGGCACCTGGTCGAGGGCCCGTGCGCCTTCCTGGAAGACTTGGTTTCAAGAGGCGTTGAAGTTCCTAGGGAGAGACTGGAGACCCTAAGGCAAGCTCGTCAATTCTGGCGAAGCGAACTGGATAAGGTAACAGTAGAGGAACCGCTGGCAGACGATCTGTCAGGTCCGCGGCCTCCACTTCGTCTACTGGACTGCCCCAGACAGTGACGGCGAAACCCTGACCGCTCCAAACGCGGAATCCGGACGGTTATTTTTTCTATTATTTTTTGTTTTTAGGAGAACAAAACAAAAAATAATCCCCACAGACGGCGCCAATTGTAGAAACTAGGTTTCCACAATGAATTTGTTTGAGGAGGGAAACAAATTCAATAGAGTTATATCTCTAGAAAACAGATCTAAGCCTTCGAATTAAAGTAAAGAGGTAGAACTCAAAGGAATTAGGGTTTATTGCCAAGAACAAAAGGAGAACTCGATTATTGTATTTGATTTTCGATGCCTTACAATGGAGAAGTCTCTCCTTCTTTATACATGTTCTAAGATTACAATATATTCACTTTCCTTATCGGACGAAGTGAGATATGGAAAACTGCCTCATTGCTTCATTCGGTCGCCGTGCCGAAGTGGAAGTCGGCTCCTTCTTCTTCAAGGCTACACTTTGGCCGAACTGACTTCTTGTTGACCTAATCGAGCCCTTAACCGGTTTCCCGGTTAACTAATCAATTAGTATTTCTGGTTTAGCTCGGTATGTCGGGGGTGCTGAATCCCGCACCAACAAAGTTGATCGTTGAGTCATCTCGTGGATGTTGTTACCACATATGTCCACGCTTCAGATGGTAACATGAGAGGTGTTAATGTAAAATATCCCATATTAGAAAGATGTGAAAGAATTTAAGTAATATATAAAGGGTTAGGGTCTTTCCACTTTTGAGTTTATATATATCGATTATGTCATCATCTGAATAATCCATTACCTATGGCTGAAGAAATCCTAACACGACTTCGAGATTTATAACTCCTCTAAGAAGTTCTCTCTTTAATCATATCGATCCTTTTATAGGCTACTAGCACAGGGCTAACTCAATTTGATTGGAGGTCTTTTAGCAAACAGATTTAAAATACTTTTACTTTTTTAAGTTTGTTAAAACATACTGTATATCCAATCTTTTGTAAAAACTAGAAAGTAGAGTTAAACGACCCAAAAAAGTTCCTACAAAAAAAAAAGAAGACAAAAAAAAGTTTGGACGTTAAATAGGAAAATTTCAAAGCTTATAGCGTATGAAAGAAAGGAAAGTACAATATAATTTAAAACTTTTTATGTCATTAGAATTGGTCTATCACAATTCGAAATGTGGCAATGGAGCATAAAAGAAACAAACCGGATAAGTAGCCTCACAATCTCACATGCATCAGTTGTACGAGAAGGTTTTTGCAGATATATGTCAGTCTATCAGATATACAATCAAGTAAAACACATGGGGAAACGAGAGGTCCCAAATTTCTCAACTCTTACAACATTTTTAAATCACATTGTTCGCACCATAAATAACTTAACGAAACAAACAACATAAGTTGCATTATTCCAAACTTCTTAGTTCTTTAAAAACTCCCAGGAAAGAAAAAAAAACAAACACATTAATAAGCATTACAGATTAATAAAATCACTTTACCTCAGAATTTTAGCAATAAACTCATCAATATTCTTATCAGAGTTTCCTCCTTCAGACAAAGCTTCTCGTGCAAACTCCATTAATTTCCGAGCATTCTTTCTAACCTCTTTCCCTTTCTCCGACATCTCTTCCATAACTTCTCCAACACATCTCACAATCTCTTCCTTCGTCACAAACCCATTTTTATCTGTCTTAACCCTAACCCCAACCTTCCACACATCTTCTATAAACTTAGCATTAGTTGGTTGATCGCTATAAGCCGGCATTCCAATCAAAGCCACTCCTAAGCTCAATGCCTCTAAAGTAGAATTCCATCCGCAATGCGTCATGAAACAACCGATGGATTTATGCGCAAGAACTTGTAATTGAGGACTCCAATTCACTATCAACCCTTTCTCACCAATTTCCTCTACGTAGTTGCTCGGGAGCTTGTTTTTTTCTGTTTCTCTAACAACCCACAAGAAGTTACGGCCAGTTTGTTTTAGACCAGCTGCTACTTCTATCATTTGATCGTCTTTTAAGACGGCCAAGCTTCCAAAGGAGACGTAGATCACTGAACTGGGCTGTTTTGAGTCAAGCCAGTCAAGGCATTCGTTAACTTGGGCATTGAAGAGGTTGATTCCGTAGTCTTTGTCGCCTGCTAATCGTTTGTCTAAGTACATTGATGGAATCATCGGTCCTATGTTCTTGACCGGCCATTGGTTCGTCATCCATTGTAACACCTGAAGAAAAAATTAGCACACCCTTTAATACATGCAATAAAAGAAACGTTGATAGGTTGATCGTCCATATATATAAGATATGTTTCTCACTAGTGACTCACTTCAACATTTTGTTTTCTAGAAATCAATAAGGAAACCTAATTATTTTGAAATTGATATTGATATATAAACTGGGCTATACCCAAAAAAAAAAAGACATTTTGAAACATAAATGTAAACCAGCCGTCCCGGCCTAAAAGTTTTCTGACTAACAATTCCTTGTTTAAACCCAAACATGATCACGTTATCTATTGTCATGTTTTTAGGCTTAGAAAAGAAATCAAGAACCTAGAAGATCAATAGGGACCAGTGGAAATAAAGAGACCAGAAAGGAAAAATATGGATAACGTCTCTTGTTATATTTGTACTAGGAGACCCCCTATTGAGTCTAGAAATTTATATGTTGGAGTTTTAAAATGGGAAGCTTACAAATTAACTTTGTCAAATCTACGAGCAAAAAATTTCATAGACCAAATTCTCAATGATATAATATTAATAATTTGAACTAATCCACTAATTCTATTGTAGGACACACATCACACATGCTAAGCCAATATAATTGCTAAATAATCAAAGGTAAACGGCGAGACACGTATGTGTAGCTACGTATGTGTATATTTGAGACGATAGCTAGTCGTTTTCTGGCTACATATTTGCCACGTAAAAACCCAATCCAATCGTATATAAAGATATCTAATCTGCACCTTGGGATGTTCGCCCCAATTGGATACCTTTCGGCCCGAAGATGAATGAATAATGTTCTTTTTGTCGGTTTACATAATGATGTTTTTTTTTGTTTTTGCTACAATTATTTACCAACATTAAATTAATATTTTTTTACCACGAACCTAAAAAGCTACATCCATATTACAGTAAGGAATTATTTCGCAAACTACCTAACTACAATTGGAATTTGCCACTTATATGTATTTTAATGCTTGGTTTTAATTTCGATATGGGTCACATCAGGTACTAATTATTGGTTTAGTAGGAATAGGATAATATTCACTATTCAATATTATCATTATATCATTTAGATTTCATTTTGCATATAACTGATATGATACTATCCACCATTATTATTATGTCATTTGGATTTCATACTGCATATAACTAATAAGCATGAGAGAAAAGTTAAGAATTACCTCGACTTCGAGTTCGTCGAAAGAGTTAACCAAGAAGAAGTCAATGTCGTCAACATTGATGAACTGGCTACTAATGAGCTCAAACAACGGCCGGCAGATATTGTTATCGTACAGAAACACCGGCAAGTCATTACCCTTCAACGGAGGCATCGCAGGCAAAACTACATCGTTTTGAAACTCCTTGAACTCTCCACGCAAGAAATGAACGTAGATGGCGTTCACGGTGGAGGACTGAGTGAAGAACGACGCCGCAGCGACCCCGGGATGTTTCCGGCAAACGTCGAGAACATAAGGCAGACAAGAGTCGTAAACGACGGCGTTTGGTTTGGGGTCCATCGAGGAGATCAGTTCAGATAGGCTTCTAGAGACGTTTTCTTGAAACTTTGAGAAGTAGTCGGGAGATGTGTCGGTAGATGGATGGCCTTCCTCGAAGCCATCGTCTATGGGGACGAAAGAAAGCGGAAGAGCGGTGGCTCCGCCAGCGATGGCACGGCGGAGGATGGAGTTGTGGGTGGAGGAAGTGGTGAGGAACGTGACCGTAACGTTTATGGAGATTAAACGTTTTGAGAATTGGAGAAGAGGGTTTATGTGTCCTTGTATCGGGAATGAGAAGACTAACACATTTGCTTTCGCATTTTCTCCCATTTTTTTTTCTCTCTCTCTCTCTCTCTTCTTTTCTTTTTGATGAATTTGTGATACGAACTCTGTTATGGGGAGAGTAGAGGGTTGTATTTATCGGATATATGCAACGTAGAAAAAATGGTATCAAATTGGATATATATGCAACTTTTTATATAAAAGATTTGTTTCTATGAAATGTCTCTTTACCAAATAGGAAAGTTAAAAGGGCTTGGTGGGTTGGTGATTTGGTTAATTTAAGATTATTATTGTTGTGTATCGTATTTTATACAATGGCATAGGGATAATTAATCTTACAAATTATGTGCCCAGTTAGATTCCTCCTTGATAGAAGGGTTTTTTTTTTTTTTTTTTTTTAAAAAAAAGTTTTTAGCCCATGTCGACTAATGAAAAGATTTACCAGAATCTACATAAAACTAAACTAAGATTAGGATTTATCATTTATGCTATAATATAAGATTAAATTAATTATCCATATATTACATGTATCTTCTATAGCTTCTCTCACCATTGACTTTGCTTCTCGAATCGTTGGAAAGAAAAGCTTTCCTTTTGTGTACATTTTTTTTGTTCAATTACTATTTGTTTCATTTTCTCTTGTTGATATTTTTGGTTGTTTTTTTGGCGTTTATCGACACTATCTATATATTTTGACTTTTATAACTTTAAACTACCATTTCGACTAGACAAAATAGTTTACCTATGCATGTTTTGAGTACAATGCAAAATATCATATATATATAGTCAAATAACATGTATTCGAATAAGATTTGTGACATCCTAATCTAAAGGGCTGTTTTACAGGAAATTTGAGGAATCGTTCATTGTGGAGTAGTTAAATAATATGTACCGTTGGATGATTAGAAACATATTTAGAATTACACCGAAATCTTCCATGTTATATGACTTATGAGAGAAACCACTGACTTCAAATTAACATCAATGCGAGTTAAAAAATTGGGCTACTAGCAAACATAGTACATACATTTAATACATACAATCGTCAATTTCAAGAATTTAGAGTGACAGATGAACATTGTACGATTCCATAAATTAAAAGATGATAAAATATGTACATCACATTCACATCTAATCATTTACTTTTTCCAATTCACAAAGAAATTCGCTCAAAACTTTAAATTTTCCATAAAAAATGCCGTTTTATACCACTATATCACAATACTGCAGCAGAGTCAACAAATCTATACAGTACATCTTAAACGAATCATAAATTTTTGACTCAAAATCAAATGGTCTTAGTTGAAGATAAACTATGTCCATTATATATATATATACTAATGTCATTTACATATTTGCGGTGTTGATTTTGAGGCACTTTTTTTTTGGAGATGAACGGCATATTAGATTTACTAAGCTATGATATATAACGTAACGTGCATATATGTACTATGTGAAATCATAAACTTCCAACAAGAAAATGACAACGAATATATAATAGTCGTGTTTTTATTTATTAATGTAGAATACCTACTACTTTATATTGCCGAGTATGCACGTCTTGTTTAGATACCTCAGTTTCATTTCATCATAAGCAATTTTTTGGATGCTAATGCATATCGGTATCAATATAATGGTATTCAAAATGAAATTTTCTATGTTAAATGACTTCATAATGGATCTGATTGGTAACGTAGTCAAACTATAAGCTGTTAAAGAATAATGCAAAACTGTAAAAATAAAAACATACAAAAACTGCTGTTTTAGGGGCATCAAACCCGTGACCTGAGGTAAATTTTTCATACAATAGAACCAACTGAACTAGGAACTTATTTTAATGATTAACTAAAGCAGATGCTTTGGGGGTGGGCGGAGCCTGGAAAGAGCTGTACATGAAAGGTAAAAATTAAAAGTTGTACCAGTTGTAAAGTTTTGTTTGTCTCACCAATCAAACCCAATGTATTTTTTTTTTCAAATTTTGGGAGGTAAAAAAGGAATATAACTGCTTAGTTGTAACTTGTAAGTGATAACTAACAAATGTGACTTGTCGTCTTCCGTTTACGATTTAACACATGTAATTTTGAAATTCTCTTACGACTTTATCAAATATTCAAAGTGAAACCTATTATGTGTTATTATACCTTTTCTTTTTACGTTTTTCGGTATCATATATAAAGATAAAACAAATAATGCGAAAATAAATTTTCATAAATATATAAAGGATCCAGAGTACAATAATGTTAAAATGTTGTTTATATCGAAGCAAAAGAGACTTGACGTGATATTAATATTCATATATTAGGATTTACCCCGTGGTACATCACAATTCAATTAATTTTTAAAATTTTTAATATACAAAATAGATGATAAAAGTATTATAGGTAAATAGAGTTTCTTTGATTTTAAATATAAATATTACAATGTTATATATATTTATATAATTGTTTTATTTGAACTTGGGAAAAGTTATAGAATAAAATATCAGAAATGTTGGATTATATCGGGTATATGACGAAAAACGGGGTAAATTAATATAATGTAGTGTTTATCTTCAATTCTTTAGTTCAACTTAAAAGTCTTTGTTTGAATTTGGTATATAAATGTGAAGTTTGCATAGTTTTATAATTTAATAGTATAAATTATAAAACGTTGTGGATTTAATAATGTTAAACTTTAAATTCTGAACAGTTGTTGATGAATCGAAAGATAAGCACCGTTTGCAAGTTCCTAATGCCCACAATCGAAAGATAAGTATCTTCTTTCCACTCTGACGATGACAACTTCTTCCTCATTCGAGCGCAACAATCATCAGTCTCTACTATTTGTTTACATCGCAGAAAGCAAAAGCATGTTCCTTTTTCCTTTAAATAACGTTAATCAAGCAGTTTCAACATTCGTGATTTGAGATTGTGTGGTAATTTCAATTTTGACTCGATCAAAAAGATGGTGTTTAGATTCGATTTCGAATCATATTCGATTGAACTATATACTAA
>NC_025691.1:4592089-4593475 GCF_000633955.1 Camelina sativa
TAAATGTGAAGTTTGCATAGTTTTATAATTTAATAGTATAAATTATAAAACGTTGTGGATTTAATAATGTTAAACTTTAAATTCTGAACAGTTGTTGATGAATCGAAAGATAAGCACCGTTTGCAAGTTCCTAATGCCCACAATCGAAAGATAAGTATCTTCTTTCCACTCTGACGATGACAACTTCTTCCTCATTCGAGCGCAACAATCATCAGTCTCTACTATTTGTTTACATCGCAGAAAGCAAAAGCATGTTCCTTTTTCCTTTAAATAACGTTAATCAAGCAGTTTCAACATTCGTGATTTGAGATTGTGTGGTAATTTCAATTTTGACTCGATCAAAAAGATGGTGTTTAGATTCGATTTCGAATCATATTCGATTGAACTATATACTAAACTAACTCTTTGTTTTTGTATTTCCTGCAATAACTTTATATAAACTTTTTTCTACTATTTCCTGCAATAACATTTGTTACATACAAAATATTGCGAGCAGATTATCACTTATATATATAAACACTTCATGGAAATGGAGATGAGTCTTTGTAAACTTATTCAGGAGAAGGTTCTTCTTTCTTTATCTTGCTTGATTTATAGTGGAATATTTTACGTATTAAACACTCAATATTGAGATCAGCACTCAATATTTTCTGAAACTTAACCAAGGATAAGTAGTTTGAAAGAGATAGGATCATTGTGTGTATTGTCGCCATGAGTAGAAAACTTTGACCTGAACTTGCTAAGCTGTTTTGTAATGACATATGTGTCTTAGATAGACAAATGAAGCGGCCATTTTGTTTAGAATAGGTGTGGTTTGGTAGGTGGTCGTCGTGAATGACACATATATAGTGTTTGAGATGATGATAGGGTTTTGGTATTTTGAGTTGGTCCAATTCTTGATTCGCAAGTTTAGAAGATATTATAAGATCCGAAGTGTTTTGATTTAGGTAAGATTAATAAGGTATATACTTAAAAAATGATCGGCTGTAGTTATGAAATTCATATGTTTAATGCTCGATTGCCATATTATAGGAAGATTCAAAGAAAGATCCGATTAGTGTAATCGGATTTTAAATCAAAATTTAAAACCGACCGTGTGACAAAATTAGGAAAGATCCGATTGCCGTAATCGGTTTAAATCCTTAAAAAAAACCCGACCCGGATGACAAAAAATAGGACACAAAATTAGAGTTTTCGCCTCAGAACTCCCTAAAACATTTCTGACAATCTCAAAAATCCCTCTCTTTTTTTGTCTATTTTTTGATTTTTTTTTAAATCAAGAAATCAGTATTTTACTTTAGTGTCCAAAGAAAACTAAGATAATTACAAAGAATACCTAGGTCTAACCAAAAGAAATCGGATCGGATCTAATACCCGAGAAACTGA
>NC_025691.1:4593535-4594973 GCF_000633955.1 Camelina sativa
TAGAGTGAAATTTAGAGAAATTGAGATACTAGAGTTTGATTTTGTTTCTGCATGGAGCGGGTTTGATTTAGGTTTGTAGATATAGCGGAAATTGAGAAATTGAATGAGTTGTATTTTGGTACAAATAAGTTTGTTTGGTACAACTAGACATTTTAGTACATATAAGTTTGTTTGGTACAACTAGACATTTTAGTACAACTATTTATTACAATTCTGTTTTGCAGGATACAGAAGAGGAGACCCAACCAATACCACCTCTGAAGTTTTACTTCAAGCAAACAAATTATACAAAGTGGTGTAGGCTGTCATCAAGGTCTGAAGAGAACAAAACGATGAAAGACTTGGAAATCCTTACGGAAACGGAGAAGGATTGGTTTCGCTCACACTCGCAGTTTAAGCACATTTGGCACATGCATAAGGAGGAGAACCATAGGTATACGTGTATGTGGTTGTTGTTGCTTCGCATGGTTTGTATGGAGAAAGATAGAGTCTGTTGGTTTGTGGTGAATGGCGTTCCCGTTCGATATTCGCTTAGGGAGCATTGCCTCATTTGTGGATTAGACTGTCGTATCTATCCATCAAACTTTAAGAAATTGGGGAGTGATGAGTTTGTGAAAAGGAATTTTGGAGAAGAAGAAGAAGAAGAAGAAGAAAGAGAAGGAAATAAAAAGCCGAAAAAATTGTGGTAAGAATCAAAGATGCGAGAAGAAAGCTACATTCAATGAAAGCATGTGGAGACCGGTTAAAGATGGCGGTGCTCTTGTTCTTAAGCACTATCATCTCACCTAGAAAAAAGTATGGCTACATCGATGATTTTATGCTTCAAATTGTGGATGATCTATATGCATGAGAAACGTTTCCGTGGGGGAGATACACATTTGACGAAAGTATTACAAATATCTCCCATTTGATGGATAGTTTTAAGGGGCGTGTGAAGTCAACTTGGTGTTTTCCGGGTTTCTTAACTCCTTTGGAGGTAAAATTTAATTGTTGTGAAGCATTTTGTGTAGATAATTGTTGTATCTTATGGTTTAATGTAACTTGTAGATATTGGCGTGTGAGTGCATTCCTGATTTGAAGAGTAAGTTTCGAGTGGATGTGGTAGGAGCAGAACCAGGTTGTCCAAGAATGTGCAAACAAAAATGGAGGTATAGTCACATGAAAGGCTTCCCAATTGAAGATGTAAATGACGCCCTTGGATCTACAACGGTAAGTGTTTCTCCTTAACTATAAATTGTTTCTCATAGTGATCTAAAGTTTGTTTTAGATTTAGAAATCTTAGCATTTTGTTTGTTTATTCAACAGGAAATTCATAGCATTTTGGAACCTGAATTGTCTGAGGTCCCTCTTATGGCTCGCATCACAGAAAATGAGGAGATACAATCGAGTGATCCAATTACTGAGAGTTGGGAGCATCGCCTATGTGTAGAAAGGAAGA
>NC_025691.1:4596973-4598512 GCF_000633955.1 Camelina sativa
CATAAGTTATAAAGTTAAAAGTTTAGTTTTTTTTCATTTCATTAGCAACCATAATTGTAAATCATATAGTTAAATTTAGTATTTAAGAAAACAAAATTTAAACATAGTTGTACCTTAGTTGTTCGTAGTTGTACCTGTTACAGTCAATTGTACCAAAACAGTTGAAACAAGTTTGATAACCAAAAACAGAACAAACGAGTTTCACAACAAAAAACAGAACATACACTTATACAGTACTACCACCACTCTGGAAGTACTCGTACATGCATCCCATAGATCTTTTCTTTCTTTTCCCATGTTCTCCAACCGATTTAAACCTTTTTGTTTTGGTTCTTCCTTTTTTCAGGGCATAAGGTGGAGGAAAGGCAAACAGTTGTTGTATGTGTTCCGGTACAATCCACTGAGACATATGGGGAACTGGATATATTGTCCGGTAATACGCCAATGACCACTGTTCCATCCGATAATATTTGGAGCATAAATCATGTAGTTCACACTCATTATCAACACTCTTAGATGTTTCGCTAACAANCCCTTTTTTGATTCACTGCATTTTACCACGTACAACTTCGGATCCGACTTCACAATAACAAACTCAAAACAGTTCTTATGTGCACATTTTTCAACTAAATCTTGTACTGCTTTCTTACTTCCAAATTCTTGACCTATTGTCAGATTCACACCATCTTCCCATTCCAAATGTACCTTTGTAACTTGCAGCATATCATCGTTAACAATGACGTCTTCTTGTTCTTCACTTGCGACATTGTCATCGTTTCGAACCAGCTCATTATGTTCAAACGTTTCACCTGCATAAAGAGTCATGATACCATCACCAATACGAGTCCTTGCACATGAAATCAACTCCTCCGCATTACTTGCACCAACTTCACCAACGTTACCAATTTCACCAACTTCACCAGTTTCACCAACTCGATTTTGCTCACAACCATGATTTTGTTCGTCATCTTTTTCCAACTCCACATGCATTACATTGAATTCAGTTTGATTTCATTCTAGATAACACGAAACNCAGCTCATTATGTTCAAACGTTTCACCTGCATAAAGAGTCATGATACCATCACCAATACGAGTCCTTGCACATGAAATCAACTCCTCCGCATTACTTGCACCAACTTCACCAACGTTACCAATTTCACCAACTTCACCAGTTTCACCAACTCGATTTTGCTCACAACCATGATTTTGTTCGTCATCTTTTTCCAACTCCACATGCATTACATTGAATTCAGTTTGATTCCATTCTAGATAACACGAAAGATCATCATCATCGAAGATATATATTGGTTTCTTAGGCTTCACTGAAACTGGAATGTAACTAAATTTCATCTTCGTCGCTGCATCTACCATCATCTTTCTGCATATTTTATCAACCAATGCAGAAAAGTAACCTCCTCAATAGGTGCCTTCATCAAAAGAACATGACGAACATCTTCTCTTGAAATCCATTGTATTTCATCTCCATTGTTCAAATAATTACCCCCATAATCAAAATGAATGAATGTGCGAAGATTATT
>NC_025691.1:4599753-4607535 GCF_000633955.1 Camelina sativa
TGTCCTAGTTGTATCAGTTGTACCTAAATATGCAGATACGAGGAAACCTAATGTCATCTAGCTCGATTCAACCCCTAGATCCATAAATTATAAACGTAATCTGAGTCTAATAGACTTGAGCAAATGAAATTAACAAGATGAACCCAATAAACATACAAGAACAAGAATTTAAAAGAAATCTAAACAATATCCCCAATTAGAAACACAAATGTTGTACAAATCTAACATTAACATTTGTTCTTACACTATAAACAAGTTTCAAACACGTTGAAATTGAACAAAAACAGTAGAATAAACCCAGAAATTACCTGAATACAAGCTTCAATGGAGCTTCAATGGTAGAATTGGAGATGCGTGGGTTGTACGGATGGGGAGGAGGAGATGCGATTAGGTTTTAATTTGATTGGTTTGTTTTTTAGTTTTTTTTATCAAATATATATAAATACATAGTTTATTTAAATTATATAAAAAGAAAATAAAAAGGGCAAAACAGAGATCTAGATTTATTGTAAAGGTACAAGGGTATATAGAAAAAATGTGGATAGTGTAGAATGATATGTTGGACATAAGGGCATAAGAGATTAAAGTCCATCGATAGATTCTTGTCATCTCCCAAAGAGGGACACTATATGTCATTGCTTATGTAATCATGAAACGTCAAAATACGTATGAGGTCCAAATCTTTATTTTTGAACAAACTTTAGCCTAATTAAAAGCCCACAAGCCTACATCACGCTCGTATCAGTTTTATCGATGGTTTAGTTTTTGGGTTAGCTTTCCGGTTCGGTTTAGTCTCGGTTCGATTCGGCTGTTGAATTTTTGAAACCAAAACTAAACCGTACTACTCCGTCTTCAGCCTCCACCTCCCCCAAGCTTCGTCACCGTTTGGTCTCAGTGTAAAATCCTTGGACTGGAAAATTAGGGTTTTGGGACTCTCCTTGGGTGGGTGTGATTGATTCCATAGAAGCAGAGATGGGGAAGAAGAAAGGAAGCAAAGCAGCTTCGCCTTCCTCAGATGATTTCTTACAAACCCTCGAAGACTTCACAAGCAAAGAGAATTGGGATAAGTTCTTCACTCTCAGAGGCAACGACGACTCTTTCGAGTGGTATGCTGAGTGGCCTCAGCTCCGTGACTCGCTTTTACCTCTCCTCCAAGACTCATCTTCTTCTTCTTCGGCTTCGTCTTCTGGCTCGCTTCAGATTCTGGTTCCTGGATGCGGGAACTCCCGCCTTTCTGAGCATTTGTACGATGCTGGGTTCCGTGACATCACCAATGTCGACTTTTCCAAGGTTGTTATCTCCGATATGCTTCGTCGGAACATTAGGACTCGTCCCGAACTCCGTTGGCGAGTTATGGACATAACAAAGATGCAGGTTTTGCAACTCTTGTGCTCTGTGTTTTTTTTTATTTTTATTGCTAGCTCATTGTTGTTGTACTCAATCATTCACACAAGCTTTACTACTCAGTTGGCAGATGAATCTTTTGATACGGTGCTGGATAAAGGTGCTCTTGATGCTTTGATGGAGCCAGAAGTTGGAACGAAGCTGGGAAGTCAATACTTATCAGAGGTCTTTCTTCTTAGTGAACTTCTTTTGTTTAATTTGCGTTATATTTGGATGAGTGTTAGGATCAAACAATGAAAGTTATGTGCTTTAAATGCTTGAACTTGATCATTAGTTAACTCTTTTCTCAGGCCAAGCGGGTTTTGAAACCTGGGGGGAAGTTTATCTGTCTAACGCTTGCGGAGTCTCATGTCTTAGGTACTTCCTTGGAGCACCTTTGTTTCATAGTTATCGTTTTCTTCATTGTATTGTCTCTTTTTAGTTTAAATTTTGTTGTGTTTTTACAGCATTGCTCTTTTCAAAACTTCGTTTTGGTTGGAAGATGACTGTTCATTCAATCTCTCAAAAACGCTCGAATCTTAAGACGTTTATGGTGGTGGCTGAAAAGGAAAATTCCGTTTTACTGCACGATATAACCTCTTCTTTCGATCTTTTATCTATTGGTCGCAACGATAACCAGGTAATTCTTATTTGAACATGAATTTCATCCAATTATACGAAAGTTTTGTTTAGAGATGAGATGATTTCTTCCCTTTTTAATATGACTACAACTCATTATTATCTTTGTATATATCTTTATGTATCTANCAGTGTAAAATCCTTGGACTGGAAAATTAGGGTTTTGGGACTCTCCTTGGGTGGGTGTGATTGATTCCATAGAAGCAGAGATGGGGAAGAAGAAAGGAAGCAAAGCAGCTTCGCCTTCCTCAGATGATTTCTTACAAACCCTCGAAGACTTCACAAGCAAAGAGAATTGGGATAAGTTCTTCACTCTCAGAGGCAACGACGACTCTTTCGAGTGGTATGCTGAGTGGCCTCAGCTCCGTGACTCGCTTTTACCTCTCCTCCAAGACTCATCTTCTTCTTCTTCGGCTTCGTCTTCTGGCTCGCTTCAGATTCTGGTTCCTGGATGCGGGAACTCCCGCCTTTCTGAGCATTTGTACGATGCTGGGTTCCGTGACATCACCAATGTCGACTTTTCCAAGGTTGTTATCTCCGATATGCTTCGTCGGAACATTAGGACTCGTCCCGAACTCCGTTGGCGAGTTATGGACATAACAAAGATGCAGGTTTTGCAACTCTTGTGCTCTGTGTTTTTTTTTATTTTTATTGCTAGCTCATTGTTGTTGTACTCAATCATTCACACAAGCTTTACTACTCAGTTGGCAGATGAATCTTTTGATACGGTGCTGGATAAAGGTGCTCTTGATGCTTTGATGGAGCCAGAAGTTGGAACGAAGCTGGGAAGTCAATACTTATCAGAGGTCTTTCTTCTTAGTGAACTTCTTTTGTTTAATTTGCGTTATATTTGGATGAGTGTTAGGATCAAACAATGAAAGTTATGTGCTTTAAATGCTTGAACTTGATCATTAGTTAACTCTTTTCTCAGGCCAAGCGGGTTTTGAAACCTGGGGGGAAGTTTATCTGTCTAACGCTTGCGGAGTCTCATGTCTTAGGTACTTCCTTGGAGCACCTTTGTTTCATAGTTATCGTTTTCTTCATTGTATTGTCTCTTTTTAGTTTAAATTTTGTTGTGTTTTTACAGCATTGCTCTTTTCAAAACTTCGTTTTGGTTGGAAGATGACTGTTCATTCAATCTCTCAAAAACGCTCGAATCTTAAGACGTTTATGGTGGTGGCTGAAAAGGAAAATTCCGTTTTACTGCACGATATAACCTCTTCTTTCGATCTTTTATCTATTGGTCGCAACGATAACCAGGTAATTCTTATTTGAACATGAATTTCATCCAATTATACGAAAGTTTTGTTTAGAGATGAGATGATTTCTTCCCTTTTTAATATGACTACAACTCATTATTATCTTTGTATATATCTTTATGTATCTACTGCTAATGGAAACCACTGTTCACTTCATATATCGATTTTTCTATGCTCTTGAAAGCTTCTTATGTGCTCATCTATACTATAATATATGATTCTGATTGATATTGTAGGGTTCTGGTATGCGTGACGCCCTCGAGAGTGAGAACCAAATACGTAGAGATTGCAATAATGGCTCAGACTTATTGTACTCTCATGAAGATTTGAAGCTTGGTGTTAAAGGAGATTTGGCAGAGTTTACTGGAGGTCGCCGTATAAAATTTACTTTGGGTGGTCAAGGAAGCAAATTCAATTATAGAGCTGTGCTTCTTGATGCTCAAAAGCAAATTGAGCCATTTGTGTACCATTGTGGTGTTTTTCTTGTCCCCAAGGTAAGCTTTTGTCAACACCATAAATCCTTAAAATTTTAGTTCGCTAAAAGTGATGTGGATGTTTAGTTTAATTTTGTTTGAACTATTAAAAGGAGTGTTAAATTTCAGACTCGTGCTCATGAGTGGCTGTTCTGTTCAGAGGAAGGACAGTGGCAGGTTGTCGAGAGTTCTCAGGCCGCTCGTCTCATAATGGTAAGCTTTATATGGAATAGGCTCTTTATAAAAACCATGTTTTCTCCATCATCTACTCGCGGCATGAGAACATAAACAAATCTTTATTTCCTTGTGTAAGGTTTTTCTTGACAGTAGCCATAGTGGCGCTTCCATGGAGGATATCCAGGTACAATCTGCATTTTTAGTTGTCTGATTCATTTTTTTTTTTTTTGAACTCCAATTGTCTGATTCATTATGTTGTCTACTTATTGATTAATTTCATCTTATAAAATTGTTCACCTCAGACTGATTTATCTCCCATGGTGACACAACTAGCTCCTAGAAACGATGATGAAGAAGCTCGTATACCGTATGTTTATTGTTCTTATTTCTATATACTCTCCATATCGTGATATAACAGTTTTTCTTAATTGTTTTACAATCCTAATTCATACTATTTTCCCCATTATCGCTTGTTGAATTTTAGCTAAATTGAATTGGTGCTACAGGTATATGATGGCAAGTGATGGGATCAAAAAGCGTGATACTGTCCACGAGGTATTATTACTAGTAATAGATATATGCAATTAATCACTTAAAAAGCTGTTATCTGTTGTTGCTTCATTTATTGCTTTTTGATATCATCATTGTTTCGTTATTGGTAAAAATTAGTAGTTATGCTGACCTTTTTTGTGTCTTGATATTCATTTTGATTGTAGGTTACATCTTCCTTAACTGGAAAAGTGGTCGTTGAAGATGTGGTTTATGAAAGCACTCCTAGTAATCCTGAAGGCTTATCTCCTTCCAGCGATTTAGCATTTCGGCGCCTTGTATTCAAAAGAACCGAGGGTTTGATACAATCTGAAGCTTTGCTTGTAGAGGATGGTGAGATTCTTGAACAATCTCAGAAAGAAAAAACTAAAAGTGTTTCCCAAGCGAAAGGAAAGGGAAATAGAAAACGAAACCAAGGTAATAATAATCTTACTTCTTTGGGAGGTTTGATATAGACATTGCATGAACATTTCATGATCTTTTTCTGCTTGTATCCACTGCAGAATCGAGCGGACCTCTTATGAAGGTCTCTCATGATTATTTGGCTAGCTCTTACCACACTGGAATTATTTCTGGATTCACATTGGTATCTTCCCACCTGAAGAAGGCTGAATCGTGCGGAAAGATGGTGAGCATTATTAAGTCATGCCTCATTGTCCTCAGATTAAGTTCATGGTGCAACCGCTCTGAATTGTTTTTCTTTGAAATGTTCTGATGCTTATTAGGTTAAGACTGTTATAATTGGTCTTGGAGCAGGATTACTTCCCATGTTCCTCCATGGATGCTTGCCATTTTCCGATATTGAGGTAACTTTCGTTACAAGGGTTTGATCAAGCTGAGCATTTTCGATTGACACTTATGATGGTATCTCGTTAAATAGGCGGTTGAGCTTGACCCGGTAATGCTTAGTGTTGGCAACGATTACTTTGGTTTCACACAAACTGATCGCTTGAAGGTAAATTCTTTCTCTTCAATACTAAAGTGCTAATCTTTAGCATGTTTATATTTGATTCTCTTATCTCTACCATCACTAAGCTTTTTCACATTGTTACACTAGGTGCATATTGCTGATGGGATCAAATTCATTAGAGATATAACAAACTCTGAAACTCCTTCTGAGGAAACATCAAACACTGTGCCTAAACCACAATCGGCTAGCTCAAATGGGGATTCCGCAACTTATACTGTCAAAGGCGGAACTTGTCCTGACATTCTGATTATAGATGTGGATTCAGCAGATTCAAGGTAAGCACAGGGCCAAGTATTATTACATTTACGTGGATTTTTCACATTAATTTGCTGACTTATCTTGTTTGATCTCTGTCTGCAGTGGCGGTTTAACCTGTCCTGCATCTGAGTTTATCGAAGAGACATTTCTTCTTTCGGTTAAACGTGCTCTCCCTCAGCACGGTCTTTTCGTAGTGAACTTGGTCTCAAGGTCACAATCCGTCAAAGACATGGTAGTATCAAGAATGAAAAAGGTAAAAAAAATGTGATTCAATCAATCATTGTAAAATCTCTCTGGATATTTTCACAATCTGATCCAACATTTGTTACACGAAAACCAGGGGTTTGGTCACGAGTTTGTAATTAATCTCTTTTGTTTCGTTTTGTTCAAGGTTTTCGATCACTTGTTTGCCCTGCAACTAGAAGAGGAAGATGACGTAAACGTGGTGCTCTTTGGGCTTTGCTCTGAAACCGTAATCAGCGAGAGCGATATTCCAGAATCTGCAGTAATACTAGAGGGTTTGCTCAAGTGCCAGAGATTGGAAACAAAGCAAAGCATCATAGACGCTACAAATAAGCTGAAATGCTGGAAATAAAACATTCTTTATTTATTTTGTTTTATGGTTTAAATTAAAAGACGTGTGCTATATATTTTATCTCGGGTATAACTTATAAGTTTGTGATTGAAAATTTTGAGATTAGATGATACACTCAATAGTTTCTTCCTTACGCAAATGAAAAATGAAGCGTGTGGTTTTTTATAACCCTTTATTTTTTTTAATTGTTAGACCTACACCAACTTTATTGAAGCATTCAATTTGGATGATAGTGATGTTGGAATGTGTAAGTTAAACATCGATGTCCTGATTAATTGCTGTATTTTCTTTTGGAAACTATCCGTAACCCTTGTTTCTAATTATAGATTCGATCGATCCGTAAATCCGTATTGATGCTAACCAAAGGGCTCGAACGGTGGAGGAGGTTACCATTTTGCAAAATTAGTAAGTTAATTAATATTATGGTTGTAACATAGTAAAAATAGGAAACAAAAGTACTTTTAAATTGGCCGATTTGGTAACTAAGTACGTAAGACTGATTGTTTGAAAAACTCTAAAACAAATTCTGGTCGCCGCGAAGACAAAGAAGAAACAAGTTTGCGCGACAAAGGAAAGATACAACAAATTCAGAAACCGCGTGGGTCCGGTGTGGAAGATAAAACTATTTGGACAATTGTAGTAACCATTTCAACATTTGTAATATATTTTGCATGTATGTAATCAAGATATGTTTAGCACAGTTTTAGTTAGTTAGGTTTAATGGTTAATGTTATTGTTTGGTTTAGTATATTAGTGGGGAAAAAAGTCAAACACAAACGACAAGAGATTCCATTCATACAAATAAAAACATGAGAAACTGTGTATAATAGTTGAAAGTGGCTGTGTGAATATGTATCTTCTCTTCTGTACTCGGATATCAACCAAAAGAGTACAATGCATTAACCTCTCACGTAGAAAAATGCATAAAAAGTTGAAAAAGATGAGACAGATGCACACAGCCAGAATTGGTCAAAATCTTTTTGACAAAACCTCAAATAAATTAAATAAAAATAAACAAAATGTCACTTTCGAAATAATTAGTTATATATATATATTTAGAGTTATTTACGAGATAAGTTCTTTTTCCTGTGGGTATTGTCTATATAGGTATTTTTATTCGTGCTTCTGGATATAGGCATTTTTTGTCTTTGTAAATTACATCACTAACCCTCTCAGAATGTAGGGCAATTCTAATAATTTTAATTTTTTTTTCTCTCTTTTGATGTACGACTGTTTGCTTTTTCACCGACGATGAATATGCTCTGTTCTTTCTTCCTCCGAGATCTGATGAACCACAATGGTGGTGATGATGATGAGATTTGTCGGTGATGATGAAATCCGGTGAACGATAGTGGTGAAGATAATTAGATCTGGCGATGATGATGAAATCCAGTGAACGATGGTGGTGAAGATGATGAGATCTGGTGGTGATGAGGAAACGAGACGAAGAAGACGACACTGTAAATGAGATCCGATGAT
>NC_025691.1:4609438-4610694 GCF_000633955.1 Camelina sativa
ACTTTTGTGTTGAAAACAGGAAAGGAAGGACAAGTTGGGAGAACGTATTACAGCTCTTCAGCAACTAGTTTCCCCTTACGGAAAGGTACAATTTGGTCTACATGATCTCTCTTACACGTTCTTGGTCTTCTCTAGTCATGTTCAAGTCTCTATATATATCTCTTCAGACGGACACCGCATCAGTTCTACTAGAGGGAATGCAATACATTCAGTTTCTTCAAGAACAAGTCAAGGTTTGTTCGATATTTCGACCAAAAAACATGTTTCAGTTCATTCCTCTCCTCTGATACAACATTGACTTCACGTAATTATTATCTGTACAGGTTCTAAGCGCTCCATATCTGCAAGCAACAACACCCACTAATACGCAGGTGAACAGAATCTGCGATCCCCTTTTTTACTCAGATTGCTAATTCATAATCTGTGATCTGAATTTTTTTGTTGGTGGTTGTATGTTGAACTTTGTAGACTATTTTAATTTCTGAGATAAGAACAGAGAGTAAGAGAAACTTCTTTCTTTTAAACTTCAATCATATTTTCTTATTTTACAACATTGTTTTTCATACATACTTATAATCAAAAGAAACTAACAACTCTCTGACACACACCATGCTTATTCTCTTGCACACTCAACAAAGACACTTAAGTAGATAAGCTTACCTCTAGATCAGTTTAGTTTCATACCTAATACAAAAGTTTGATCATTACTTTTACCAACCTTGTTAACCTGCAACTACTAGCNTCTTCACTTGGTTTCTCTGATTCTTTTAGTTTGGTTTGGGTACAAAATAGGCATCAGTCAACACTCCCTCTTGCCATTTTGTTACTCAAACCAAGCTTGTCTCGAATCCTTTCAAAGTTTTGTCTTCCCAATGCTTTGGTAAAGATGTCTGCTAGTTGTTCTTCGCTTTTGCAAGATTCCAGTTTGATATCTCCATTCCTCTCTGATTCTCTGACAACATGATACTTGATCTGAATGTGTTTGGTCCTTCTATGCTGAACCGGATTCTTTCCTATGGCAATCGCTGACTGACTATCACAGTAGATAGGGACTCCCTCTTGAGTTGTGAATTTTAGCTGTTCTAGCAACCGCCTTAACCATACTGATTGATTTGTTGATGCACACATCGCCATGTATTCTGCCTCTGCAGTAGACTGAGCAATCGTGTTTTGTTTGCTTGTTTGCCATGAGAACATTGCTGAGCCAAGACTTTTGTGTTGAAAACAGGAAAGGAAGGACAAGTTGGGAGAACGTA
>NC_025691.1:4610754-4625287 GCF_000633955.1 Camelina sativa
ACTGCTACTACTACAAACAAATGATCAAGTTTGTCTTTTTCTTTTAGTTTAAGGAATAACAATAAGGTTCACCAATGTTATCATCCTCTTAAAATTTCCAAAATTCAAATTAAAAGTTTTTGTTTTTGTCCTTCATAAACATTACGTACGCCTCCAAAATAATTTAAACACGAGAACGAGAGAACATAACTGAAAGTATAGCAAGAATACAAACAATTAGAAAAAAATAAAGTCCACCACTTACAATGACAACAAAACCAGAACATACAAGATGAAAATATATTGAAGAAATTTCCCACAAAACATCCCAAAAATAGGTCTAAAAGTATTATGACCAATAGAGGCGAAAATTTAATTTGACAACACAAAATTCACATCCACTCGAAACCCACACTCTGTGGCCAACCGAAACAAAATTTAGAACTAAGAACTCAAACACAATGGGTACACTAATTAGGAAATGAAAGGAACAAAACAATTTTTTAAAAGAAAATTACCACCTACGGATGCGAAGCGAAAAGGAAAACACCCAAAGACACAAGAAAAAAAAATGTGCATCGGTGAAAGAGATGACTGTAGAAGGATTACAAGCGTCAAGAATAGTTTCAAAACTTATACTGTCCTGTAGATCCTAAAAATGACTTTTCTGCTATCCGTTCACGAGACATCATATTTTTAATGGGAACAAAACCAATCCCACCTCAATAACATACCACTAAAGGCCCATAGGGACAACACAATTTTAAGGCTTACAGAAAATAAGGCCTAACGGCTGAAACACCTAAAAAAAAACAGAATTGTAAGTAATCAAGATTTTTATACACTTTTTATCAAAAACCAATCACTACAAACAAAAAAGAATTGACAATAAACTACTCTCACAGCTAACTAATTAAATCATAAAATAATAAAATAATAAAATAAGAAAATAAGAAAAAGATTACCTACAACCACATATAATAAAACCAAAGAACAATACAACGACAAAAAGACAATTAATTTTAATTAAGCAAAATGAACAACTAAAGCGAGAGAACAACTATTACTATACAAACTTACCTTCTAATTCCTTTTTTACTAAATAATAAAAAAAGATCATGATAATTTCAATATAATAAATATCTTAATGTCGACATTATGTCTTTGGTTCCATATTTCCCGTAATGACATGGTTAAACAAGATCTCTTAAATCATTATATAAATCGTTTAAGAGATTTATAAACAAGAGGATGATATATAAATCTCTTAAACGATTTATATAATGATTTAAGAGATCTTGTTTAACCATGTCATTACGGGAAATATGGAACCAAAGACATAATGTCGACATTAAGATATTTATTATATTGAAATTATCATGATCTTTTTTTATTATTTAGTAAAAAAGGAATTAGAAGGTAAGTTTGTATAGTAATAGTTGTTCTCTCGCTTTAGTTGTTCATTTTGCTTAATTAAAATTAATTGTCTTTTTGTCGTTGTATTGTTCTTTGGTTTTATTATATGTGGTTGTAGGTAATCTTTTTCTTATTTTCTTATTTTATTATTTTATTATTTTATGATTTAATTAGTTAGCTGTGAGAGTAGTTTATTGTCAATTCTTTTTTGTTTGTAGTGATTGGTTTTTGATAAAAAGTGTATAAAAATCTTGATTACTTACAATTCTGTTTTTTTTTAGGTGTTTCAGCCGTTAGGCCTTATTTTCTGTAAGCCTTAAAATTGTGTTGTCCCTATGGGCCTTTAGTGGTATGTTATTGAGGTGGGATTGGTTTTGTTCCCATTAAAAATATGATGTCTCGTGAACGGATAGCAGAAAAGTCATTTTTAGGATCTACAGGACAGTATAAGTTTTGAAACTATTCTTGACGCTTGTAATCCTTCTACAGTCATCTCTTTCACCGATGCACATTTTTTTTTCTTGTGTCTTTGGGTGTTTTCCTTTTCGCTTCGCATCCGTAGGTGGTAATTTTCTTTTAAAAAATTGTTTTGTTCCTTTCATTTCCTAATTAGTGTACCCATTGTGTTTGAGTTCTTAGTTCTAAATTTTGTTTCGGTTGGCCACAGAGTGTGGGTTTCGAGTGGATGTGAATTTTGTGTTGTCAAATTAAATTTTCGCCTCTATTGGTCATAATACTTTTAGACCTATTTTTGGGATGTTTTGTGGGAAATTTCTTCAATATATTTTCATCTTGTATGTTCTGGTTTTGTTGTCATTGTAAGTGGTGGACTTTATTTTTTTCTAATTGTTTGTATTCTTGCTATACTTTCAGTTATGTTCTCTCGTTCTCGTGTTTAAATTATTTTGGAGGCGTACGTAATGTTTATGAAGGACAAAAACAAAAACTTTTAATTTGAATTTTGGAAATTTTAAGAGGATGATAACATTGGTGAACCTTATTGTTATTCCTTAAACTAAAAGAAAAAGACAAACTTGATCATTTGTTTGTAGTAGTAGCAGTGTGCGCATCTATTCTCCATGTCATTGAGTGTGCAGATGATAGTTGGTTGGACTTCTGCCAATGTATTGTAGTAGGACTGTAGTTTTTGGACATTGACTCTGTGTAACGACTTCTTGATATCTTTCCAGCATTGATTACTCATTGCTTTGTTTTGTTTCCAGCCTAGCTTGTCGAGCCAAAATTTTCCTTCTGCTGTGTCACTCCTGCACAACTTAACAATTTCGTAAAGGTAAATATTGTTGTCGTAAGAACCTTCTGCTGCCTTTTTCAAGTGTGCCAACCTTTCTTCTGTGTTGTTCTTGTGAAAGTACTCCTGGATCCTTTTTTAGTAGTGTGCCTGCATATTTTCACTTGCAATGCATTTTTCCATGAGGTCTTGGTATTTCGTTAGTGCTGTTAGTGGATTTATGGCTAGTGGCTTTAGGTTGATTTTCTTGTAAACTCGGTAATCTTGGGCTGCTTTGGCAAGATGTGGTGATGCTTGCATAACATCCCTGACGGTTGTGCGTGAAATCTGAGCAACTCGAGAGATAAAATCTCCGAGCACGTCGTTTGGTAGTTCTTCAATGGAGTAGGCTGTGTTTCGAAGTATTTTTTGGAAGTTGTGTGGGTATTTTAGTTTAGACTTTTTCAGAGTTATTTATAGGCTGGACGTGTGTTGCAATTACGTTTCTGTGTGTTGTATTATTTACTGTTGGCCTCCCTTTTTTCCCTTATCGTTGTTCCTTTGATATTCACGTCTTAATGAGTTTTGCCGTTTTCTTCTTAATAATTAAATTATTGCATAATGGTGTGTGTAGTTTGGCCTTAAATTTGTAGCCCTTTAATTTTGAAACTGTTGTGAACAATTAGAAGTTTGTTTAGAAAAGAATAATGGTAACATATGTGACGTACTGTTGATGATTTAAAATATAAATTGGTCATATTTTTTTTCTAATTTTTAAAGGTTGTTTAACATTCTTAACATTTTCAGCTTATTTTTCCTTCTTTCTAATAATTAGTTAATGATTGTTATTTTCCTTTATCCCTTATGTGAATTTGGTGCATGAACAATCATATATTGGAGATTTAATGTTTAATATTTATGTTTATTTTTTGGGCCCGGTTTGATTCTTTATAACCCGTTTAATTTTTTCACATAAATTGTTGGACTTATTAATTTAAGAGAATTGCTTAGTGGGTTATGTTGAAAAGTTGGCCTTATTAAACTAAGGGTGGCCTTATTAAACTAAGGGTGGCCTTATTAAACTAAGGGAGTAGTTGATGTGGCAGCACCAGGAGTGAGGAAACTGTACTTTATATATATAGATTACTTACTTCGTTGATCATATTACAGTCAAACATCTACAAATTAATACTCGGTAAATTAATAAATTTCTCCGATCCCAAGTTGGGACCAGTGTAATTTAGACATAATTCGATAATATAATAAAATAATAACTTTTTTGAAAATCCTTATGGTCCCAACAATAGTATAAATTAATAATTATATAAAATTATCAAAGTATAGTATATATATGAACATTAATTTTTGTTAGACCTCATTTCTAATATTTTTACTATATCAAAAAAATTATTTTTCTCTTCAAAACATGAGAATTGTTATTTTCCTTGTAATTGATTATATAAAAATATTATCTATAACAATTAAATTTTTAGTTTTAAAAACTTTTTTAAAAAAATTACCAAATATGGAAAAACTCTATAAATTAAAAATTATTAATTTATCGATAAAATAAAACATTTATAAATTAATAACTTTCTGCGGTCCCAACGTTATTAATTTATAGAGGTTTTACTGTAGCTCCAAGAAAAAGAAACCAATTTTATTTCTTTTACAGATAAGACTACGTGTAGTCTGTACGCTGTAGTTAGAAACCCCACGCCGTTTCTTTTAACCTGAACCGAACGAATGTACTGGTTTATTTCGGTTTGAAATTAGGTATCCATTAGTGTATTACTCTGGTTAACTATGGCTTCCTTGTGAAATGTGAACTCTGTCTGTAGATGAAGGAAAAAAAAAGAAAACAAAAAAAACTGACTTTGCAAAATTTGTACTCTGAAACCTCGAGTCTAAGACCGAGTTAACTCGCCAGATTCTTCATTGTAAAGCTATCCTTTTGTTGCTTACTTTGTGGTATTTATCTGATTTTTGTTGAAAACCCTTAATGCAGATTTGTGTCTCTTTTTTTTTTTTTCACATCTCGCATCTTCGTTGATTCGTGGTTTCACAATTTGACGTATGTTTTTTAGTACTACCAATGGCTGGGGGTTATGCAGAAGGTACTTATTGCGTCGATGTTCATGTTGATTCTACCTATTGCATATTATATGGAATGTTGCTTTTTTACTTGTGCATCTCTATTTTGATGAGCCCAAAAATAATTAAAAAAAAAACAAAATATTAGTAATCTTAGAAAAATGAGAGAGAAACAGAGTTGACGTCAAATTATTTCTACTTTTAGCCCGGTCAAATGATTGACAAAAAACACAAGTCAACCAAAAAGAGAGTAATTTGTCTACGAATTTCCAATCACAAGGGACAAAACTTGGCAATACACTTAAGATAAGCATCAACGGCAAGGTTCGCTATTCGTGTGGCATCATCGAATCTCGCTGCATTAGCGTAGGCATCGAGCAATAACCTATAAGAGGGGATGTCTGGGATGATGAACTGCTTGGAACACATATCTTGAAAGAAAGTCTCTGCTTCAGACAACATCCCGTGTTGACAGAATTGACTGATTATGTTCCGGTAACAGAGTTGTGGACCATTGATGGTGGTTACGACTCTCTGAAAAGTATCGACTGCCTCGTTAAAGCTCGAGTTTCTGAAACATTCGTTGACCATTATATTACAGGTGTCTGCATTAATCTGGACCGGATGATGATGATGATGGCCTTTCTGCAACCGATGATCAAACAATGCCCAAGCTTGTGTTTTCTTTCCGTGGTTGAGCAGGATTCGCAGAAGCGTATTCCCAGTATTGGCGTCCATTACGAATAGCTTGTCTAACAAAGAAGTGTAACACTTGGTAGCTTCGCTATCGTTTCCTTGTTTGAACCAATACTCGATGAAGGTAGCATTCACCATAGCAATTCCATTGTAGTCCTCATCGATGACAAAATGGATTAAATCGGATACTTGATCATCTACAGACGATACCACCCTCTGTTTCAGATCACTGAAAACTTGCAAGGCCGTTTCCAGTTTCCCCTGATCCAAAAATCCACGAATCAGGTGGTTAAAAACCAACGGACTCAGGTGGCATTCGGCTTCGCTCGACATGATCAAATTCTCTGCTTCTTTAATCCTTCCAGCATCAACCAATCCTTTAGCCAAGAGGCTGTACGTCTCTTCGTTCGGATGATGAGAGTCGACGACCAATAAGTGGCGGTAAAATCGAATGGCTTCATCAACTCCGTGACAAAGAAGAAGAGCTCCGATGATGTGATTACAGCAGGAGATGTTGGGTTTCAGGTTTGAAACATTGAAAAAGTAATTGAAATAATCAAATGCGTCGGCGTACCGTCCTGCGCGACACATGGCGCCGATGATTGCGTCGCAGGTTCTGGACGATGATCGGCCTCTAGCCAAGACTGTGAGACGCGCCTGATCCGCCGCCGCATCGAGATTCGATAGCTTGATCATCAGCATGACTCTCGCGTGTATGTGAGAGGCAGACCAATCGAGTTTCCACATGACCTCCTGATGCGCTGGTAGGGAACGCGATGAGGCATCCCTTGGGATGGGATATGGGACACTCGCGGCGGCGGAGATAGACGATAAATTCTGGGAGAATCTTTGAAGGATCTTGTTAATCGGAGTAGGAAGCGATTTGAAGGATCGTATGCGGGTAAAAGACATGGCGGCGGAGGTGTGACAAAGAACCCACCCGATCCGATCGTATATAGGGTTTTTAAGTTAGATAATTTATTTGATTCTGCTTAAATAGATTATTATATTATCCGTAATTTAATTAAGAAGATTATTATTATTATTCTCTATCGAGAGATTAATATGATTCAACGGAGAAAAAAAAACTAAAACCCTAGCTAGTTTTAGTTTTGTCTTGTTGTCTCCGCCAGCCATCATGCTGTTTCTCACCAGCCTCCGTTCTGCTCCGATCCACACCCATCGCCGTTTGATTAACATGTCAACGCTCTCTTACCTCAACCGCGCTTCTTCAATTCCCTCATCGCCTCCTCCCATGTCCAAATTCGAATCCGATCCCTCTTCTATTCACAGAAGAGTCACGATGCTTATCAAATTGTCCAACCTCGACGCAGCCGCAGAGCACGCGCGTTTGGCCATTTTGACCAGAGGCGAACTCAAAGTCAAAGTGACTGCCAATACCTGCTGCGTGGCTATCATCGACGCTCTGTGCAGTGCTGGACGGTACAGTGAAGCATACGAATTGTTCCATTTCTTCGCTGCCAAGTCCAACTCGGATATCATCTGCTGCGATCCAATCATCAATGCCTTTTGTGATCAAGGGAAACTCGACGAGGCTCTTGAATTATACCACCACAGTGGTGGTGGTCTTCTGATTGGTTCTCGTACCCAACTAGCCTTGGCCCAAGGTTTGGTCAACGCGGGTCGGATTGATGAAGCTATGGATCTTTTCTACTGCGTGAATAGGTCCTTGTATGACATTTTCATCCGTGGGTTCCTGGATATGGGAAATCACCAAAAGGCTAACCAACTTTTCCAAGAGCTAAAGTTGAGTGGGGATTTGGACGCTGTGCTCCAGGTGCGTGCCACTTTCATTGATCATTGGTTCAAACAAGGGATGGATGAGAAAGCTATGAAGCATTACATCATGTTGTCTAAAGAAGAATTCAGCCAAGGGAGGATACATGTGACTGCTGGAAATACCCTTTTGAAAGTTCTGCTCAGGTACGGTAAGAAGACCGAAGCTTGGTCATTGTTCAGCCAGATGCTGGAGCAAAGCAGGTTCAGAGGTTTGGAAGGATACTGTAACGCTAGAAAATTTGATTCGGAGTCGTGTAATATTATGGTGAACGAGTGTTTCAAGCTTGGGCATGTTAGCCAGGCAATCAACATCTTTCACAAGATTGTCGGCACAATTAGTGATCCACAGTTGTGTTACAGAAACATGATCACTCGGTTTTGCGAACATGGGATGTTATCTGACGCAGAACGTTTTTTCGCTGATATGTGCTCGGAAAATTATCTTGTCCCTGATGTTCCAACCTATCGAACGATGATGGATGCATATGTCAAGGAGCTCAGAATCAGCGATGCTCGAAAAACTGTGAACCAAACTTTGGATGCCTGTCTAACCTATATCTCTAAGCAGGTCGTCTAAGTACTATTGGTGTATTAGCAGATGTTCCATTCTTAATTAATTAAAGAAAAGCTTTTTGGAATTTTTTTTGAATCTGGCCCACAACACCACTGCCAATAGCGAAATATAACATTCATTGTTGTAGACTTTGTTGGAGATCCTGGGGCTGTCTTTTAGAACAATCGATATGTTCTTGTAACTTAACTGTCTTACTTCTTAGCTGTAAAGATATTCAATCTCGGCCTATTATGGATTTGCCATCTCTGTTGAATAGGTTTTCAGGTTCCATCAAACTAAACTTGTGTTTGTCATTGTTAAAAAGAACATATCTTTGTTTAAGCTTCTAACTAGTAAACTCCATGAATAAAAGCTTAATCTAAGGAAAACTCCATTAAACCTCCATTAACCAGATAGAAATGAAGAACAAAGTGAAAGTGAAAGATAAGATCGGCAACCATCGCTCACATCCCTCGGGTTCCTCTCTTCCCAAGCAGCCTCATGTGGGCTAACCCCTCACAACATTCATCCTACCTCCTTGTGATGCTTCCCCTCTTTATTTATAGCTTAATCACCTTCTAGGTTCTTCTTAGCCTCCTAAGCAACTTGCCTCATCTCTCACGTGTGAATTTTGTTGCACACGTGTGACTATCTCTTTTACAATTCAGTCCCTGCATCTTATCAATACCCCTCCCTTCAAAATGAAGCTTGTCCCCAAGCTTATATGCAGAAAACTTGTTGTTGCATTGTGCCAGGTTCAACAAGGACGAAACTACACCAAGCAACTCTAATTTGCAAGCTCCATTCGTCAATCCCAATTGTGCCATCTTGCTTTTCCATCTGTGCCATACAGAAAAGAACTTGTGCTGAAAGTCACACCAAGTAGCTAAAAACAGAAACTGCACCTCCCTTATTAATCTTGTTGTACTTGCACATTTGGGACAGTATTTGACGCTCATCCATGGTTTGTCTCAACTGGCACAGAACTTGGTTGCCTCTATTACGAAAAACAACATCCATAGGAACTGAGCAGCATGTGATCTTAATATCAACTGGTCGCCACCACAAGAGAACCACTATGTTGATAATGAAATCACCCAAATGAATCTCACGCAGTAGTAAATGTGCTGAAAACGGGACCAAGGTCGCCTTGGTGGTATTCATAAATTTGTGACATCTTCCCGCCTGACCTTGAGCAAAATATTTCAAAATCTCTGCCAAAACACCTATTAGAGTCTCACAGTGAAACAGTCCCATGAATACACGCTGAAACAACAAGCACAACATCACCATTGTCCCATTGGGTTGTGAGAGAGACAAGGGAAGTAGCTTCTGAGACAAGTGTTCTGTCGCTTCAATGTCTCTACCAGATGTGGTGGCCAGCAGCGGCAACCTATAATAAACTTGACCAACTGATGTGTAAACGTCACAAAATTTAGAAAACTTCGTTACCCGCCACCTAAACAAAGATATATTGAGCTGCTTCAGAAATTTCAGACTTGGGAATTGGTTTTTCTTCATCTCCTTTGACTCAAACACAAAACCCTCTGCTTGAAAGATAAATTGGCTGAATGGAAGACTGCTTGTGTATATGTGTTTAGTTCTCCATTTGGCAAAAGGACATACTGAATACAGTTCCAAAATCTGAGACATGAGAAACTGTATCAGAAGTTGTTGATTGTGAAATGGTGTCGCCGCTGCCATCAACTTCACCGGATAAGAAGCTCTTGATGCAATAACCTGCAACTTGTGTTCATAAACTCTTCTAAACCTGAAACAACGTGTAACTTTTCCAAATACACCATTGTGGCTGCCCTTGCGTCGCCATCGATGCCACAAAGAAAAGCGAGCTTTTCTAAATTCCCACCAAACAAAGCTCTGAAACTGCATTATGTATCTTCTATGATTGACTCCAATCTCCCTCACGGTAATTTTGACAAAGAGAACCTTCCCTTGCACCTCTCCTTGATGAACCCTCCAAATCGTCACTCGGGCATTAGATGAGAAACCCTGAAAAGAAAATCTAGAACGGGACTGAGATTTAATCTTCTCCAGCAGTGCAGCGTATATTGATGCAGCATTACATAACAATGTGTTTTGCTGAACTGCATTAGTCTCTGTCCCAGCTTGTATTGGAGCATCATTAAGCATTTCAATCAAAAACCAAGAAGGAGCCAATGAAGACTTATTACTCTGCAAAAACATGTTCTTGAAGATGACATGAAACTGCTGGCAAACTCTCTTTGCCACAGTTTGTAACTCCTCTGCTAAATCTTCTCGAAACTGATTAAATGTGTGTTGCATCCTTTCTTGAATTCTAGTGTTGGCAACGATTACTTTGGTTTCACACAAGCTGATCGAAGTGCTAATCTTTAGCATGTTTATATTTGATTCTCTTATCTCTACCATCACTAATCTTTTTCACATTGTTACACTAGGTGCATATTGCTGATGGGATCGAATTCATTAGAGATATAACAAACTCTGAAACTCCTTCTGAGGAAACATCAAACACTGTGTCTAAACCACAATCGACTAGCTCAAATGGGGATTCCGCAACTTATACTGTCAAAGGCGGAACTTGTCCTGACATTCTGATTATAGATGTGGATTCAGCAGATTCAAGGTAAGCACAAGGCCAAGTATTATTACATTTACGTGGATTTTTTCACATTAATTTGCTGACTTATCTTGTTTGATCTCGGTATTTCTTCTTTCGGTTAAACGTGCTCTCCCTCAGCACGGTCTTTTCGTAGTGAACTTGGTCTCAAGGTCACAATCCGCCAAAGACATGGTAGTATCAAGAATGAAAAAGGTAAAACAAATGTGATTCAATCAATCATTGTAAAATCTCTCTGGATATTTTCACAATCTGATCTGATACTGTGACACAACAACCAGGGTTTGGTCACGAGTTTGTAATTGATCTCTTTTTGTTTAGTTTTGTTCAAGGTTTTCGATCACTTGTTCGGCCTGCAACTAGAAGAGGAAGATGACGTAAACGTGGTGCTCTTTGGGCTTTGCTCTGAAACCGTAATCAGCGAGAGCGATATTCCAGAATCTGCAGTAATACTGGAAGGGTTGCTCAAGTGCCACCATTTCAACATTTGTAAATATTTTGCATGTATGTAACCAAGATATGTTAAGCACAGTTTTAGTTAGTTAGGTTTAATGGTTAACCTAATGGTATTCAATCGCGGCCTATTATGGATTTGCCATCTCTGTTGAATAGGTTTTCAGGTTCCATCAAACTAAACTTGTGTTTGTCATTGTTAAAAAGAACATATCTTGTACTCTTATGCGCTTGCCATTGTTGAAGAACAGAGCTTTTGTTCTTATGTGTTTCTCATTGCTAAAGAGGTGAGCTTCTACTCTTAATCTCCTTTGTTGTGAATCAGGTCGAAAGCTATGGGAGCGGCGTGGATGTAAGGTCTCGAACCTGCAGATACAAAATTAGTTCTGAAACTTTAATTTTTTTTTTTTTTTTTAACGCTTTCTCCTACAGAGCATATACGTAGCATGCAAGTTTAGCTTTAGCAAAAAGAATTGATGAAACAGTGCTGAAGATACACCCTCCGAGAAAACTAATAAAATCATGAACAGATAAAAGATTTGGCGATATGCTGCAAGCTTTTTTAATCCAAGACCAAAAAGAGCTTAATTCCATTTGAGTCTATTATATGAAATCGTAAACTGAGTGGGAGATTCACAAACTTGTGATCTTGTTATTACAACAGTAAGTAAAAGAACATCTGTCTTGAAAGCTTGATCTTCACGCAACTCCTCTGCCATCTGCTTATCTGTTGTAGTAAACAACTTGTTAGAAATAGTTTTTGACTACAAAACTTAAAAGACTACATAGATATAGAGACAGACAACTTACACCGAGATAAGAGAAAATCCAGTTTCGTTCTCTCCCAAAGTTAACTCCATACATCCTCATCAATACTTCATCAAAGTGTGTAGTAAACAACTTGTTAGAATAGTTTTGACTAGAAAACTTAAAAAGACTACATACATAAGAGACAGACAACTTACACCGTCAGAATTTGCAGTTTGGTTCTTTTCAGTTCTGAGATTCTTCCCAAAGTTAAGTCCATACATCCCAAGGTGTCTCACCAATGCTTCATCAAGTGTGTACACAACCCCTGTGTTCTCTAGATGTCTCACCAAGGCTGAAGCTGATTTCATGTCCTCATGCTTTAAGCAGCCACTTAGGAAGCATATGATCACGGTATCATCGATCAATCTATCATCAATAGCAGCCATTTCCACGATCGTTTCTAACGCAGTGGACACTAAACCAACATCGACAGTCATCCAAACGATTGCTCTAACTATCTTTGGGTCAAGGGGAAGTCCATAATGTTCCATTAACGACTTAATACTCTTTGCCCCCTTACTAACGTACCAAGTATTCTCCGTTTCAAAACTCTTGGTTCTAAGAGCGTCTATCAACCCAAAAATGTTGTCTTTACTAGGGGAACCTAATCTTATAATCATACCAAATGCAGCATGTGCTTCTTTATAGCACTTGAATGCAAAAGCATGCACCATTGCATTGAGGGACTTGTAGAGGAAACCCCTTGGAATGATTTGGAGTACATTCCTGACGCATTGTTGATTTCGATCCATCTCCCTACCATACAGTGTGATGAGGTTTCTATGATTTTGGGTTTCTATACCTAACTTAATCGTTAAGCCATGAAGGGTCGCTGCTGTATGTACGCCACCATATACAAAGTGAAGTTTATCAAAGAGTTCAGAAACCGCCTGTAGCAATAGCATCAATCGGGGAACAGGTTTTGAAGACTTTGTGTGAATTTCATGCATCAGGATCTCTCTGAAATTAAAAACAGAGTTGATTGTGAAACACATTTTAAGCAACAAATGGTATTAGATGCAAACTATATTAACAATAATCCATATATAGGAAGATGTTACTCACAAGATATCGACTTTGCTGAAGTAGTTGGGATGACGCTCGATGAGACTTCTACGAAAGAGGTATTCAAAACCCAACTTAATGGCTAAGCACATAAGCGGCCGTCCTGTAGTCAGTAAGTCTTCTTTTTCAATAGAAACATCAAAGAGTAGGGAAGCCGACGTTAGCGAATAGGACAGTCGTAGATGATCACGTTCCGGTGGCAACACTGCGCAAATTTTTAGCATCTCCATCTCACTGATATTAAAATAAAGTTGATTGTGAAACACAGTCACATGAGAACAGGTAGGTTTAACCAACAGATTTAAACAAGTAGGAGAAGATGATGAAGATGAACTCACAGGATCTGGACTTTGGTGAGGTAGCTGGGATAACGATTGATGAGACTTCTACGAAAGAGGGATTCAAACCCCAACTTAATGGCTAAGCACATAAGCTGCCCTCCTGTAGACAGTATGTCTTTTTTTTCAATAGAAACAGGAAAGCGTAGGGAAGCAAACGATAGCAAATAGGACAGTCGTAGAAAATCATGTTCCGGTGGCACCACTGCGCAAATTTGTAGCATCTCCATCTCACTGATATTAAAATAAAGTTGATTGTGAAACACAGTCACATGAGAACAGGTAGATTTAACCAACAGATTTAAACAAGTAGGAGAAGATGATGAACTCACAGGATCTGGACTCTGGTGACAGCTACCTCAGGCAGTGAAGCTAATTCATCATAAGGACAAGTAAGTGACATAAAACCCAACTTCATGCTCAGGCAGTGAAGCTGTTTCATGCTCCGTTCAGCTTCAGCCAGGTCGTCGTATCTAATATACTGACCAAGATGCACTTCAAAGAGTTTGGAAAGAGACTCAAGCAAGAAGCAGATGTCCTTGGACGTCTTTTGCATCACCATTAATTCCCTAGCATACATTGTGATGAGACTTTTATGAAAATGGGACTGATGAAGACCTAGCGTAATGCTCTGGCAATGGAGCTGATGTCCTGTAGTCACGGTTCCGTATTCAATTTGGTCTCGAAAGAGTCTGGAAACCGAAAGAAGCAATAGACTTTTCGGGCTAGGATCTATTGGAGTTGGAGACTCGGCGTAAATCTTACGCATCAGTATTTCACTGAAATTAAAACAGAGATTATTGTAAAACGAGGTCACATGTCAAAGATGCAAAGCATTAAGAACAAAACCAAAAAGAAATACTCACTGTGGCCCGGTAGAAATCAACGAGGCAAGCGATCTGACACGGAGTTCTCTCAAACGGAGAAGTTTCCCGAAGACGGAAGAAACCTATATATAAGGCAAACCAAACAAGTATTCAAATTAAGGCCCATACCATTTTTAATTATATACGGAAATTAGAAATAAGAAAAAATTATGAAATTGAAAACTTATGGACAGTCGAATCATGAAAGAACAATCGAACAATCATCAGATATTACATAAGAGAGTGAAACATGCATCTCTGAGAACCAAAAAAATAAATCATAGAGTGAAACATGCATCTGAGAACCATGGTTGAAGAACAACCGAACAATCATCTCAGATCGGTAACTAATTAAAGATGATGAAGGTTCTAAAAAAAAATAAAAATCATAGAGTGCATGCATATCAGGACCATATCTTTGATGAACAATCGAACAATCATCTCGATCGGGAACTAGATGAAGAAACAGATAGCTAATGAACATAACAATCGAATCGAATCATCTCGGATAAGCTAAAGTAAACTAAGAAGACGACAAATCAAACGATCGCTAATGAATGATTGAATCAGAAGAAGAAGAAGAAGCAAAAAAAAAAAAAAAAAAAAAAAAAAAAA
>NC_025691.1:4625525-4629749 GCF_000633955.1 Camelina sativa
AAAAAAAAAAAAAAAAAAAGAAAAAAAACAAGCTAAGAACACGAACATTCATCTTTTTGGTTTTGCAAAGCTGAGAGAACAGAGAGGATTTGGAAGGATTGATGAGAAATAAAGGATTTTATGGAAGATGATCAGTACTGCGTTGCGTTGTTGCTTTTATGCATGGGTTGGCGAGAAATCGGTTATTCCGTACACTCTCTCTCTCTCCCCCCGGTTTATGGGGGCCACTAGATTTTGTTTTGGTGGCACTACACTACTAGATTAATAATGATTACGAAAAAAAAAAAACTATAAACATTATAAATGAAAATGGAACCTATTTATTAACGGAACGACGTTGCTCTTTTTTGTTGTTGTTCTTGTCATCTTGTGCTGATACAAGACTGCGTGAGGGTTAAACAGTAAATTGTAAGGACTGAGTACAAATACGATGATGCCACGCAGCACATGAGCGAGAAAAAGATCACAGCATTAGGGAGAGAGGACGCATGATCGGAGATGGAGAAGAAAACAGACGTTTATTTGCCAGCTGCTAAATATAATTTATATAATAATAATTTTAGAGGAAAAAAAATATTGGCGTGGCTATGAAGCCAGATCAATGAGGCCTTCAATTTTTAACTTACTTTGACAAGATAATTAATATGTACAAGGGAGATTAATACGGGTAATATAATAGTATATTTCATTTGTTACTATTATATATAGATACTTTGTTTACTTCATGCCTGCTATATACACTTTCTAGTGTCGACTTTTGTTTCTTATATATAAAAGAACAAGAATAGATGAACAATTTAAAGTAATTAATTACAAAAAGGTATTAAAATTTCCTTTTGAAACTTTTCTACTGATTTAGAATGCATTTATTGCTGGCGTTTATGAAAGAGGTCTTCTATCTATTACTATTTATTTGGAGTATATATATTTTTGGAAAGACGCACATGTGGTTTAAATTTAAAAAAAAAAAAAAAAATAGAAAAACCGGTGACAAAATGATATTCTCTCTGTCTCACAAAGATTGAAGTTTAGCATTTTACACAGATATTAAAGACAGAAAAAATATATGATTAATTTATTATTTATTGTTTTTCTGATGATTTTTTTTTATTTTATTTATGACAATTTCATGATTTCTTTTTCTAATACTTTTTTCACTTTCACACCTTCCCACTTTTACACTCCATACACTCTACAACATCAGTAATCATTAAAACAAAAATTTATTAAAAATATTCAAAACATCAATCTTTGTGATACAAAGAAAATTCTCTAAAACTTCAATTTTTGTGAGACAAAGAGAGTAAGATTTTAACTCATCAGAAATTATTTATGGATGAAAGACTCGGATTTATGAGAGTCATCCTGATTCTGATAGTGGAGTTTTATGTTTTGATGATATATTGTTTATATTAACATCATCCCTTCAGAATATTAAGGAATCATATATAATGCATGAAAACAAATTAAACATCATCACTCCATTCAAGGATCAATTCTCCTTTATATATATCATCTTCACGTCCGTACCATTCTCCTCTCTCATCAGGTCAACCAGCCATTCCGGCGTCGGCCCCCTCTCTTTTTCCAACCATCTTTCTTTCTTTTACCGTTTTGTTGGAAACTACTAGTCCACGCTTCTTGGTCTCTACATGGCACAAGCTTGGAGAACAAGCATCACGTTTTAGGGTATTCTCACTCATCAATCATCATCTTCTGTCGTTTAATTTGCCCGAGCTGGAGCTCATATCTCTCTCTCTCTCTCTCTCTCTCCATATCTCTCTCTCTCTCTCTCTCTCTCTCTCTCTCTCTCTCTCTCTCTCTCTCTCTCTCTCTCTCTCTCTCTCTCTCTCTCTCTCTCTCTCTCTCTCTCTCTCTCTCTCTCTCTCTCTCTCTCTCTCTCTCTCTCTCTCTCTCTCTCTCTCTCTCTCTCTCTCTCTCTCTCTCTCTCTCTCTCTCTCTCTCTCTCTCTCTCTCTCTCTCTCTCTCTCTCTCTCTCTCTCTCTCTCTCTCTCTCTCTCTCTCTCTCTCTCTCTCTCTCTCTCTCTCTCGTGTTATCCTTCACACTAGGAAAGAGCTTCAGTCGATGTTTCTACTTCTTCCTCGTAGCTAGCTAAAAAGTCATCTATCTAACCGTTCTCTCCGTCGCTACCTACAGATAAAATATCAAACGATCTTTTCTGTCGCTTCAAAAGCTCCATCGAAATGATCGTTACCTGTCACCATCGTTATCAAAGATAGATACAAGAGGCAAAGAGGTCAGCGGCAGAGAGAGGACTTATATAGTCTAAATCTGATTGTCTCACCAGGACAGATATGTACACAAGACTATTTGAATCCAGATATATATATCACTGAATCCTATTTGATGAATCCGTAAACCCAGATACGTAGTACAAAGCAGGAGGGGTTTCCATAAAGGTTTGACGTTGGTTTTAATCTTGTGCCAAATTTCAAATCTAACGCGGCGTACGTAGCCTTTATATATAAGAGCAAGTCAAACAAGTTTATAAAGTAAAGAATAAGACAACAAAAGATCTTAAATAAAAGACTGCAACATTCTTTTCAAACAATGGCCAGTGTCGTGTTCTGAGTTTTATGGACAACAAAAGCTGTCTTCATTCTCTGCACAACATGCGGTAGTGTATTGAGGTTTTCTTCATTAATGGATTTGAGCACGCAACTCTCCAGTCTCCATCTCGCTAACAGCTTCAGGCCTGATCTTCTGGAGCTTTGTACGTAGTCTCAAATTTGTCTTGACACACCATGCATCAGTGATCTGAAAACGGGGGCATCGACGCAGTTGCTTATCTCTTCTTGCTTTCTTCTTCTGTCAAAGCATTCATATGCACATCTTATATAAGAGAAGGTATGAACACACACTCATATGAAGAGGAGGATTTGATGAGCTCGCGACAAATAGATATTCCTGGAGCTGGAGGGTGAAATTGATGTGATCTTGGATAGGAGAAAGCTGAGCCTGAGTGATGTAGCGGGTTTTACAATCTTGATGGGCCTTATCCGGTGTTTGCGTGCCCATCAAGCAAGGGTCGGTGTTTGGTTTTATTGTTTCGATTTCTTCGTTTGATAGGATAATCTTTGTTTCCTTTGGCCTTTATCTTCTTCATTTAGGATCAAGTTTCGTGAGTCTCTCTACACAACTCGTGACCTCTCATCTCTATCCCTTCCATTTCCATCTCACTCGTTGTTCCATCGTTACCACACTCTGTTTTCTCCCCCAAACCAGAGCACCGCTTCTTACCGCCAACGTTTCGTCAACCTCTCCCCTCCGCATCACTGAGCAGCTGCTAATACTTCCTAAAGCTTTCTAGTTAGCCTATCCGTTTACGATTTGCTCCTCCGTCGCAGCGATGTGATCCATTGTCTCTCTCGCTCCCTTCGTCTGTTTCGATTTTAGGGGTTAGGAGGGTTTTAGTAGCTGTTCTGGTTAAATTTCTCTAAACCAATCTGCTATCTCACCTGAACTAATTTCATAAACCGGAATTTACAGTATTTTGGGAAAACCTTGAAAATCCTTGACCGGTTCGGATAACTATATTTGATTATCGTAAACTACAAGTAAGATGATTCTACCTAAAGAGAAGATATTGGGTTAACCTAGTTTTGCACTTTGACCTGTTCAATTCAGAATTTGATATATATGTTCTTAGGAAGTTAAAATCTTTGCATTAGAATCAAAGGTTACCACCAATGTATAAACAAATTATGCAAGTCCAATTAAGTAACGGGAAACCACCACAGTCCACAGAGATGGGGAAACAGCCATCAGTGACTATGAACTAACTTCATGGGTCTCTCCATATATCAATATATGTTACAGAGACTTTATCATCATACCAACGTTTTGGCTTTATCTTTCGTTAGTCTTCTTGAAACATAGATTTTATCAGCAGCAATATACGAGAGATTGAAAGCATGAGTTGACGATGTTGGAGTCTTCTTCACAGGAGCCCATATATCAGCACCATTGGTTTGAGCAACCCCTGTTGTATACTCCAATGGAACAAGACATAACCCTCTGCTTCTTAGGCTGTTCTCTCCCTGCTCCTCCTAGTTACAACCACCAACAAAAAAATTCAGATCACAGATTATGAATTAGCAATCTGAGTAAAAAAGGGGATCGCAGATTCTGTTCACCTGCGTATTAGTGGGTGTTGTTGCTTGCAGATATGGAGCGCTTAGAACCTGTACAGATAATAATTA
>NC_025691.1:4634387-4638952 GCF_000633955.1 Camelina sativa
CATCCAATCTCGTCATCATGGTGCAGATCGAGTCAAAGAAGCAAGGCTTCAAACTCTTATGTCTGAATTTGAGAGAATCAGGATGAATGATTCAGACACAATAGATAGCTTTTCAAGCAAGCTATCGGAGATTGCATCAAAAGCGGTTTCTCTTGGGCAGACAATTGAGGAAGCAAAACTTGTGAAGAAGTTTCTCAATAGTCTACCAAGGAACAAGTTCATTCAGATCATAGCATCTCTTGAACAAGTTTTGGATTTACAGAGAACAAGCTTCGCGGAGATCATAGGAAGACTCAAGGCCTATGAAGAGCGGATCCTTAATGAGGAGGATCACCAAGATACTCAGGGTAAGCTGTTATTTGCAAACTCACAAAACACTTGGGGTTCCAGAGGCCGAGGACGAGACAGAGGAGGCAGAGGAAACAGAGGACGAGGAAGAGGCAGAGGCAGAGGCTACACACAAGAACAACAAACAAATCAAGGAGATCAGAATGATTCAAAGGATAAGAAGGATAGGTCGAAGGTGGTTTGTTATCGGTGTGATTAGCTAGGACACTATGCTTCTACATGTCCTGATCGACCACAGCAACATCAAGAAGAAGCAAATAAAATTGAGACAGAGAATGCGGATGCAGCTCTTTATTTGCATGAGGTTGTGTTTTTGAATGAAGAGAAGGTGATTCCGAAAAACTATGAGACTAGCAACACAGCAGAGGAGTTGTGATATCTTGACAATGGGGCAAGTAACCACATGACTGGCCATAGAGAGTATTTTTCGGAGCTCAATGAGAACATCAAAGGAAAAGTGAAGTTCGGTGATGGTTCTTGTGTTGAAATTGCAGGAAAAGGAGCGATTCTTTTTCAAAGTAAGACAAGTGAACAGATTCTGGTTTCAGACATCTACTACATTCCCTCTCTTAAAAGCAACATTATGAGTCTAGGACAGGCTACAGAGGTTGGTTGTGACGTCAGGATGAGACAAGACTACCTTACAGTCCATGATCCCATTGGAAGATTGTTGGTGAAAGTAACAAGATCACCAAATAGGCTCTACAAGATTAAGCTGAAAATAGGCAGACCAATATGTCTACATTCGAGTATTGCAGATGAAGCTTGGAAGTGGCATGCTCGGTTAGGACATATCAGTTTTAAAACAATGAAGATGATGTTCCAGCAACAGTTAGTACAAGGATTGCCGGAAATAAGAGAAGAGAAAAGATTGTGTGAGTCTTGCTTAGTTGGAAAACAAACTCATCAATCGTTCCCCAAGGCCTCATTGTTTCGAGCTTCAAAGCCATTGGAGCTTCTACATGCTGACTTATGTGGTCCTATCACACCTTCAACCTTGGCTAATAACAAATATGTGTTTGTTATTATAGACGATTTTTCAAGATATATGTGGACTATCTTGTTAAAAGAGAAAGGTGAAGCTTTTGAGAGGTTCAAGGTGTTTAAGAGCTTGGTAGAGAAGGAGATTGGGAGTTCTATCTTAACTCTAAGAAATGATAGAGGAGGAGAGTTCACTTCAGGAGAATTCAGTGAGTTTTGTGATACAAGCGGTATCAAAAGACAACTCACAGCCCCTTACACACCACAACAAAATGGTGTTGTGGAAAGAAGAAATAGAACTCTAATGGAGATGACAAGAAGCACTATTAAGGCAATGAAGGTACCAAATTATCTTTGGGGAGAAGCAGTTCGCCATGCTACTTATCTGATCAACCGAATACCAACAAGAGCGCTTGAGGGTATGACTCCATATGAGTGTTTACGAGGAGTGAAGCCAAACATTGAGCATTTAAANTAGATGAAGCTTGGAAGTGTCATGCTCGGTTAGGACATATCAGTTTTAAAACAATGAAGATGATGTTCCAGCAACAGTTAGTACAAGGATTGCCGGAAATAAGAGAAGAGAAAAGATTGTGTGAGTCTTGCTTAGTTGGAAAACAAACTCATCAATCGTTCCCCAAGGCCTCATTGTTTCGAGCTTCAAAGCCATTGGAGCTTCTACATGCTGACTTATGTGGTCCTATCACACCTTCAACCTTGGCTAATAACAAATATGTGTTTGTTATTATAGACGATTTCTCAAGATATATGTGGACTATCTTGTTAAAAGAGAAAGGTGAAGCTTTTGAGAGGTTCAAGGTGTTTAAGAGCTTGGTAGAGAAGGAGATTGGGAGTTCTATCTTAACTCTAAGAAATGATAGAGGAGGAGAGTTCACTTCAGGAGAATTCAGTGAGTTTTGTGATACAAGCGGTATCAAAAGACAACTCACAGCCCCTTACACACCACAACAAAATGGTGTTGTGGAAAGAAGAAATAGAACTCTAATGGAGATGACAAGAAGCACTATTAAGGCAATGAAGGTACCAAATTATCTTTGGGGAGAAGCAGTTCGCCATGCTACTTATCTGATCAACCGAATACCAACAAGAGCGCTTGAGGGTATGACTCCATATGAGTGTTTACGAGGAGTGAAGCCAAACATTGAGCATTTAAAAGTGTTTGGCTGTTTGGCATATTCGAAAATTCAGGCTACAAACCAAAAGAAGCTCGACGATCGATCAAAACCGTTAGTACACCTTGGGATTGAGCCAGGATCCAAGGCATATCGGCTTTATGATCCAACAACCAGGAAGGTTGTTGTCAGCCGCGACGTTGTGTTTGATGAAAGAACGGGATGGAGCTGGAACAAGACAGAACAAGGATCAATGAGGGATCCAGGAATGTTTCAACTACGATGGGGTGAAACTATTGATGTTGGAGAAGGACCTGCAGTTATTGGTAATGTAGAACAGGAACAAGAACAGAACCAAGAACAGGGTGAAACCGAAAGTGATACATTAAGTGATTCTGAGCAAGAAGAAGTCGAGAATGACTTGGGCGAGGAGAACAATGTACAAGTTCAGCAAGAAGAAATTGGCTATCCGCAGCTTCGATGATCGGCTCGTCAAATAAACCGACCAAGCTATCTTGATGACTATCTTCTTCTTGCTAATACAGAGTGTGAGAAGCTGCTTCTTTCACTTAATGATGAGCATGTGAACTATCACGAAGCGAAGGAACTAATGGTGTGGACAAACGCTTGTGTGGAAGAAATAAAATCAATTAACAAGAACAAGACCTGGTTCTTAGTTGAAAAACCACACGGTGCCAAGATTATTGGTCTTAAATGGATTTTTAAGATCAAAAAGAACGCGGATGGTTCCATCAACAAATACAAGGCGAGGTTAGTTGCAAAAGGTTATGTGCAACAATCAGGGATCGACTTTGACGAAGTATTTGCACTGGTAGCTCGACTCGAGACAATAAGACTACTTATGGGGATTGCTGCTTCCCGCGGATGGGGAATCCACCACCTTGATGTCAAGATGGCGTTTTTGCATGGAGAGCTAAACGAAGATGTCTATGTGTCTCAACCAGAGGGCTTTGAAAAGAGGGGAGAAGAACATAAGGTTTTTAAACTTTCCAAAGCTTTATATGGGTTAAGACAGGCTCCACGAGCGTGGAACACAAAGCTTGATCAAATCTTGAGAGGTTTGAACTTCAAAAAGTGCTACAAGGAGAGTGCAGTGTATCGGAAGGCAAACAGGGAGAAGTTTCTTCTTGTAGCTGTATACGTTGACGATCTCTTTGTCACTGGGAACTCATTGGGAGTGATTCAAGAGTTCAAAGCTAGTATGGAGTCCAAGTTCGAGATGTCAGACTTAGGACTACTCACCTACTACCTTGGCATTGAAGTACATCAAGGAAAAGATGGCATCGNAACTCTCTTTATTGATTGTTTAGAAAATCTCATAAAACTAAACAACTCACAAACTCTCTTTGTGTTTCGATATCTGTTTGATACAACCCATCAAACATATTTATAGGGAACTCGACTTAGTTCCTATTCCTATTTTGATAATGGNTCCATGGAAGAAGCAAACACATCAGCAAGCGTTATCATTTCATCCGAGAGTGTGTTGAAAATGAGCAAATTGAAGTAGAGTTTGTACCAGGAGAAGATCAGTGTGCAGACATACTAACAAAAGCCCTAGCAAGGATTCAGTTCAAGATAATGAGGAGTTTGATCGGCGTTCAAGACCTCTTGAAAAAGGACTCGAAGCTTAAGGGGGTGATTGTTGGGTAAGCTTCTAGAATGTTCAGCTCAAGATTTCCTTAACCAAGTTGGGTTAAGAGAAAAGGGAAAGTTCTATTTAGGANTTGAGAACAGTCGCTTTGTTTAGCTGCGAAGCCGAGTTCATGGCCGCAACAGAAGCAGCGAAGCAAGCTATATGGCTACAAGACTTGATGAGTGAACTTATGGGACAGAATTGCGAGAAGACAACCATATACATCGACAACAAGTCAGCCATAGAGCTCTCTAAGAATCCCGTTTTCCATGGAAGAAGCAAACACATCAGCAAGCGTTATCATTTCATCCGAGAGTGTGTTGAAAATGAGCAAATTGAAGTAGAGTTTGTACCAGGAGAAGATCAGTGTGCAGACATACTAACAAAAGCCCTAGCAAGGATTCAGTTCAAGACAATGAGGAGTTTGATCGGCGTTCAAGACCTCT
>NC_025691.1:4640548-4658272 GCF_000633955.1 Camelina sativa
CGAAACACAAAGAGAGTTTGTGAGTTGTTTAGTTTTGAGAGATTTTCTAAACAATCAATAAAGAGAGTTATTCTTTATACAAGCTAAATGTGTTTAAACTTTATTAATATATAATTGATATATGGAGAGACGTATGAAGTTGGCTCATTGTCACTAATGGCTGTTTCTATTACTTTAATCCCCAACTCTGTGGTGGTTTCCCATTTACTTGGACTTGCATAATTTGTCTACATTGGTAACCATTGATTCTAATGCAAAAATTTTAACTTCCTAAGAACATATATCAAATTCTGAATTGAACAAGTCAAAGTGCAAAACAAGAAATTAACACAAGAACCAAGTTGTTATGCAATTTCAAAATTTCAATAGCTTCCGGTTAAAATTGGTTTAGTTCAGGTTAAATAGCATATTGGTTTAGAGAAACCGAACCAACAATGTCAAACCCGTTTTATTAGGGGGTTTTGAAGAGCAGCTAAACCCTAAGCCCAAAAATCGAAATTACGCTCATCAGCGAGAGAGACGATGGATCACATAGCTGCGGCGGAGGAGCAAATCGTAACGGAGAGACTAACCAGAAAGCTTGAAGAAGTTAACGCAGCTGCTCAGACTCAGCTTTCTCCTATCCAAGATCACATCAATTTTACCCTCCAGGTATTATTCGCGAGCTCATGACAATTTGAAATGTCGCATCCTTCATATGTTCTTCCTGATTTTGCAACGTTTAGCTTCTAAGTTCGAAATATGGAATCTTTATTTTGGTTTGATTCAGTCTTCGTACTGAAAGCTGCAATGTATAACTCATGTTTCTTGAAAAGTCCTAACTTTTTAGAATAACTCAATAGGTTAAGCTTATTAATTGGTAGTTCCAAATTTGATGTAATTTTAAGTTAGATATTTCACTAGGCTCATGAAAATGTTCTAAAGATTTGCTTTGTGGATTCCTTCTATCTTTTGTCTTTAGAGTTGTCTATGGATCAGGCTCATGAAAATGTCTGAGAGCATTGCTCTGTTTTGTCTTCAAAAGCACTAGTGTTAGTACCTTCACTTAATTCATGAGTTAAATATGATCTAGTGATTCGAGTTAATAAAACACCTGACAACAAACAAACTTCATTGTTTGCAGCAAGCTTATTTCAAATGTGCATATGAGTGCTTTGACAGAAGAAGAAAGCAAGAGGAGATAAGTAACTGCGTCGAGCACTGCAGTGTTCCCGTTGTCAAATCTCAACAGCATTTCGAAAACGAAATGGCTCAGTTTCAGGTATCCCTGCAGAAAGATGACACGAAATGTTTGCTGCGTATAAAGATGGATTGATAGAGCTGATCTTTTTTGAATTGAATGGGATGTTGTTATAGGAAAGACTGAACAGATCACTGATGGTGTGTCAAGACAAATTTGAGACTACAAAGCTCCAGAAGATCAGGCCTGAAGCTGTTAGCGAGATGGAGAGTTGCGTCCTCAAATCCATTGAGGAAAATCTCAATACATTACCGCATATTGTGCAGAGAATGAAGACAGCATTTAACATGACTTAACTTAAAATCTCAAATCCTTCAAACAGAACGTGACTGGCCCATTGTTTGAATGTTGCAGTCTTTTTATCTACGACCTTTGTTGTCTTTTTTATTTTATAAACTTGTTTTACTTGTTGTTATGTAAAAGGCTACATTAGGTTTAATAAATTTGGCTACTGGACTGAAAACTGTCTTTTGTTTGCTCTTCTTCGTCTCCCCCAGGTGAAACCTAAAAACCTTATGTAAACGCTCCTGTGTTTGTAATTGAGATAGAATCGTAGAGCAAACGTAGCCGCAAATAAAATGTTCTCTCCACTCTCTGGTAAACAAAAACTCTAGAAGTTTGTTTTCCATTTGGTATGGGGTTTTCATATAATCTTCTAGAATTACGGTAGATTTTAGTGGAATTGAATTAGAAATAACCAATAGGAAAACAAGATACATATGAATTTAAACAAAGAAAATAAAAAGTATTTGGAATAGATATTATCTAAAATATATAGAGATTATCTTAACAGTAAGAAAAAGACTTAATAGAGAGATTTATATACACCTACGTCTGTGTGAGACAATCAGAATCCTATCCTATATAAGTAAAAGACTATATGACTCCTTTCTCTGCCGCTTGACTCTTTTCTTCTTGTATCATATGTTTGATAACGATGGAGAGAGTAGATTATGATCAACTCAAGCGTTTGCAGGGAGAGAAGAGGTCGTTTAGAATGGTTAAACCTTTTACCTATTATGGGGAAAAAGGAGAATCATCCACCGAAGCTCATCATGCTAGTGTGAACGATAGCAAGAGAGAGATCAAAAGGATAACGATGAGCTCCTGCAGCTCAGGCAAACGACAGAAGATGATTCATGTGTGCGAAGAAGACCCTAAACAAAACCCTAATCATGATGCTTGTTCTACAAGTTTGTGCCATGAGGAGTCCAAGAGGCGTGGACAAGTGGTTACCAACAAAAAGGTTAAAAGAAGAGAGCCCGTTGAAGAGAGGGGGAGGACACCTGAATGGCTGGTTAAAGTGATGAGAGAAGAGAATGGTACGGACGTGAAGATGATAACGAAGAAGGACCTTGTATGTAGTGATCTCAACGAACATTATGCACGTCTCTTGATTCCCTGGAACGGCATAACGGATATGGACTTTATGAACGAGGAGGAGTTGGGTATCGTACACCAACATTACATAAAAGTGACTAAAAAAGGATTGGATTTTACCTTGGTGGATTTGAAGGGTAAAAGATGGGGGCTTAACCTCAGGAGATGGGATATGGGGCCCAATTCCAACTACGTCTTGGCTACAGGGTGGAACAAGGTCGCCGCCGATAACAGGCTAGAGATAGGCCAGACGCTTTGGATTTGGTCCTTCCGCACCTTGGGGAACAAGGTTGTCGCCGGTGCGGACCGTACCCCAGACAAGCTCTTTATTGCTTTCGTTCCTCTGGATCCAGCTCCGGCTCTGTCTCTGTCTCTGGCTCTGGTTAGGGATCCAGCTCCATGTTCACCTCCGGCTCAAGCTGAGGCTCAAGAAGAGAGTGTCAGAGTATTTCCAGTTCCATATAATAACTGGGAGAGGACGACTCGTCTCGAGGCTTTACAAGAGTCAGGTAGGAGAAGCTCACTGGTCCCTGTCACAGAGCTTGACCTCGAGCTCCGGTTGTAACTAGAAGATTCCGGCCAAATGAGCTCTGCTATGTGACCAATCTCTGTCTATAGTCGAATCTAACACTTAACTCTATTTCTTTTGGTGTTTTTTGGTTTTTGTTGGTGGCGTTTAGATTCTGATGATTATGATTCCTTAATTTTCTGAATGGATGATGTTTAATTTTGGCAAGTTTTATTCTCTACTGCTTTTATTTCATAATTCATACTAAGTACTAGTTTGAGTAAAAGCACAATTCATGTTTACATAAAAGCTAAAGATCATACACACAAATTCACTATAGTAAGAGGGTACTATTATAGACGATGTCAGAAACAGACAGAGACATCGATCTCATAGAATTCAGAAAAGAATATATACATTTAAATGTATAAATGCTCTGCTTTAACTCAATTGGTATCTAGGGAGAGAGTGATGTTATGAGCCACGAGAAAAAGCCAAGCTGTGTTCTTCCGCTGAGCCTCTCTGAAGAATACTCAACTAGCATGTTCCATAGGTCTCCTACAGTCATTTCTAGCAAAGTGATCCTTTCGGTCACCTGAAAAGAGTATAAAACACACTTCGTATAAAGGGGCTTGGAAATGGAGAACAAGTGGTTTTAGTGAATTATGATTTAGATAATAACCTGATTGAGATTTTGCAGGGCTTGAAGGCCAAAAGTGTAGTATGAAAGGAAGGGTCTTCCTGACTAGAGAAGTAGATAATGGAGAACGTTCTTCAAAAGTTTAATGATTGTGTTATGCAAGATATGTTGATTAAAATGGAGAAGTATACCTGTGAAATGGCAAGCCACTGAAGCATGACCTTTAGTTCTGGATCGCCTCCAAACACACCGCATCCCCAATTCCCTGTAGCTACACCAATCTTCTTCTCCTCATGATGATCGATACACCATACTTGAGAGCTTTCTACAATTTGGCTCGCCGAATCTGATGGTAGAGGAAGACGATCCACTTGATGTTTACATCGATGCAAGTATCCAGTGAAAGCCTTGTTAACTTCTCTATATATAGAAACAAAAAGATGATGCAGAGTGAGAACATGAAAAACTAGAGTGAAAGGCTAATAAATATTTTCTTTTCCATTACCGAAGGAGGCCATCAGGTTTGTATTGTCTCTTTCCTGGCTGACGGATGGCATCTATAGCTACAACTCTCCTTTTCCGCCTCATGAAACTATCCAACTCTTTCTTGTCTGCGTAATCGCCAACAAATTGGAACGAAGAGCCAAACCTAAACATGTTGACTTTCTTGTAATTAGAAACTACAATAAGCTTTAGCTTGTTCATTCAAATGTATTAGTAAAATATACCCGGAGTAAAGTGAAAATCTTTCAGCACCAACAATCTCAATTGCTTCATTTTCATCCATACGAGGCAAGAAGAGCATGCCAACAATAAGTTCCGGGTTGATCATGAACCTTATTTCTTCCTACATAGGATGACACATTTTCAAAACATGGTATAGTTTTGTCGGTGTATCTTTCTAAAAATGCAAGTAAGTCAAGTAACAATTTTAGACCTGAAGACATCCATTACGTAGAGTAAGACCACCAAAATATTCATCAGCAAAATCCACTTCAAGAGCTTCACCGGGTTGATCTTCTATTACTCATGAGGTATGAACCTAGTTCAAGAGCATACTCATGTTACATATGAAAGAAATGGATTAACATACAGTACTGAAGAAGATACTTAGTTGTGTTTCTATGTTACCTCAACAGAACAAAGTGGGGTGGTGGATTTGGCCCAATAATCAGCCTCAGGATATGAAACATAGCGGGGATTATACTCCAACGGAAGAGTTTTCCTCTCAAAGGAAACAAAGCCTGTGGGGATACATTGACATATCGTCCCAAAGTAATGGATAATGCACCTTATTTTGCTCTCTTGCTTCTTGCACTGACGCGTATACAAAAATCTTATGTAAAAACACAAGAAGGATTTGTAACTGATCTGGGGAATATAGTTGTTTAGTTGTAAAATTGTAAGGAGAAGAAACGGAGATACATACGAAAACAATTCATCAAAGTTGATTCCTTGAAGATTCTTTACGCGTCTGTCAACCTCAGGGAACAAACAAAAGAATGAACATGCAAGAAGAGCTGCTATTAACTCCTGCAGAAGAAGGCATAGAAGAGATGAATGAAGAAGCTTGGTTGCAACAATCTAGCACCTAAAAAGTACTATAGCTAGATATTAAGTTACTATATATAACAACTTTCACATTCAGTACCTGGCTAAGAAACACAATGCCAGCTTCTTGAGAGCCTAATAGACGAAGCCCGGACAAAACTCCATCAATAACATGGTCTGCCTTCTGATAGTGTATTTCTAACAGGGAGGGTAACTGGAGAAGTAATCCACACAATCCAGGAACCACCTCACCGAAAAAGTTTGCTGACTCTTCTATAGAAAACTTCTGCATCACGGCAAAAAAAATTGTTAATGATTACTTTATAATCCAATCCAAATGTTCGAATATTTTAAAAAAATAAAACACACAAACAAAAGAATTGTTACCTTGTCAAAGAAAAGAGAATACCCTTGAAACGCATAAGGTGCAAGATCAGATGCATCCAAGAAGAGGGATTGGCGAATATTCGTGAGATGCAAGGCAAGAGCCTCCCCTGAGTTAACCATTGACTCACTCGGACCCTTTGACATTGTTTGAAGCTCCTCTTCAACAGAATGTGGCCAAACTAGAGAGGAAGAGTTAGCCACAAGAGGCAAATACTGAAGAAATGACTTAAGATCTACTCTCTTCTCCATGACCATCACTATTATTTCCTTTCCTGAAATCAACATTTGATGTTGTTGTAACTATCTATATATTATTACTTAGTTCGTTGACCATATTAGCTTGAAGAGAAAGAAACCCATTTTTACTTCTTTATAAACAGAAACAGATAGACACCTAAAAGTCAAACAAAGAACACGTTTACTCAGCTAGCTAACAACTACGTGTAGTCTGTACGCCATAATTAAAACGGCATGTAGTTTATTTTAACTTGAACCGAACAGAGATACCGGTTTATTTCGGTTTGAAATTCGGGATCAGTGTATCACTGGTTAATAATGGCTTCTAGGGATGTTAAGAAGGGCAGATTCACATTTCACAAATCTTTTAAACCTCTAATTGAGGTGATGGAGGAACTAGGGATTGAAAGATGAACGAATCCAAAGAAGAGATTGGGGAACGAATAAGGATTTTGCCTGAGATTTAAGGGTTTATTAGATTCAACTTCAAGAAGGCCAAAATAGAGAAGACACAGTCCAAGGCTCTGGCTTCGATTCTACGACCACCATAAAGTTATCACTCAACTCGTCAATAATTAAATAACATGCCTGATAATTTGTTAGGAAGAGAAAACAAAATAATAATTGCAGGGTCTGGGCTGGACCGAGTTTAGGCCGAGTTTAGGCTCGTTAGTGTTAGTTTTGTAGGGCTTCCTTGTGATTTGATTGACAAGGGAACTCGGTAGAGAAAAGAAAAAAAAATCTAGACTTTGCGAATTGTACTCTGAAACCTCGAGTCCAAGATCGAGGTAACTCGCCAGATTGTTGCTTACTTTGTGGTACTTAGGTTATTCTGTTGAAAACCCTAGATTTAGATTTGTGTCTTTTTTTTTTTTGTCCACATCTCGCATCTTCGTTGATTCGTGGTTTCATGATTTTGATGTAGGTTTTTCGTACTACCAATGGCTGGGGTTATGCAGAAGTTCCTTATTGCGTCGATGTTCATGTGGATCCTACCTATTGCGATTCTATATGGATTCAACAATGATTTGCTTCCTGGTTAGTAAGATCTCCAACATAGCCTTGATGCATTTTTAGAGTAGAACCAATATGTTCTCGAGGTGTAAGTCCACATGAAAAGCTTAAATTTTCAGGTTTGACTTGATTTTATGTGGATATCTGTGTGGTTTTCTGATTGTATTTATCTCTTTTTTTTCTTTTTTTTTTCTTTTGAGTTCTACTTAATCGTGTTTGGACTTTGGAGCTCTTGAATTGAAATTCTGTAAGAAGCCATTGTATTAGAAAGTTAGAATGTAATTGGAAGTGCCTGCTTGTTATGAAAGTTGCATGTTCCTGTATTTGTTAGGTTGACAAAGGTTCCTCATTTTGTGTTCAACTTTAGAGTGTCATTGGGTGTTTGCATTATACTTGTGAGTTTTCTGTGGAACTTGACTAAATGACTGAGGATTTAATTGCAAAAGGGTTATGGTGATTCTCTATAAACCATGTTGGATTATGTTACTTAGGGGTGACTGGATTGTGGCTTTTGGTAGGTCTTAACATCCAGAGAACCACTATAGGGGGATCAAATACTAGCAACTCTTTATTAGCTTTCTTAGTGGACCTTGATTTTGAGAATAGCTGGTTGTTGAGATCTGATTCCAGATTAGAGAATCTTGTAGAGGCTGTGTTATAGTACTTGAGCATAACGTCTCTCTCTCTCACAAAGATTGTAGTATATTCCCAGATTTAGTTTTGTAATAGCAAATACGATAGAAATTGACCGTATAGGTGTTTCCAGATATTTTATCACCTCTTACACTACTCTGTTTAAATCTTTGACAGGTTCAACCACATTGACTCCACATTCTCTTACACTACTTAGTGGATTTCTTGCGGTGGTATCAGTCAATGTAGTGATTGTTTTCTACATCTGTTTGGCCTTGAAAGAACCTACGGATAAACACAAGCCAGACGCTTCCTTTGTGGCAGAGGCCAAAGATAGTGTAAAGAAATTGACAACAGGAGTCACAAGTACAGACCCTGCGCTCAAGAAAGAAGAGTGAGCAAAACCACATCCCCTTATTTGAAAACAAGGAACAGCGTCGAAATCGCGTCAGATGGAGCAGAGCTCAGGTTCTTGCAATGTATTTATTTTGTAACTGCAGAAGTTTCTTGGCTGCTATATCATTCTGTATTGTTACATCTGAGGGTTTTTTGGTGGTTGAGCAGAAACATACGCCATTTTGATGTTGAACAGAGTCGAGCTGATGCTTTAGGACAAAAGTTCTCAAAACCTTAACAGTTGTGACTTGTCTAATTTTAAGCAAGTTATCTGTTTTTCCCCACACGTCTCTGCCACATACTCGCAGACATTTTTCGAGTCTAAGTTAGCTCAAGAAAACAAATATTGAGTTACACATTCGATAATGAATAGAAAAGTAACTCAGTTACTGGTTTACGTCCAAAGAAATATGTGAACAAAAACGATCACCTTTAATGGTAATGACATCTTGTAACACTTCTCATATCTTAAACACTATAATGGTTCCAAGCCTTTAGGAAATTTTCTTCAGATTTTGTAAAGAACCACGAGAGAGAGCCAGATACATATGCATATAAGCTTATGCTTGTGCTTCTATAGCAACATCAGAAAGAGGAGGCATCTTAGTTGAAGCTCTTATGTTTGACATCACACGACCCCCTAAAGTGTCCCTGGTCTTGTCATTTATATTCAGAGCTTCATCTTCCAACTCAAGCACATAATATTTTTCCAACTGGATCCTTGAGATGATAGGCCATTATACATATTCTTACAGCTCCTTTGTGGGAAAGACCTTAGGAGATCATAGGAACTACCGTTATGCCTATCTTGGCAATCTCTTGATCATCAGTTTGTCTGCTGAGCCTCCCTGAAGAATAAAAAAGTTGTGTCCATAACTGTCTAATTTTAAGCAAGTTGATATGTTTTGTCCACACTTCTCTGTCAGATAATGTTTGTTTCTTCGAGTTTAACGTAGCTCAAGAAAACAACTTATGAATTAGAAATAATTTGATGAAATAGAAAGAAACTTAGTTTCGGTTCCGGCCCAAAGAGAAATGTGGACAAAAAAAAAGGATCAACTTTCATTTGGAAACATGTGAATTTGAAATTTTTTTTATCATAATACATGGTACATCCAAATTTCTTCAGTTTGTCTCAAAATTGACAATGTGAGCTGAAGAGTAGATTACAATATAATAAATGGTACATCCAAATCAATTAGTAGTGGATTTGACCAAACACTCGAGTAAAGGCTCTTCTCTTTAAGGTCGGGAAGTCATTTTCAGTACTTGTGCATCTTTTTTTCAAAATTTTATAGACTTCTACGAAATTTCGTGGTTATCCAAACCTCTATTATAAAGATGTCATGCGCCATACAGATTTATTTATTTTTCCATGCATCTCGACTTTTTAATTGTAAAACCAAACCAAGAAATTGCAACGAAATCGGGAAACAGTAAGACATAAGATATCAAACATATCAAATAAATTACAATTATATTATTTTACTCTAAAGTCCTAATGGTGTTTTCATGTTTTCAGTCGAAATTTTGTAATAATTGTTTCTGCGAAATGTTTTTTTTTTCTTTTCATTTTTCTCTTAATAAAATGTTCTTTCTCTCTTTGGTGGATTCAATGTAGGTTTGACTGTTATGAAAGATTACTTGACGTGATGGTTTTTGTGGGTGTTCACAATCTAATTTTGACGGATACTTGATAACGAAAGGTAATCCTTAAGAAGATTACTGGTTATAAATAACGACAATATAGTAACTTACAAACTTTAGTTTTTGGATTTAATACTACAATTAACTTTTAACTATACAGATTTTCTATGTTGATATTAAATGTTTACACTTGATCAAGTTTTCTATAACACTAAATCAAATACTTCATCTGTTTCATAATAAGTGTCATTTTAACACTTTGCACACAAATTAAGAAAACATATTAAAATATCTTTTATACCCTTAAAATTGACATTGACTTTTGATATTCTTCAATGAATATGAGGTTAAAGTTGGGAATTTATACTTAATATTACATTGAAAATCTAAAATGACACTTATTTTGAAACAAAAAAATCAGGCTAGAATGACATTTTTTGTGAAACGGAGGAGTATTATGTTATCTACTCCCTCTGTTTCATATTAAGTGTCATTTTAGGATTTTTCACACAGATTAAGAAAATCATTAAATTTTCTATTTTATCCCTTATTAATATATTATTTATTTTTTCTATTGGTCAATACATTAAATTGGTAAGAATAAAATTGGAAAATTTACCAAACATCTACATTGTAAATATAAAATGACACTTATTTTGTAACAAAATTTTCAGCCTAAATGACACTTAATATGAAGGGAGTATTTATTAACAATTACTGTAGTTGTTTCAAATAAAATTTAGTTATGTATACCCTAATGTGGATAATCAGCTTTATTATGAGTATATAACAACTCTATTAAAATAAAATGTATTTTAACTCGTATGTGGTAATGAAGCGGTAGTTTTCTTGGAACATAGCATCAATGTGCTCTATGCGAATATATATCCCATCAAAACAAATTTCACCATATGATTAGACCAGCCGGAACAGAAGCAATGACGGAATTAATGACCTTACTGAATATACGATGGATAAGCTATTTCGACCGATTTGTCCATCCTTAGTATTAGTCGTCGGATCATGAACATTAAAAATAATTTGTTTTCTCGAGGCAAACATGACACATATTCAATCATTTAATCAATCTAATAGCAAAACGAAAAAGGTCAAAAAAAAATGGAAAGAAATAAGGAGGTGGTGGAGTTTCACGGCACGAAGGAGGTCAAATAACGAACAACAACAACAACACAACTGCTAATTACTTCCGTACTAACTTCATGATCAGTCCACTTTTTGCTGATATGTGTGTGCAGGGTCCAATAGACAGACAATAGTCAACATCTTTCGTCTCCGATCCGCGTATTTTTTTCTGCGCAAAAAGTATTATTTGCAGACAAAATAAACAGCCATGTAATATGTATACAGTAAACAACTAAAAAAAAAAAAAAACTCATGGGTCCAGTGGCGGATCTAGAAATTTTTTTTGCATGTAGCATAAAATATCTATAATTATAAATAATAAAATTATATAAAATAAACATTTATTAAATATAAACTTTTACCTCTAATGTATTCAAAATATGAAATTTAAAAGGATCATCAAATTTTTACGAAATATTATTTACATTAATTTTAAAATATATTGTCATTAACCACACAGCTCAATAATAGACTTATGCAACCCCGATACAATGAATGACAAACGATGTGGTTCTCCACTCGATTATTTGAATGTCTTTTTAATGATAATTTACAAATTTAATGAAGTATTTATTATATACAATTATTTTAATTGAATAATATTTTACATTCAAATAATAATAATAATAACAATCTACATATTAAACATATTTAGAAAATTTTAGTTCCACAATTTCTCAGTTACAAATCACAATAAACATGTAATTTATATGTAAAAGTTATTATTTGAATTCACAAATCTAAATATAGTAAACAAATTTTAACTCTAAAATATGAAATGAATTACAAAATAGATAATATATGTTTACTAAGTTACTAATTGTACCAACATTTTTAAAATTCAAATGTAATCTTTACTATTAAAATGATGCTTTAAAATTTGTCAAGAGTTAATTAATAAAAGTAGAAGTTAATGTACTCAATCATAACAAAAATTTTAAAAACAAGTTGGAAAGACACATGAGGTAAACCAAAAAAAAAAAACAATTAAACAAAAAGGAAAAGTAAGGTATCGAACTTGGGGCATGAAGATTAGCATGGGGCACACTTCAGCCAAATGAGCTAAGAAACTATAATAGGCATATTCAACTAGAAAATATTTTAACTTAGTATGGGGCACGTGCCCCACCCTATATCAACATAGATCTGCCCCTGCACGGGTCTATAACGATCCCATAAAACTGTAAAATTTCAATCCATCATGTTACATTGTTACGTGTGTATCCTTGCTTATACTTTCCAAAAGAAAATAATGATATACTAGTTGTAATTATAACTTGTAAAGGACTTAAGTATGTGGTCTGGTCTGCTATAATAAGGAAGAAGCTAGCGGATATATATATGGTCTCTGTTATCCATAGTAGATAACTATAACTTGTAATACAGTAGTATTAAAAAAAGTTTTAAAAAATAACGACGTTAATATGTCCTTAAACAAGTATTTATTGCCAATAGCTAAGCATATTTGACTTTAAAAATTCCAATAGATCCTCAATTAATTGGCGTGTCAGGATGCATTTTTTAAAAGATTTTATTCTTTCTTTTGACTTTAGTTCTTGTTTAGATAAACAGCTTATTGCTCTCCGGCAGTTTGACTTCAAAATTCTAATGTTTTTGTTACCTATGTGGCAAAGAAATGAAAGCTCACTCGTCTTATAAGACTCACGTTGACTCTAATACGTCGAAATATATTCACATATATAGAGCTTGGTTTTTGGTTAAACCAATATACGTTCATCTTAAAACCGATCAAAATTATTTAACATGAGAAATTATAGTTCACGTTTACATGAATTAGGTTATACATGTATATATATACTATATACCAATGCAAGAACTTTTTGTTTGATTCACAATATTATTGTTCAGTAAAGGTGGCAAACAAAGCTTGAAAAGAAAAAAAATATATGTATAATATATTTTGTGTATAGTGTATACAAACCTGAATATGTAATAAATAAAAAACTTTGAATAATTAATTATGTAATGATACGGCCACATATATGCTTGGATATATGCGCGTATACTTTGGATACATACATACTATATAATATATTATTTGACAATTTTTGACTACGTACTCACATCACATGCGAGGAGACGAGTGTCAAAATATATGTACAAGGGTTTCTAGCTTGTTGGGTCAACACATTAGAGGTATGATACGTTGGAGTTTAGGAGTTATATATTAATACACACGTATGTTTGTGTTATTATCATATATATTTTTCTTAGATAAATACACACGCACATCCCCTGACTTTTTGATCTAAGTTAAAAAATCAAATCTCTTCTAAACATAAGTTTAACGTTTACTCGTGTAATTTAAGTTTACTAATATACACATGAAAACATTTTGTTCCTTAATTAGCTTCAGCAGCATGCAAAATGACGAAGAATACATGTATAGATAGGAAAGCTTCGGCGTTAATAGTTTACATCAGCAATTGGCTCTATTTCTTTTTTCAACCATACATCACTTATGCGTACATTAATATTGGTCAACTCGGAACTTGAATTGTAATAATAATATTCTCAAGTATACGAGGACGTTAAGTTTGTGTAGACGAGAATTTTATAATTATATTTTTGCAGTCCACACATGATATGGTAACGCGTACAAAAGACTGAAGTGAGGAGAATCAGAAATTGAAAAGAGTAATTAATTATTGGTATAAGAATTTAATACTATAAAACCGGCCACATAAGTTATTCTGAACACTCTCACAAAACGATCGCAATTCGAGTATTTTAATTTAAATTTCTAATTTCTTAGTCAATACACGCCAAGACATGTGAAAGTCTTTCTCCCATGTTCACTATAAATACATCACAAATTTCATTTCTCTTAAAAGTTCAACAAACCTCTCTAGTTCGCTCTCTCTCCTTTCTTTTGCTTACGCCATCTTGCAATCGATATGGCCTTGATCCAAAACCCTAATATAAAACATGTTTCATTTCTAAAAAGCAGAAATCCACAACAAACACTCTTTCTTCCTCACACTCTCTCACTCCCTAATTCTAAAAACAACTCCAAAAGACTTGTAATTTTTAATTCTTCTTCTTCTTCTCTGTTATCACCAGTGATTCAATCTTCTCCGGTTGCTTCTCCTTCCTCTCCTCTTCGTCCTCCAGTTTATCGTGCACCGCAGTCCCCGTGTTCCGGTGGGACAGTGACTGTACCGTTATCTCGGGTTTGGAGAGAGATACAAGGATGTAACAACTGGAAAGATCTCATCGAACCTTTAAACCCTCTTCTCCAACAAGAGATCACTCGCTATGGCAACTTAGTTTCCACTTGTTACAAAGCCTTCGATCTAAACCCTAATTCCAAACGTTACTTGAACTGCAAGTATGGCAAACAAACCCTACTTAAAGAAACCGAAATCGACCAACCTGAGGACTACCAAGTCACCAAATACATCTACGCCACACCGGACATCAACATCAGTCCCATCCAGAACGAGACGAATAGAAGAGCGCGTTGGGTAGGCTATGTTGCAGTTTCATCGGATGACTCGGTGAAACGTTTAGGGAGAAGAGACATTGTAGTGACGTTTCGTGGAACTGTAACTAACCCGGAATGGTTGGCAAATTTCATGAGCTCTTTAACTCCGGCTAGGTTCCATCCTCATAACCCGCGTCTCGACGTAAAGGTGGAATCCGGATTCTTGAATTTATACACATCCGATGAGAGTGAGAGCAAATTTGGACTTGAGAGCTGCAGACAACAGCTTCTGTCTGAAATCTCGAGATTGATAAATGATTACAAAGGAGAAGAGATGAGTATCACACTCGCGGGACATAGCATGGGAAGCTCATTGGCTCAACTTCTTGCTTATGACATTGCGGAACTAGGTCTAAACCGGAGGATCGGCGAGGGAGATATTCCTTTGACCGTAATCTCTTTCGCAGGTCCTAGGGTTGGTAACTTGGAGTTCAAAAAACGTTGCGAGGAGCTAGGAGTTAAGGTTTTGAGGATCACTAACGTCAATGATCCGGTCACTAAACTTCCTGGTGTTTTCCTCAATGAGAATTTTAGGACTTTAGGTGGCTTTTATGAGCTTCCATGGAGCTGCTCATGTTATGCTCATGTTGGGGTGGAACTCACGCTAGATTTTTTCGATGTTCAAAACATTTCTTGCGTTCACGATCTCCAAACTTATATCGATCTTCTAAACCAACGGAAAATAAGCTCGAGATCAGCCGATTCCAAGGAAGATGAGGACGGTGACAATTTTGCCTTAGAATTTTTGAAGAGAAATGGCGAGAAGATGATGCTCTTGAAGGAACAACCAATGATGCATTGGACAAATGCCGTGGATCTACTTAATTATGTATCTAACCATATGTTATACTGTAATATTTTTTAGGACTAGCTAGAATGAGATCCAATCTGGAATTTAGGTTTTTTAATTTTTTGAACATGTACAAATAGTGATAAGTGTATCTTTAACATACGTACAACGTCTATATCAGTGAAGGTTTTTCATTTGTTATGTTTGCATATGTATATGACTTAATTGTACGTAGTGTTTCTACATGATATTTGATATATAAATCAATCATATATCTTTTCCAAAGTCGCAAACGCGTAATGCCTCTGTCTTTCATATCTGCGTTTACATTTTTCCAATGATTAAAATATTTTATAATTTTGGATAAAAAGATATGTGTAAGCTAGTAGTTTTTCACTTTTCATTTTTTGATAAAGTGTAAGCTATAGTAAACTTTAAACTAAACTAACAAGGCAAAATTTAAAAAAATGTATTAGCTTTAAATTGTTTTTTTTTGGTTGAATGTGTGAACAATGCATGCGTTGAATTATCTGTAATTTAGTTTATTTTATCGTCCTTTAGAGTTGATTGTATGTTTCATGCAAATTAGAATTGACTAATTAGTGCATTACTAAACATTCTCCCTAGTTGGATTCTTAAGTCGTCATTTATTTCACATTATCGTCCTTTTTACTTACTCTTCTATGTTTCATGCAAAATGGAATAATTGACTAAACATGCTTTGTAGTTGGAATTTTAATTATCACCGAATTTATAGTATAATTAAGATGACTAGCTGTGGTCTCCTCTTGTTCTTCCCTAATTCACATCCCCGTAACTAGGTCAAACTTTGACTAACATTAGAGAATGTTATGCCCATTAGTTTCATATATATGTGAGAACATAGAATATTTATTATTTTTATATATAGTGTTTGTATGATACATCAGTTGAAAATTCCGACAACAAGTAATTGTCTTTTTAGTGAATTATATGATTCAAAGGAATAATTTCGAAGAAAGTAGAAATTAAATGCGTAGACTACTTGCGATGTATCTTTTTACATCATCATATCATCGTCATATATATCATAAGAAATGATGTAACATTAGATTGTAGCACTACAACGACATATATACCACCGTCACTGATCACAAACCGCGCGCCATGATGAAAGTATAATAGAATATGCGATTCCTCCGTATATAACTAAACTCTTTGTAAAGGTCTTCTTAGTGTTTATAAATATATATTGGTCACCTATGTTTTAAAAATAAGATTAAGTTAAAAATTGGTAATCGTAGTTTAAAGTTAGTTTTAGATTGAAAAGGGACAAACGTGGGTCCAAAAGATGATGAAACCATATATATATCCCTATAGTTAGTTTGAAAATTTGATCGAAAAGTGAATGTCCCCTAAAGCATATGGAAATATAAAACATATGGACCCAAGGTTTCCTCTTTGTTTTGTATGAACGTAATAAGATATGTACGAATGTAAAGCTCTCTTAAGAGTACTTTAAGACCATATACAAACTTTATATTAAATAAATCGTTTGTTTGATATTATATTTTACTTACATTACAAACTAAAATTAAAATATGTTTGGAAGCCTACAACAAAAACATAATAATTAAAATGTGTTAATATAGTCGTGGACTTTTCTTGCGAAAACCATCCCATATTTGCGGAGTTAGCATTTATCTTAGAACATTTCTAACCCACTCTATTTTGGAGTAAAAAATAGAAATGTCTAAATTGTAGTATAAAATAAAAATAGAAGTTCCGAAATATAAAGAAAAAAATAGAAATTTATATTTTTGAAATAAAAATAGAGATGGTTAGAGAATTTGATTCCAAACTTCATTATGAAGATGATAATGGAAATGGGTTGGAGATGGTTTTAGAAACCACCATATTCGATTGGTTTCGTTTGGTCAAAGACATTTCAGGAGATGGGCTTGAGATCTCGATCAGTTTATACATTATTGATGATCAAGTCACCCTTCTTCAAAATCATATCCACAATCAGCAACATATGTGCATAATTCAATCGGGCAGGCAAGTCTCGATGGCAAACCGCACTCTTTTAAGGTCTCAGTTACTTTAAACGTTACCATGGATGATGGGCTTTTGGCTACACTACATATTTGGGCCATTCTCTCTTACAAAATCAATTACTAATCCTTTTTTTTTGGTTATAAGACGACGGACGACAAGAACTTTATTAATTGCACCGAATTTGCGGCACATAATTCAAAAATATTAATTTTAAAACAAAAAATTATGAAACCACTTCATGCGCAGTATGTCTTTCTCTCTTCCTTTCATAATTTGCCAGCTCCATCTCTCTCTCTCTCTCTCTCTATGCAACCTGATTTCTCTCTCTAGAAATCATCACCAAGAACTAGCTAAGGATGTCGTCGGATGATGATGAAGGAGGAGAGGAGTATCTATTCAAGATTGTGATAATCGGAGACTCTGCCGTCGGGAAATCGAACCTTCTCTCTCGGTACGCTCGTAACGAGTTCAACGCTCATTCCAAAGCCACCATCGGCGTTGAGTTCCAGACGCAAAACATGGATATCGATGGCAAAGATGTCAAAGCTCAGATTTGGGATACTGCTGGTCAGGAACGCTTCCGTGCCGTCACTTCCGCTTATTACCGCGG
>NC_025691.1:4659194-4693306 GCF_000633955.1 Camelina sativa
TCTCTTAAGAGTACTTTAAGACCATATACAAACTTTATATTAAATAAATCGTTTGTTTGATATTATATTTTACTTACATTACAAACTAAAATTAAAATATGTTTGGAAGCCTACAACAAAAACATAATAATTAAAATGTGTTAATATAGTCGTGGACTTTTCTTGCGAAAACCATCCCATATTTGCGGAGTTAGCATTTATCTTAGAACATTTCTAACCCACTCTATTTTGGAGTAAAAAATAGAAATGTCTAAATTGTAGTATAAAATAAAAATAGAAGTTCCGAAATATAAAGAAAAAAATAGAAATTTATATTTTTGAAATAAAAATAGAGATGGTTAGAGAATTTGATTCCAAACTTCATTATGAAGATGATAATGGAAATGGGTTGGAGATGGTTTTAGAAACCACCATATTCGATTGGTTTCGTTTGGTCAAAGACATTTCAGGAGATGGGCTTGAGATCTCGATCAGTTTATACATTATTGATGATCAAGTCACCCTTCTTCAAAATCATATCCACAATCAGCAACATATGTGCATAATTCAATCGGGCAGGCAAGTCTCGATGGCAAACCGCACTCTTTTAAGGTCTCAGTTACTTTAAACGTTACCATGGATGATGGGCTTTTGGCTACACTACATATTTGGGCCATTCTCTCTTACAAAATCAATTACTAATCCTTTTTTTTTGGTTATAAGACGACGGACGACAAGAACTTTATTAATTGCACCGAATTTGCGGCACATAATTCAAAAATATTAATTTTAAAACAAAAAATTATGAAACCACTTCATGCGCAGTATGTCTTTCTCTCTTCCTTTCATAATTTGCCAGCTCCATCTCTCTCTCTCTCTCTCTCTATGCAACCTGATTTCTCTCTCTAGAAATCATCACCAAGAACTAGCTAAGGATGTCTTCGGATGATGATGAAGGAGGAGAGGAGTATCTATTCAAGATTGTGATAATCGGAGACTCTGCCGTCGGGAAATCGAACCTTCTCTCTCGGTACGCTCGTAACGAGTTCAACGCTCATTCCAAAGCCACCATCGGCGTTGAGTTCCAGACGCAAAACATGGATATCGATGGCAAAGATGTCAAAGCTCAGATTTGGGATACTGCTGGTCAGGAACGCTTCCGTGCCGTCACTTCCGCTTATTACCGCGGAGCCGTTGGAGCCCTCGTCGTTTACGATATTAGTCGTCGCTCTACTTTTGAGAGCGTTGCCCGTTGGCTCGATGAACTCAAGAGTAAGACATTGATTTCTCTCCAAGTTGTTTTGTTTTAAACAGATGATTTGGTTAGATTGTGCATTGCTGATTGATTAAGATTCATATCATTGTATATATGGACTAATTAGATCCCCAATGGTTCTTCTTATATTTGGTTACTTAGACCAAAGGTGAAAATCAATATAGTAAAGATCGTTTATGCTCACTCACATGAATCTTTTTAATAGAACTAAGACCTTGCTTTTTTGCTTATTCATATGAATCTGTTCGAGTTTGACTTTTGAATTCAGTTTTGGTAAAAATTTATTGTTTTGACAGTACATTCGGATACAACGGTGGCTAGGATGCTGGTAGGAAACAAATGCGACCTAGAAAGCATAAGAGCCGTGAGCGTGGAAGAAGGCAGAGCTTTAGCGGAGAAAGAAGGACTATTCTTCATGGAAACATCAGCTCTCGATTCGACCAACGTTAAAACAGCTTTCGAAATGGTCATCCGCGACATCTACACCAACGTTAGCAGGAAACAGCTCAGTTCCAACACTTACAAAACCGAACTAAGCATGAAGAACCGAGTCAGTCTCGTTAAAGACGATAGTAAAAGCTCCACACAAGGCTTCGGTTTCTCTTGCTGCTCTTCCTCGTAACCTGAGACGACTTCTCATTCTAAATTATTTTTCCCTTTGATTCATTTTTGAGTTTTGTCCTCTACAAAAGTTTCACAAGATTTTTCTTTTGATTCAAAATTGTAATGTTTCTTTTATGTGTGGATCCGTATAGTAAAAACACTTAAACACGATAATTAATTATTGTCTAATTATAGAATTAGTTTCTCAATAATCTCAACCACTGTCGATGAAACTTAGGCAAAAAAAAAACAAAAAAAAAGAAACGTTTAAGTGGCTCGAATGGTCAATTGAGTCACAACCACCAACCACTTCACACAAATCACAATCACAATGATATGGGCAAGGATCAGACCGCTAATATCCTCACCACTAGCCTTCACTATCACCACAACCAAACACTCCTCCTCACCAGCCAATCTCCGATTACTCCCTCGCCGCCGCTCTTTCTCCGCCGTAACCGCCATGTCTTCTTCTTCAACGCCACAGAGTCGGATCATAGAACACATCGTTCTTTTTAAAGCTAAAGACGACGCTGACTCCAACAAAATCACTTCCATGATCAACAACCTCAACGCTCTCGCCTCTCTCGACGAAGTGCTTTACATCTCCGCCGCTCCTCTCCACCGTCTTGGATCCTCCTCCGCCTTCGCTTTCACTCACGTCCTCCATAGCCGTTACGGATCTAAGGAAGATCTCAGCACCTACGCTGCGCATCCTGATCACGTTCGTGTTGTTAAGGAATCTGTGTTACCGATCTGCGATGACCTCATGGCTGTTGATTGGATCGCGGATCGAGTCCCCGGAACCCTAGCACCGCCTCCTGGTTCGGTTGGTAAACTGACTTTACTCAAATTGAAAGAGGATGTATCAGACGAGGCGAAATCGGAGATTACGGGAGTGATTATGGGGCTTGGTGAAAAGTTTTCAGGGATTGATCAGATCACTGTGGGTGAAAACTTTTCTCCGGCGAGAGCTAAAGGTTTCTCCATTGCTTCGATTGCGTATTTTAAGGATTTGAGTGAAATGGAAGGTGTGGATGGTCAGAAAGAGTTGGTGAACTTGGAAAAGGATAAGGTTCGTGATTATGTGGATTCCACCATTGTTGTTGAGTTCCTTGTTTCTTCACAGACTTGTTCTAGTCTGTAAGAAAGGTTTTTATAGATTTCAATCCTTTGAAATAAGCACTTTTGGGACTTTTATTTGTTTCACATTGTTGTCTCTGCAATTTGAGAATAAAAAGCTTGTTTGATTAGAAGATCTGAGTGTGAACTTTTTAAAGCAAGCCTTCTTGAGCAATCTCTGGTTAAGCTATCGTATTAGGCTACACAATCTTTTTAGTTGCAAATGTCGATTACAAGCAAGAGCTTCATCAGGATTTGTTATTGCTTAGTGGTTTTTGACTGGTAGAGTGTGTTCTTTACGTCTGGCTGGTTTGTCTCAAAAAATGCCTGCAACGTTGTCTTATCTTTGATCTTCCAATGAAGTTTTCGAGCTGCAATGAAAGTGCTGTAGTTCTCTCTGTAACACAAATAAAAATATAATGATTTCAAAACATGAAAGAACAAGGTCCGTGTAAGAGAAAGGTGGATAAGGATAGAGAGTTAGTTTGGCTTTCTGATCTAGAAAACATCTACAGAGACGTCAAATGCCTGAGAAAACATAATGGGGATGAGAAAAACTTATATCAGTCGGCAAGTGGGAATGATTCTAGGAAGTGAGTATAGTAGAGTGCCGCATGAGAGAAGTCTTAAATGAATATTTTGTTGCTCGGTAATGTAAAATCTACTAACAAATATAGCAAGAAAAGACTCGCCGTTTCAGTTTTTCTTGTAATCATCTCATTCGTCGTACTTTAAATCAGAAACAATACGAAGAATCTTACTAAGAAGCTCTATGTTAATACGTCCAAAGGCTCTGAGCCCTCAAATCTACCAGAGTAGAAAAAGGCTGTGGGAATTTGCCAAATTTTATTTAATTGATTATCTTATTTCAAATATATTTTTTTATTACAATGGTAATAATATTTTTATGCATATTAAAGAAAGTGACTAGCAAAATGATGGATAATAATTATCACTTTATGAAAGAATGGTCATACAACCTGATGACAGACCTTGCTGATCTCTCTGTGAGATCACAAAAATTCAATATAGCTTTTCCTAAAAAAATCTAACACATCCCAAAAGGCAACACAATACATAAAGAGTACATGGCGAAAAAAAAAAGATAAAGATAAAGAGTACACAAAATCCGCCCACCCTCCCAAATACTCTTTTTCTTCATGAATACAACCAATCCAAAAGAAAGACACAACATCGCACTCATGGGAGGAGAAGAAGTTTCTACACACCTTTCTTTAAACCACAAGAGAATCCATCCTCATCAACCGCAACCACACGGTTTAACAAGGTTCTAGAGATGATGATGCCTGCTAAAATTCACAAAATCTGCTTCTTCTTTTGTATAACCTTGAAACAAGCCACTATTGCAAATAATGATGTACGACAATCTCTCACCAAAATGACACCACCTGTGTATCAGACACTGACTTTGAACCACAGCTTAAACATCACTGAGCAGCAACAGGAGTAGAAGCAGCTTGTGCTAACTTCTTTTGCTTCTCCTTCTCAATCTCCACTCTTCTCACCTCCGCATGCTGTGCTACTCCGTTCGCAATCGCCTGGTAAGTGAAGTCCAGAGACTGGTTAAGGTTCTGAAATCTCTGCGCATCTGATGCCTGCATAACTGTACAATGGATAAACGTGATTGTTAAGCAATATGTACGCCAGAGAAAATGAAGCTCCATAAAGTATTGGGTGGTCAAGACTGGTGAGGATTTTATATAGTGGTACCTCTGATTGCATCGACAAAGAATACAAAGGCATCAACGTCATCGATGGGTGACTGAAATTCGTCGTCATCACTAAAGTCATCATCAGAATCGTCGTCGTCATCATCATCATCATAGCGGAAGACCTTTGCCTATGAAACAGATAAAAGAATTGGAAAACAGTCAATTCTAGCAAACAAAAGCATATGCTGTACTGAAGCAAGTCGATACAAACACTTGACAAACCTGTGCAGCTAACTTCTGCAGCTTCACGCTTTGTGCTTCATCTCCATCCTCTGCATCATCCATCCCCATCTCCCCATCAGACCCATCATCATCATCATCTTCGTCATCATCACTCTCGAGACCATTCATTTCTTCCTCATAATCCACTTCTGTCTCCTTTTCTGCTTCTGCGAGGAGGATTCGAAAGGGAATAAATGTAAACATTACCATGCCAAGTGACGAGAAAATGGATCATGAGCAGGACATACCAGCTAGCTGATTCTTATATGCAACTAGAAGATCAAGTGTTGCTCTGAAAACACGCTGCAGTGCTTCATCGGGTAATTGACCACCCGGGAGAGCAAGTAATGAAGTCAAACCCAAACAGCAAACTTTTTTAGCATGTTCCCTGGTACGAATAATAGAATGTCCAGCCATTACAATTATGAGCTAACATGAGCATGATATGTCAAAACAAGGATCAACAGTACCTTTTGAAGTTTGCTGGCAGGCCACTTTTTCTCTTTTGCTGCAACATCTGGAACCAAAGATCAAAGACTTTGGAAATAAGTCCTGTGTTATGCAATACACCAAGCGTCAAACCTGGATTGTAGTAAAGCATATTTGCCACCTGCGAATATAAATCAAGATTGTCAACTCATCATTGTATCATCACACAACAACAGAATCTACGAGCAACTTGATTCATATAGTGACATTGAAATAAATATACTACTGGTATGTAGAAATCGACCATAATTCTTACCACTTGTATAAGAAGAGATTTTAAATATGAAGTCTCAGCTCGTTGTAACCGATCAATAGTGAGTCGCAGATATGGTTCAATCCACTGATCCACCTGCCCTTTGCAATGCTGGAAAACAACTTCAATAAGCTTTGGAGCAGACTCAATATCACTGTCTTCTATGTTTCTGTCGGTCATAAGCTGTAGAAGTGGAAACGTGAGACATATATTAGCTATGAAAGGTAACAAATGCGCTAATGTTATGCAGACAGACGAGAACTGCGCTTGTGCAGAGAAAGAGATGCTTATATATGTTTTGGCAGCAAGAAATGTACAATATGTTATTTCTCCTGTTTACACAATAAACAAGAGGCCAACAACTTTATACAACGATAGGCACGGAAAATGAACTCAGAAATTCTGGTGAACGATAAAGGAAGATTCTATGCTTCATGATATGTGCGAGAATCGCAACAGTTCATTATAACAATGAACAAACACATACATATAATTGGAGCCACTAGTACTATCAGAAGGTATACTCACAGTTGAAAGGACATTATATAGATTTTGCTGATAGTCGGGCTCCTTGCAAGTGAGAAAATGAGCCGTTCCCCTTGATATAAAGTTGTCTATCGGAACCAAAATATCTGAATTTTCAAAGAGTAACTTAAGTGAGTGTAACGAAAAAAATGAATGACATGGTACATGGAAGTGCTACAGTCATAGAGTCAACTGTAAAAATTAGAATGTAAAAAATTTGGGGGCTGTAGAAAAGAAAGCAGATGTGAGAGAAACTATACTTGGAAAGAAATCAATTGCCCAATCAACCAATGCTTCCATCATTAAAGGCCAGAGACTCCATATATCCAAGGAAATGGTAGGTGAATAAAAGGTCATGTATGATGCAATCTCCAAAACTTCTTCAAAAACCTCTGTTATAGCAAGTAGGATGAGAACATAAATACTTCAGTGTCAATTATTATATAGCTGGAAAAGAAAATGAATAATTTTGAGATCATGATGCTACGAAACAACAAAACGCTGACAAAAAAAATAATGGATATGTAATTCCCAACAAAAAAAACCTTACTAATAGAATGAACCCAAATGGCTAACACATCAGTCGAAAAGTACATCATCTGGACACAACTATAACTTAATTATGTTCAGACTCCACAAACTATAGCCCAAGCTAAATGAGAAAATCAAGATGTATTTCTAGACATCAGTATACCTTGGCCATCAGTGGTCAACATTTTCTGCATTATTGGAAGTATAGTTGGTTCTATCTCAACAAACAGCTGCGGAAGACTGCTAACAGATTCAAGGATTGTACTTATGGCACGCAAACAACCAACTGCAGCTAAAGCTCCCATGTCATCGTCATCATTGGCTTCTGACGTGTTTAGACATCTCCAAAATGCAGCCGCCTGAATGAAAGGAAAGGAAGATTTACATATACATAGCCAAGTTTTCTTACCAGATTTTCTAGACATCAACAAAACTAGACTCATAGAGAACAGAATTTCTTACCAGATTTTGACATAATCCAAAAGCAAAAGGAGCCATCTCTTCGCCAAACTTATCTACAATGGTCTCCAAAGTAAAAACAAGGTCCTCATTCTCTACCTCATTCATGAGTTTGAAGAATTCTGATGGAAGCAGGATCACAAAAAATTTGAATCATTAGTTTACTTCAACAATACTGACCATCAAGTATTCCTATAGAAGGGTAACCCACCATCAAGTAACTGAGGAAGGATTGGACGAATCTCATTTAAATCTGCATTTTGACCAGAAATTTTAAATTAGCCACCACACAAACCCAGTACACAATCAAGAAGCCAACATGCACAGATAAACAAGTGAAAACACATTCATACAACACAAAAATGGGTAGGAAAAAATCACATACCCTTACACGCCTCAACAAATGAACGTAATGCAAAAACTGAATCAACACGAACAGGGAGGTCAGGATCGCGCAGTCCAGAAACAACACTGTGCAATGCTTTACGAAAGTTGTTCTGATCTGAGAAATTGATATGTGCATATTGTCCAGCTACCCATGCGGCCTACATTCAAAAAAAAACCCGTCAAACAGATCAAAGGGGATCTCAAAGAGTATGACATATAATACTGGGCAACAACAGGAAATCTACACTATACTATAGATAGCATTGCAGCAGTAGACTAAACAATGATGCGTAGAATTCTCGGATAAATTGAAGTACAACAGACGTCGTGGAAAGGCAAAACAAAATCATCATTATGGTAAGCTGGTAAAAATGGATTATTGAGATATCCACAACACAGTTTAAAGCCAAATATACCTTTGCTCTAAGATGTCCAACAGGACTACTGAACTCGGGAAAAATATGTTGCACCAACATACGCTCTAGTTCAGATTTGTNGAATCATTAGTTTACTCAACAATACTGACCATCAAGTCTTCATATAGAAGGGTAACCTACCATCAAGTAACTGAGGAAGGATTGGACGAATCTCATTTAAATCTGCATTTGACCAGAAAAATTTAAATTAGCCACCACACAATCAAGAAGCCAACATGCACAGATAAACAAGTGAAAACACATTCATACAACATAGAAATGGGTAGGAGAAAATCACATACCCTTACACGCCTCAACAAATGAACGTAATGCAAAAACTGAATCAACACGAACAGGGAGGTCAGGATCGCGCAGTCCAGAAACAACACTGTGCAATGCTTTACGAAAGTTGTTCTGATCTGAGAAATTGATATGTGCATATTGTCCAGCTACCCATGCGGCCTACATTAAAAAAAAAAACCCGTCAAACAGATCAAAGGGGATCTCAAAGAGTATGACATATAATACTGGGCAACAAGAGGAAGTTTATACTATACTATAGATAGCATTGCAGCAGTAGACTAAGCAATGATGCTTAGAATTCTCGGATAAATTGAAGTACAACAGACGTCGTGGAAAGGCAAAACAAAATCATCATTCTGGTAAGCTGGTAAAAATGGATTATTGAGATATCCACAACACAGTTTAAAGCCAAATATACCTTTGCTCTAAGATGTCCAACAGGACTACTGAACTCGGGAAAAATATGTTGCACCAACATACGCTCTAGTTCAGATTTGTAGGGATCAGTTTGCTTCAATTTGTCACAAAGAGCTCCAACAGCAAGCATCGCACCATCTTTTTGGCGATACGGCTTACGTTCAGCAGGAGCTTCGTCATAACTACACACAGTGTACAAACACGTTGTCAATAAAACACAACTGATAGACCAAGTGCCACGCAGAAGAGCTCAAATGTAATACCTCCTGAAGATCCCAACGACAAACTGAACAAATTTCGGAAGGTTCGCTTTCCCACGCTTTCGAACCAACTCATTTACAAAATCCATGGACGCTGTTCGCGGACTGTACAAGTCTTCAATGATATCTGGATAAGCCCATTAAAAATGATGTATTTAATAACATTTTTGATGATGAGTTTAGAATTAAGACTTTTTAAGAAATTGAGTATTATGTAGCACTTACTGTAACCTTTCCTCACATATTCATGTGGGTCTTCCTCCCAAAGCTTTTGATCATTATCATTAAAGCACATTAGCGGGAAAACAATCTCAAAAAGCAGAACATCCAGCCGAGGCAGCAGCATTTTGTACATGCTTTTCTTCGAAATGCTGCAGATACAATGAAATAGTTTCAACAAATAAAAAAAAATTCTTTGAAGAGAAATACCACATATGCCAAATCTGTAAATATCCCAAGTTCAGAAAGTTATCTTTCATGCCTAAGATATATTAGCTTGTCACTAAAAATCGCATCATGAAATTCAAACCATTCAGAAAGTATATGCAGCGAGTTAATCAGTCATGTAAGAGAACAAAGCTCCCAAGATTAGAAGACATTCGAAACTCATCAAGAATTCACTCTTTGAAGAAGAGCATGAAAACCCAAATAGTGAATCCTACCTGGCTAAGGTTTTCATTATATCCTCAAACATTACTAAGACATAAACTAAGGAACTAAAAACCACAATTTTCCCCAGTGGGGCATATTCTTACATGTCTACACAGCAGTAGTTTATGCTACAGGGGAGATGGAAAAAAAAAATATCTAAACACATGATCAATGCAATAGAGTAAAATTACAAAAGCATATAAACCTCTAAAAGTGTTGTAGTTAATTTCAAGAACTTATAATTCAGAGACCAAAAAATTATATAATGTCAGGCAAATGAGGATATTATAAGTTCGCCAAGTGGGGATACTGAATGTGTGCCTGTACGTAAGTGAAACTAATGTCGACAAGGGATTGTAACACAAACCTGTTGCTTAAGTACTGCAGGAGAAGATTGGTAACTCTGTCAGGAAGATAGCCTCCAATGCGAATTGTATTCAAGAAATTTAGGTGCCCTTCCAAAATTCTGCCTGCATAATTCTTCTGAAACGATTGGGCGAAAGGTTTGTTGTCTGGATTATGTAGACTTGGATCTCCAAACCTATCAATGAGTGTTCACAAAAAAATCAATAAACCTTCCAAGCGTACTTTCTTGTTTTTAAAAAATAACATCAGATACATACCGACTATAGAGCCTGTTCAATATGTGCACTGTCCACTTCTTGACCTTCCACCAGCCCCAAGATTTTCTAAGTTCTGGATCCAAAGGTTGGCCTTCAACTGGAACAGGACGCTCCGAAACACTCAAGAACAGAACCATCCAGGCATTAAATACGTTTAGATCAAATAATTGCCTTGGTAGCTCCAACTGCCCACAGAGAACAGTAAGAAATTATCATCTGGTGATTCTTTTTGAATTTTAACATAGTTAAGATCACGAAAACCATAAATTATCATGAAGAAAAAAAAGAACAGGGAGGTGTTCAGGGATACGCTCCCCAACACATAAGCCAGTCTTTTATTTATATATTGAAGTCTTTCTAAACCAAAGAATAGAACAAAGATGGCAATTGCCAATATGATAAGATATTAAACAACACCACTAATAATCTCAAATATAAGAAAATGGAGACAGAGGGATCACAGGTGAAGTTGGAACCACCTACCTCAGAGTCCTAGTCCCAAGCTTTTCACTTTAATACAACAAATAATACACAACAGTTCGACTGGTTTGAATTATGTACTAAGGATATGCATATTAGGTTAAGAAAAATAAAAGGTGAAATTCTGCAGAGGCACATGTAACTGATCTCTCTAGCAACTTACATATATGGATGACCAAAATATTTTGCATATCAACTTCATAAGTTCTGCTATCTCCAGAGAGGGGTTTGGTATCTGGATAAGCCCATTAAAAATAGTCAAGAGTTGAGGAAATGTCTCCTCCACGATGCGGGAAACAGGTGTCCTCTCCTCATCTGACTTGAACCTAGAAAACAAAATCATGAAACATCATCAACGCGAAGGACTACTTATATGTAAACAATGAGATTGTCATCCAGAATAGCTGCTTCTTTACATGTAAAGAGCAACCTGCATTTCTAGCTGGAAGTCGTAAAAAAAATTGACAGGACATCATGAATTGACAGAGCCATGAACACCATTGTATTCTAATAACACGTTTTAAACACTCTCATAGCTTCTGCCTAACACTTCTTTCCCTTCTCTCATTTTTTTTCAACTTTGGAGTGGTTACCAACTAAATTTATTAGTCACACTACTATTGCCACCGCAGACAATCATGAAGATGTCTCAATAAAGTATGTCAATAATTTAAATAACAAACCTTATAAATCATATAGACCGGCATAGGAAAATGAAATGGAAAGTGATGAACTTACTCATATTTTCTAGAGAGTATCCGCAACACAAACAAAGCCCCATAAATTTGTTGATTTTGCAAGTTGAACTTCACCCAATCCAGAAGACGTGGCCATTGTTCTGGGTAGTCAGCATAAATGATTGTCTTGAGGCTCTCTCCAAGTTGTGATCTGGATACGAACATAAGGGAAAGAAAAAAATTATGGTTGTTGTTGACGCTTATAGAAGATACTGTCGGGACCAAGGTAAAGAAAAAAGGCAAACTTCAGAAAAAATCATCCTCTATCTGCCGTTTTTTAATATCTAGCAACTAAGGATAATGCAGAGGCACATTCAAAGATGCATATATAAAAGTGAGGACTAGAATCTATCAGACAAGATGATTAGCAATTTGAAGGCATGATTAGCCGTACATGTTACACATATTTCATAAAATCGCTAAAAAATCAGACCACGTCAGAGTTCAAAAGCTATCAGGGAAATTTACCTGAGTAAGGTTGGAACTTGGGTGACATAGACGAGGATATTGTCTCTCACCAATTCTTTGTCACTTTGCAATATCTTCTGTTGCTCTCCTGAGCCATCAAATGAGCAAAATTAATCCAAAATTTTCCAAAAGTTAAAGCCGGGGACAAGATAATCACAAGTGCAAATTATTACCAGAATCCTCAGGTGACCAGTTCTTAGCAATGAAATTTTTGAACTGAATACTAGCAATTTGACGCACTGCCATGTCACAATTTCCATCCACGGCTATCTGCAACAACCTCACCAAATGCTGAGGCGTGTTCTGCAACTGCAACACAGAGAATAACGAGAACACACAGGCATCATCAGAACTGCAGAACTTAATCCATCAGAAATCGTAAACCCCAACTACAACAAAACCTGGATTAAAGCAAATCAAAGATTTGTCAAAAAGAATGAGATCCTTTGAAATACCTAAACATGAACTCACAGCTCAAAACTTCAAGATTAAAAAAATAACAAAACAATCTCATGCATCTCAGGGACGAATCAAACTCGCGAAGAATATAAAATAAAAAAAACAAAAAACAGCCCGAAGAGAATTCAAGTGAAAACTGAGAAACCTGATTGAGCTGCTGCTCAGAAGCTTTGCGTTCATCAGGAACAGGACTGAGAGCGGCGGCCTGAAGGATCAAAGCGAGGCTAGGCAGATCCATCCTCCGTGGAGTTTGAAAACCAGGACACTAGACAACAGAGTGATGACGACGATCAGAGGCAGTGGCGGATTTGATTGTAAAAATGTCCAAAGTTCGAAAGCTCTGGATAGAGATGAATATGAGTAAGGAAGGGAGGAGATTCTCAGAAGAGCATGATAGGGTTTTAGAGCGACAAGAATGGCGGAGAAGAAGGGAGAAGAAGATTTTTGAGAGTTGGGCGAGTGTGGAGAGGAGAGGGACAAAAGAAATATAGCTGGACGATATATGAGTATTTAAATCCCTAGGGTTGTTTAACTAACCAACCAATTTCGATTTTTGGTCCTATTTTTTCCGGTTTAAGTCGTACCGGGTCTTCTCTTACTTGAGTGACGTGTTTACTACTTATAGGAAGAAAGATGAAAGAATAAAGGATAAAAAGTTTTCAGGTGAGTTTGCCAGAATAAAAAACATAAAAATTTGTAAATGTATATATGTGTCTGAAAATGTTATTTTTATTTAATCCTTTACTGTATTTATCTGATGAATTTAGTTAAATACCAACAAAAGACAAGTGTTCTTTCTTTTCCTTTAATGATATTTATATTATACTATTTGTTCCAGTCCTAAATGTCCTATGTCCAGATAATAAAGGTGAAAATCATTGAAAGTGTGGTTGGTGTATTTGATGAAAATTTTAAAATTGTTTAATTCGATAATGTTTATGTCCAAGTAAATATATGGATGTTACAGATGTAATCATGTAAACGATGATGAGTTTCAATGTTGCATGATTCAACAATTGTGTGACCATATAATATATATTCATCTATTAGTAAAACACATTTAGCCAGTACGTAACAACTTAGTTTCAATAAATATGTTTAAACCATTTCCAAAAAAGTTTTGCTTTGATGGTAACAACTTTAAACTATTTCCAATAAATATCGGATAATTTTTATTTTATAATTAATTTTGTAATTATTTTTTCCATAAATATTAGATTTTCTATTAACAGTTTTTGTTTACCATAAAAAAAGGTGAAAATCATTTAAAGTGTGGTTGGTGTGTAATTGATGAAAGTTTTAAAATTGTTTAATTCGATAATATTTATGTCCAAGTAGATATATGGATGTAATCATGTAAACGATGATGAGTTTCAATGTTAGATGACATGATCGAACAATTGTATGACCATGGTCCTCTGCATAGTCCATATATTTATCTATTAGTAAAACACAAAAGAAACTAGCCATGTACGTAGTTATGAAGACGTATCCTCTATATAGTAAAACTGAAGTACATAACTTTTTTGTACACTATGACTCCAACTGGTAACCAAAATTTAGGAAAAAATTAAGGAGGAATATGATATTCTTTTTCATTCCTTAAATTTTTTACCATTTACAAAGAATATTATTTTTCTCATTAGTCTTCTACATTCTTCATAAAATGAGAAACACTAGACCAAAAATATTCATCTCCAAAATTGACGAGGAACAATTAGAACAAAAAAAGAATAAATATTAAAATATATTTTTTATTTTAAAATAAAAAAATTTATGTTTATTAATAATATTTTAATTTTATAATACAATAATATTCATATTTTTCATAGTATATTGGCAGAAAAATGTATTTGATACAAAATTTCATGTTAAATTAATTTGAAAGCTTTATTTGGAAAATGTATGAATAGTAAAATAAATTTAAAAGATGTGTATATCGTAAATAAAAACTAAAGAATATTTTTATTGTAGGTTAATATTAACTAATAGTATTTAATATGATGTATCTAAAATTTAATTCACAAATTTTATTTTAAAATCAAATGTAAAATTTATTTTATATACATTAAAAGTAGTATTAGCATTTTTATTGATTGATTTATTTAATATTTAATATATTTTTTTAAATATTGTTATTATTTTGTTATCAGTTATTATTTTGTTGCTTCTCTGCATCTTTTCCCTTCATTCCTCAAAAATTGTTTATTCTATTCTTCATTGTTCTTTTTATTCATTTTCTTTTTGTTCCTTTAATGGTTACCAGTAGAAGCCTATATAATTTTTTGTAAGTTGGTTACAAAATAAGTTATAAATTAAATATAGTTTGGTTACAAAAAAAAATTTATAGATTAATTGGTCAATCCGTGAACTATATGAATACACTTAAGAATATCTCAAAGAATCCTCTTAAAGAGAATATTCCAATGATTTATACAATTTCTAAAATAAAATCTTTACTATTTCATGTATTGTTACAAAATATATACTGTTATGCATAAAAATATACGGTTAGGCGTAAAAATGAATAAAATCTTGGCAATTTATTACACTTAATCGTGATTTTCAAGATCTTATTGCAGTTGAAAATAAAATCTTACCTAAGCACATATCATTTTTAAAAAAATTCACCAAATATGTTCAAACATTAAAATAAAACAAACAACAAACATAACCATTTCTCATACATAAAATTACAAAATTAACAATATAAAACTTACAAAATAGGTATTTTTTTCATGCCATCATATTTAGCATATGATTTTATTGCATAATATTTTATCCAAAACAACTTTTAAAACAATCATATAAATTATATTTTATTCTAAAATTATAATATAAATAAAAAGAATTTCAACCTTGTGCTCTAGCACGGATCCTACTAGTGTATATTTGGGTAATCATATCAACCGTACAAAAAATCCATCAACATATAATGTAAACTATAGAAAGCACGTAGAGATTTTATTCCACAATCATAGTGTACTTAAATATGTTATATGTGTTGGTGTAATTTGTCGGGTGCGGGTGCCTAGAGAAAGACAGCCAACAAATGATGTGTGGATACTTTGACAATAAGGTGATCATCCGAAAAGTCTAAATGATATGAAGTTTGGAGGGTAGGTTACACAACAAAGCTTATGAAGGCTCGTTCGATATTTGCCTATATATATTAGAGCACTAGCGAGCATTGGATGCACTGCATAAGAAAATGCAATTACAATTCAACCATTGTGGATACAGTACCCTTATGCAGCATATATGACGCAATGCAAAAGTTACTGGGACGTGCTATAGTTTATTTAGTTTATCAGTAGTGTCACTTTTCATCAGTAACTGAAACCATATAGTAAAGTCTATCGCCTATTGTTTTATAGCTAAGTGAGATTTCTCCAACCACTCGTATATTCAGTTTATGAACCCAATTATGAAACCAGAAACCCCATTCATTTCGCAAATAAAATTAAAGAAGACAATTGAATTTTTGTTTTTTTTAATAAATTGTAAAATTTGTTCGAAAAAACTTTGTTATATCAAGTGCAGCAAAATTTGTTATTTCAAGTGCAGCAAAAAATAGTCCATAACTCTATATATACATCTATTAGTAAAACACAAAAGAAACTAGCAAATACGTTGTTATATACTAATATAAAAGAGGACGTATAGTATATTTGGGACAAAATCATCATATCAACCCATAATTTAAGAAAAAAAAAAAATCCATTAACATATAATGTAAACTATAGAAACTACGTAAAAACATTATTCCACAATCATGGTGTAATTTGTTGGGTGCCTAGAGAACTACAACCAAGAAATGATGTGTGGATACTTTGACAATAAAGTGATCATCCGAAAAGTCTAAATGATATGAAGAGCTTTGGACTTTGGAGGTAGGTTACACAACAAAACTTATGAAGGCAATTACTAGCTATCTCGTTCAATAATTGCCTATATATAGAATGTAGAACATCTTATGCGGATCAATTTAGAGCACTAGCTAGCGAGCGTTGGATGCCACTGCATGCCTAAGAATTCAACCATATTGTGGATACACCCTTACACATCAATATACGACCCAATGCAAAAGTTATTGGGACGTACTATATATATAGACTATAGTTGTCAGTAGTGAGTAGTGACACTTTTCGTCAGGAATTGAAAGTATATACTAAAGTCGATCACCTATTGTTCTATTGTTAAGTGAGATTTCTCCAACCACTCGTATATTCAGTTTATGAATCCAATGAAACCCCATTCATTTCACGAACAATATTAATTAAGACAGTTGATTTTTGTTTTTTAATAAATTAATTTATTCGAAAAAACTTTGTTATATCAAATGCAACGTTTGTTAAATGTAATCAAAATACATTTCAGTTGTTAAAAAACTAGTGTCTTAGCTAGGAGAATATCGTGAGGCAAGCCATGTCACCATGCAGCTTTGAAGTTTCCTGTTCCTTTGTTCCTGGATTAAAAGTATCTGATTCCGAACTTGCTAATCTAGTCATGGGACCAGTTGATATGAGGGAATAAATGTGTCTCCATTGCGTCTGTTGTTTCTTTCCACCCGCAGAAAGTGGATGGTAAGCTGAAAAATGTACCTGAGTAGGAAGAGTCGTTCCTGTCCCAAAGATGTATCCATGAGGAGCTTGACGATGGGGCTCAGACACGCTTTTAACATCAACCCATTTTTTGACTAAACTTTTCTCTCATTTGAAAATGTCTATTTGATATGATAGACTTTGCTATCTATTTATCCATGTCTATATGACTATAACACATACAACATAATAAGCTATAAATCACACCTAATAATATATATATTAAGCTATAAATTATCGAGTTGCATAATATTTGTTCTAATTAAAAATGTCATAACTTTTTTAAAAAATTCTCCTCGTTCGTTCTTTCACTTGTATATTATCTTCATTATTCACTATACTATTACGTGACGAAAAAAAAATAAAAATCACTATACTATTACGTTTCAGTTTAACGCATTTACCATCCCACAACCGACACTTTGTGAGACATTGAGCAATATCAAGCCGTCAGTTGATCACCCAAAAATTGTAAGCACCTCATCCCAAAATATTGCAGTGGGCATCTCCCTTTAAATCCAATATCCTTTCCTAAATACATTATATTCCCTCCATTTCAAAATATAAGATGTTTTAGAGAAGTTTTTTTATTTTATAATATATGATGTTTTCAAGTTTTTATGCAACTTTTAGATTAGTTTAATATTTTATATTATGCAGTATTGTTTCTGATAGGTTGAACTTGTTAAAAGTAAAGACTTCTTAATTTGCGTGCTTTAGTTAAAACATCATATATTTTGAAACGGAGGGAGTAACATTTAACTAAATTGATGTTTGGTTTTAGTGGTTAATCTGCTTATCCGTAAATGAATTAGCATTTAACAAAAACATAAAATTTGGATGAACACCTTCAGTTTCAAAACTGTGGGATTTATCTGAAATTTTTGTATTAATAAATATCTACAAAGAAGGATGTATAGTTACAATAATTCCACAACTAAAACCGAAAAAGAAATAAATTTATATCCACATTAACTTACAAACCTATATAGATTTTTTTTTTATTGGCCTATGTATTTAATAAAAATTAAGATAGATTACACATATTGAAATGAATGGTTTTAAATGTTATTTTTGACATCGAAATGTTTAATTATTTTGTGGACATTTCTTTTTTATCAAAATGACATCTTTTTCTAACATGGAAATATTAACCTTATTTTAGTCAAATTATCCATACTTTCTTTGTTTTTTTTTTTCACTCTTAAATTCTTCCTTTTTTATATTGCGCGGAATACAAATAAGAATAAATTTATATCACATTCTAATAACTATATAAAAATAATTGGATTTTATTTACATCTTTCTGTTTTTTTAACATCGAAATATTACATTCTTACATTTTTTTCTGACATCATAATGATAATATATATTTTTTTTTATCTCAAACTGTCCATATCTTGGGTTTTTTATTCTTCGAACAAACAATTTTTTTTATACAAAATTAATAATCAGATATTGCTTCACATCACACATATATACATACACTTTATGAATGTAAGCATGCGGAGATATATAAAGAGACAGAGACAATAGATTTAGATCTGAAAAAAAGTTAAGTCATCATCTTTAATAAACCCGGCGGGAAACGATAAAAAAGCCTTTTAGCTTCTCCCTCCAAAGGATCTCTCTCTCTCTCTCTCTTTTTTTTTCCCCCTTTTCTTCCGATTCTTCTGATTTCTAAACCCTAATTTCTCTCATCCACGAAAACCCTAACAATTTTTTTTTGGGGGTTTATCGAAGGAAGGAAGGAGAGAGATAGAGAGTGAGCAAAAGGTGTCTCCTTTACGAACCCCTCTCCGAATTAATCTCCATGGCATGTGTATCGAATGATACCCAGATCGAAATCGATGTTCACAACGTCGTGGAAACTCCAATTCGCTGCGATTCTATTGAGAGTATGTACTCTGTTACCTCTTCGGCATTGTGCTGTGTTAATGCTGTTGGTTCCCATAGTCTGATGTCTAAGAAGGTTAAGGCCCAGAAGCTTCCGATGATTGAACAATTTGATGTTGAAAGTAGCGGTGTGAGTGCTAGTCCCGATTGTTGTCGTTCGGATGATTACAAGTTGCGGACTCAGCGTCCTGAGATTGTTCGCGTTTACTATCGCCGCCGTAAGAGACCGCGGAAGGAGTGTTTACTACTAGATCAGGCGGTGGGTGTGAAGACTGAAAGCGTGGAGCTTGATGAAATTGAGGAGAAGAAGAAAAGGAAGATTGGTAACTGCGAGTTGGGGAAGTTGAGTGTGGATTCAATTGGTTTAAGAAGGTGTAAGAATAGTGGAGATAAGCTAAATGGATCATCTCGAAGGAAGGGCACTTCTATCAAGGATCTGAATAAAGCGCGTTCAGCTAAGAAATGGGTCAGGTTAGGGTCTATCTACCATCTCTTTAACTGTTGAAAGCCATGGACTTTGGAAATTGTGTGGTCTTTTCCGAGCTGTTGTTTTTGCACTGATGATTTTCTTTAGTTCAGACTTTGGATCTGTTGACCTTTTATTGTTAGTGGACAGACTAGTTGTTTTCTTGGTCTTGTATGATGGAGTTTTGATGTGGCAGGTTGAGTTATGGTGGTGTTGATCCTACAAGTTTCATAGGGCTGCAATGCAAGGCAAGTGTTTTAATTATACAATTGTCTTGTCCACTTTAAGCTATTTTGTGAAGGGAGATCATAACAGTTGATTGTCGTTTGATCCCTAGGTTTTTTGGCCGCTGGATGCTCTTTGGTATGAAGGTTCTATTGTTGGATACAGTGCAGAGAAAAAGCGTCATACTGTAAGTAGTTCTGTACTTTACTTAGTTGGGTAGTTTTGTGAGCTATGTAATGTAAAAGCTTGTTCCTCTAACAGTGGTTAAATGCTTCTTTAGGTTAAATATGCCGATGGATATGATGAGCATATAGTTCTTGATCGTGAAATGATCAAATTTTTGATTTCTCGTGAAAAGATGGAGCTGTTACATCTGAAGTTTTGTACTAGTAATGTGACTGTTGGTGGCCGTGATTATGATGAGATGGTTGTATTGGCAGCTACTTTGGATGGATGTCAAGATTTTGAGCCTGGAGACATTGTATGGGCAAAACTAGCTGGTTTGTACTTAACTGATTTCCTCCATTTTATAAAACCCCCTCTTTGTGCTAACAAAGCATATAGACAAATGAAACTGCCTACTGACTTCCATAGAACTGCATTTGCTTTCCTATTCGGACAGGTCATGCTATGTGGCCAGCAGTTATTGTAGACGAATCCGTTATCGGAGAGCGGAAAGGTCTAAACAACAAGGTATCTGGAGGAGGATCACTCTTGGTCCAATTTTTTGGCACTCATGATTTTGCTAGGTTAGTCAGTGTTTCCTAAATATTTAAATATCTCGTGTAGCTACTGATATTTTGAGATCGATGTTACACATTATCAAGCTGAAGTTAACATCATTTGGTTTCATAGAATAAAAGTAAAGCAAGCAATCTCATTTATCAAAGGGCTTCTTTCGTCATCTCACCTGAAGTGCAAACAACCTCGGTTTGAAGGGGGCATGCAGGAAGCAAAAATGCAAGTCCCTCTCGCTTTTCTTTGGCATTCTGCTTTTCTGACTCTCCAGTACATGTTGCATTAACAATTAGACCAATCATTTCTTCCCGATCTTTCTTAAAACCTGAATGAATGTTGCTTGTCCTCAAATATCTGTTATTTTGCCTCACCCAGGTATCTGAAGGAACACAGGCTTCCAGAAAGGATGAGTCAACTTCAAACGGGAGCTGATTCCAATATGACTGATAGTACAGAAGAGGGAAACTCGGGTGGTGATCTTCTTAATGATGGAGAAGTGTGGTTGAGACCAACAGAACAAGTAGATTTACAGTATACAATAGGGGACCTGCGAATAATAAATCTTGGTAAGGCTTGAAACTTATAAGTATGGTGCATAATCTGTCATTCTATGGTTCATTATTTTAAGTGGGCTATAGGAATGAACTCCATTGATAATATATAGGCGTATGACTTGTTTTACAGGAAAGGTTGTGACAGACTCTCAGTTTTTCAAGGATGAGAATCATATTTGGCCTGAAGGGTATACTGCGATGAGAAAGTTCACATCACTGAAAGGTTATTTGTTTAGTCAGTTTTTGGCTTTTCCTTATAAGTCAGGTATTTTTCCATATTTAATGTAATGAGATTAGTTCATCAATGGGTTGTTGCTATTTGTTATTAGCAGATCATAGTTCATCTGCCTTGTACAAGATGGAAGTGCTCAGAGATGCCGAGTCAAAGACTCGCCCTCTTTTTAGAGTAACTGCAGATAGTGGAGAGCAGGTAAGTTAAACATATATATTAGTATCTGTTTTATTGAAGTTTTCAGGTCAAAACTCTCTTTCTGGCTAACATCGGTAACTGAATTTTTTTCAGTTCAAAGGGCCTACTCCATCGGCCTGCTGGAACGAAATTTATAACAGGATAAAAAAGGTCCAGAATACTACTGACAGTCCTAATATTTTGGGTGAGGAGCTAAGTGGATCTGGTACAGACATGTTTGGTCTCTCCAATCCGGAAGTCATTAAACTTGTACAGGTATCTTGTCGTTGCATGTAAAATTATTGTAGTGGTGTGCATGTGTTTTCATGATAATCTGCTTGCACATGCATTTGGGTCTCAGAAGAATCATCTAATTGTCTAGACACTGAACATTTTCTGGTACCCTGACTTTTGTTTTGTCTCTAAAACGTATAAGCGGGTCTCAGTTATGTTCATATGAATGTTTGATGCACAAAACCAAGTTTTCTTCTAAGACCATCAAGCTTGTGCACTAAATTTTTCTATGCAGCTCTTTGCTAATTGGTTTGTGGGTAACCTAATTCGCTAGTTCCATCCAAAAGCATGTTAGAAACACATCTTCATTAATGAGACGACACTTACCTCACCTACGAAATAATCATTTCTGTTTAGTGACTATGGCTTCCTTCCTTTAATTGTTACGGTTGCTTTCTCTTCCGTAAGAAAACTGTATGAATTAAATTTACAGTTCTTAATTGAAGCTTCACAAGTAATTACAGAGAGTTTCTATGGATGAAATATGTGCATTTGGTCTATTGATTGTAAGAAATTTTTGTTTCTAGTGAAACATAAAGAGTAAAGTTTTGTGTTGGAGTCTTTATAGCGAAACACATTTTGTAAAACATATCACTGTTTATAATTTCATGAGGCAGATACCTATCAAGATGGTTGCTAGTTTTTGCAAACTTTTATGATTAATTTTCTTTGTACTGCTTGGTGAATGCTCCCTGATTTATACCATTGCATTATTGTTAAGCTTCTAGTGACTACACTTAATATGTGCCCTAATAAACCATTACCTAGCAGGATTTATCAAAATCCAGACCATCGTCCAATGTTTCCATGTGCAAATATAGTTTGGGAAAGCATCAAAATCAGCCTACTGGTTACCGACCTGTCCGTGTTGATTGGAAAGATCTCGATAAGTGCAATGTCTGCCACATGGATGAGGTAAAGGGTGCATTTTTCTTTTCTTTTTTTTTGTTTCTCATGAGATTTCATATTTTTTCTCTTTAATAAGTTCTGATATATATATATTTTTTATCTGCAGGAATATGAGAACAATTTGTTCCTGCAATGTGATAAATGTAGAATGATGGTATTGTTCATGCTCCGAGCTTTTTAGCTATCATATATCTCGTAGATGTATACTCTATAGTACCTTATTCTCTCCTTCTTTCTCTTGGGTATGAAACAAATTTGAAATTTCTGGTCCACTACTAGGTCCATGCTAATTGTTATGGAGAGCTAGAACCCTGTGATGGTGCTTTGTGGTTATGCAACTTATGTCGTCCTGGCGCTCCTGAAATACCTCCACGGTGTTGTCTTTGTCCTGTAGTAGGTAATTTTACCGTACCATTTGGTTTATGGAGTCTTTATGTGCTTTCATTAGTGAATAATTGAAACTTCTTTTAGGGGGAGCTATGAAGCCGACAACTGATGGGCGCTGGGCTCATCTGGCTTGTGCTATATGGATCCCAGGTTCAATCTTAATGATTTATTTTTCTGTATAAGTCTGCTTTCTACTGGAGAATAGGAGGCCGTATTACTTTCCTTCTTACAAATTAAACTTGTTTTTTATTCAGAAACATGTTTATCTGATGTCAAGAAGATGGAACCGATTGATGGGGTCAATAAAGTCAGTAAAGTATGTACTCATTTTCTTTCAGCTTTCTTTACCTTGGTACTATGACCTTTTCCAAACTCTTATCCCTTTTCCTCTTTTTCCTAACTTTTAAAACTAGGATCGCTGGAAATTAATGTGCACCATCTGTGGGGTATCTTATGGAGCTTGTATCCAAGTAAGAATTCGTTCTATGTTAAGAGAAAACTGAATCATTCTTATGCATTCTGTTCTATTCACATACATTAGTAATCTAGTTGAAATTGCCTGACAAAAATGCTGCCAATATAACTGGCTTTTAGTAGAAAAAATGTAGCACAATTTCTGATCATTCCTGTAAACCCTTTTACAGAATATCAATTTATTTGCTGAAGTTACAGTTATGTTTGCCATTTATCTCGTGTATGTTCTGAATTTTGGAATCTGGTCACGACATAGATCATTTAAACGACTGTGCATGCCATTTTTACAGTCAAAGGCAACCAAGGGTTAATATATATTATTTTAAATGACTACATTTTCAGTGTTCAAACATTTCTTGTCGTGTGGCATATCATCCACTCTGCGCGCGAGCTGCTGGCCTCTGTGTTGAGGTACTTTCCATATCTTACAGACAGAAAATTTTGCATTCATACTTACACACATGTATTCAAACACAGCAAATCTACAAAAGAGATGTTTCTAACTGATTATGGCTTTTCTGACTGTCCATGTAGCTTGAGAATGAGGATAGACTTTTTCTTCTATCAGTGGAGGATGAAGAAGCAGATCAGTGTATTCGCATGCTTTCATTCTGCAAAAGGCATCGACAAACATCAACTGCCTGCCTAGGATCAGAAGACAGGATCAAATCCGTTACTCATAAAACTTCTGAGTATCTCCCACCACCTAATCCATCTGGCTGTGCTCGGACTGGTATGTAGCTACATGCTAGGATTAAAATTTAGATTCACACCACACTTTCGGGATATGATTATTTTCCTCATTATTGTTTTATCTCGCATATGGCCCATGTGTGTTTTGTTCACTTTCATGTTCTTACATATCCACTATAAGTAGTTTTTTATTTTCTATACAAATTTTAGTCTCATGCATTTTATTCATTTTTTTCTACTTTTATTCGTGTTTGCATTATATGAGTCAGTCTAGATAATAATTTTTGATATAATTTCCGTGTATTGTTGCAGAGCCTTATAATTGTTTTGGCAGAAGGGGAAGGAAGGAACCTGAAGCTCTTGCTGCTGCTGCTTCAAAGCGGCTGTTTGTTGAGAATAAGCCATATGTTATTGGTGGTTACTCTAGACTTGACTTTTCAACTTCTGAATGCTTTCACGGATCCAAGGTGTCACAGATGAATACTCCAAGCAACATTCTTTCTATGGCCGAGAAGTATAGATACATGAAGGAAACATACAGGAAGAGATTAGCATTTGGTAAGCATTGATTCTTCTATAATTATCAGTAAATCTTAAAAGATTGTTAAATTCCTTTGAAATTCTTCTTTTTCTCCTAATTTTTTTCCCCTTCTATTGTTATGAACCACTTTTATTGCTTGTGAATTAAGAAGGATAGAAAGCTTAGCTCCCTCTTAACCCTAATTCTCTCTTAGAGATTAAGGTTAATTCTTGGGGCTTTTTCTTCTCATTAGCATAAGGAGTCCTTTTATAGTCCCTAGTACAACCGACCTAAACCTTAATAAGTAAATATTCCAAAGCTCAATCTAATTATGAAAGGAAACCTTATAATCTAATAATAAGTTAAATGGCTTTATGGTCTACGTGATACCACGATCCGTATCATCTATTTTCAGGGAAATCAGGAATTCATGGTTTTGGCATATTTGCAAAGCTTCCGCACAGGGCCGGAGATATGGTGAGCATACTAAACTAGAACTGGACACTTTATCTTTGTGTCACTCATGAAATTTTTGTATGAGTTCTGTGCAGATGATTGAATACACCGGAGAACTTGTTAGACCGTCTATAGCTGATAAAAGAGAACGTCTTATCTACAATTCAATGGTGGTACGTATTTTTGACTTTACTAACTTTCTACAGTTTGGTGCTAGATGGAAGATTGAATAAACAGTAATGGAACAATTTGTCGTATTAACCTGTACCTTTATTCACCATCTAAGTGTTGTCTTTTTTATTCGAGCAATATTCTTACATAGCATTCCCTTACTAGTATAAATCCTGGATGCCGATGAGTTAATCAATATCTGAGAAAAAACAAAATTTTCTTATGTGATATAGGGTGCAGGGACTTACATGTTTAGAATTGATGATAAGCGAGTCATAGATGCTACAAGGGCAGGAAGCATCGCCCACCTGATTAATCATTCATGTGTGGTATGACTAATTGACTATGATCCGTTAAACTTAGTTGCTTGTATTCAATTCGGTTAGCATCTGCAAACAAAAGAACTAAGCATTTATTGCCTTAACTCTTATGCAGCCCAATTGCTACTCAAGAGTCATTACTGTTAATGGAGAGGAGCACATTATCATTTTCGCAAAGAGGGATATCCCCAAGTGGGAGGAGCTGACCTATGACTATAGGTTTCATTTTTGTTGCCCTTTAAATCATATGAGAAATTCTATAATCATACTTCCTACTGCCGCTGATCTTGTAAAATTTACAGGTTCTTTTCAATCGGTGAGCGCCTTTCATGTTCATGTGGCTTCCAAGGTTGTCGAGGTGTTGTGAATGATACAGAAGCTGAAGAACAACAGTCGAAAATCTTTGTTCCTCGTTGTGAAGTAACCGACTGGACCGAATAAATAATAAGTTTGACTAAAACTAAAGAAATAGTGACAAATGTTGTAGCTCCTTAATCTGAGAGCATATGTTGTTTAGCTTTGCTACACTCTATTTTTTTGTACAGAGACTCATTAGAGAGAGTAAGTAACTACACCGATCATAGTGACTCTTCATTTGTAAAGCCATTTATAATTCCAGGCTTCTTCTCTATACTTAACTTGAGTCCTTTCCTAGAAAGAGATATTTTTCACCAAATCAAAATCAGTGACCAACTCTTATAACATCTTCTTCTTAAGGTTCCCACTTCCCAATTACAGTACTTCAGTCTTCAGATAAGGAGCCGACGTCTCTCCAACAAGACCAGAGACATCTGCCAAACCTGGTTTGGTTTGTAGTGTTTTTGTGTGGTAAATTAAATCATTTAAATAAAATATTAGAAAATTCAAAAGATTTCTTACGATATTTGTTATCCCGCCGAGTTGGAAACTTTCAGAAGAAACCTAAAAAGGTTTCAGAGATTCAGAAAAAAAAAAAAAAAAAAAAAGAGGCTGCGAGAGGAGAGGATGAGAGAGCGTACGAGGAGGAGGAGGAGAGATATACAGAAGCAATTCAGTTTGAGAAGGTACCGCCTCAAAGCCGAAGCCCTAGATATGATTGAAAACTTCCCCGATGAAGATATCGAACTCCTTCTCAATCGCCTCCAGCAGGAATCGCGTATCGCCTTCTGATCTCCCTCTTTATCTATATATATGCCTAGAAAGTATTCGACCACCGATTCTCATATAGGTTGCGATTTTTGAAAAATGACGTTGCAGGTTCATCTACACTCGATGTGGAAACAATTCGAAACGTGATTGAAGAAGCGGCAACAGATGAATCAACCACCTCTGTTTATTCCTTGGCGGTCATCGACAACGTCTTTCTTGTCCCTAAATTTCGATATGATGTTGTTAATAAGCGTTTCATCGAGTAAGGCTTTCTACCAAGTAATGTCCCCTCTCAAGTGGTAGAGATCGATGTCAATGTTGATGGCTTATATATATATATATAAGCAATTGTTGCACTGATTATTGAAGTATATATTGATTTCAGGCATGAGAGTAATCTGCCTGTTCACGGTGAGGCTTCTGCAAAAACATATATATACAGGGAACGATTCAGGTTGCTGTCTCAGAGAGTTTCTCGCGCTGATTCTTTTTCTAGGCCAGTGTTTGATGCTGATATGCTCCAGTATAAGAAGCGTGAGGTTTGTCTTACTTAGTTTCCTGTCAAATGTGTTTGTGTGTGTTTTGTGAATTAAGGAGTTTTGTTGTTGCATGTTCTTCCATGTAGATATCTTCAATCCAATCTCTAGCAGTTGAGATGGGAAAGAAATGGGTGATGGGCTTGATATTACAGATGGAAGATGGACATTTCTACCTTGAAGACCTTTCAGCTTCTGTAGAGATTGATTTGTCCAAAGCAATATCCTTTTTTCTTGGTTGTACCATTGACAATTTGCAATATCTGGACTTATAAAGGCATAGCCACAAGAATTGCATTATGACTACTTTTTCTTTGACAATGAATACAAGATAACCACAGGATTTTTCACAGAGAATACTATCATTTTGGCACAAGGTGAAATGCACAATGGTATCTTTCAGGTAAACTATAATATGCTTAACTGCACATTCATATAAGAGCTACGATATAAAGATGTTAGTCAAAGGTGGGGAATGAATATAGAACTAATTAGTCGTGTTTATGGTCTCCTCTGTGACGATTAATACGTATATACGTCTCCTGAATAGATTCAATGGAATATGCAAATGTATATTCCCATCAGTGGAATGATGATGCCCTGTAACAAACCTCTTCTAAAGTCTTTTTTTTTTCTCCCCTTGTTTTTGGTAAAGGTGATTGCATGTGGATTTCCTCCTTTAGAGGACAGGGATAAAACACTAAGGATACATCGTGACAACGACTTTTTCGGATGTGGCAGGCCAACTAAACACGAGATGGTAATCCCTGAGTTTTCATTTGTTCTTCTGGATTCAGAAAGTTGTAAATTTCCTGTCCGATTACCTTACAACATAAGTAAGTCACAGCGGAAATAAATATGTTTTCTTTGCCTCTGATCACAGATTAGACTTGCCGACCTAGACAGACTACCGGTGAATGACACATTTGTCATATTGTCTGAAATATGGCTGGATGACGAAGAGGTGAGTTGGAGTACTAACTACTGTATTTTTTTTTTGCATCAATCATAGTGATGTTGCCTCCTCGTATGCTTAAAGAGAACTGATTGATCTGCCAAAATGTGTTGTCTGTTATAATGAAAGGTTCTCGGGAAGCTGGAAACGGTTCTTCATCGTTTTGAAAGTGTGGAGACAGTGCCCTCTTTGTTTGTTTTCATGGGAAACTTTTGTTCTCGCCCATGCAACTTATCGTTTGGTTCTTATTCAAGTCTTAGGTAAAGGGATCATTTTAGCTAGAGCTCCTCAATTGTCATTAAAAATCTGTTCTTACATGCATCCATTTCATTTTCAGGCAGCAGTTTGGTAAACTTGGGAGAATGATTGGAAACCATCCAAAGCTAAAAGCAAACAGTCGGTTTTTATTCATTCCAGGTCCCCATGACGCAGGTACCATCTCCATCACCATCTAAATAAAGCCAAGGTTCACCCTGAGGAGACATGAATAATAAAAACTCATTATATCTGACAGGTCCCTCCACAGTCTTACCAAGATGTGGTTTACCAGAGTACTTAACCGAAGAGCTTCGAGAAGTTATTCCCAATGCGATATTTTCAAGCAACCCTTGCAGGTAAAGTTTTCTATTCTGCGTGTGAACTCTCTATTATTAGAACACAGAAGCTGCAGCAATGATCTTGTATTTGTAAAATGCAGAGTAAAGTTCGATAACAAGGAGATTGTGTTCTTTCGGCAAGACCTTCTCTACCGGATGAGCCGTTCATGCTTAATAACCCCTTCCTCAGAAGAAACTACAGACCCCTTTGAGCACGTAAACACATCTCTCGTCTCCATTAGTTCCCAACTTTTGATTTTACAGTTTCTTCCAATTCTGAAAACTTGTGAAATTGTGTTGGTTCAGCTTGTCTCCACATTAATTCATCAGAGCCATCTATGTCCACTACCGCTCTTGGTTCAACCCATCATTTGGAACTATGATCACTGTCTAAAACTATATCCAACTCCTCACACGGTATATTCTCTTAAACCTTCTTATTATAAAGATTGCATTCCACCTAGTTTGGTAGCACGAAAAGTATGACTGTTGTTCTTGGTGTTGTTTGGAAACAGATTGTATTAGGTGACAAGAGTGAGCAAAAGGATTGTAGAATTGGGGGAGCAAAATGTTTCAATCCAGGCTCCTTTTCAACTGATAGCACCTACGTAGTTTATCGACCTTCCACTCAAGAAATCGATACACGTCCTTTCAGACAGCAAACCTGAGCGTAAAACATAACTCAATACATGTCCACTTCTTTGCTTCTCTGTCATATTCTTTATCATCTCCAACAGGATGTGTTTATTCAACCAAATAAAATTTCGTCATAAATTTATAATTCAATTCAGTTTCTTGGCCTGCATGTTAAACGAGTATATCACAATAAGCTGCCCTGACCTATACATTAGGTCGCTACGTTATAATGTATATTTTGATGGCATGGAGGCTTATAGTTATAGAGTATAGATCTGATTAACTAACACCTGTGTTGATGCAATCTACGAAGCTATATTTTGAAGGTTGGAACAAATTGAAAATTTAATAGTTTCAAACCTTTTTCAACTTTGACTTTTTCATCGGTCCTCCTTTTCCCTCGCCGTAAATACCAAGTCTCAATCCAAAAACTCCCATCTCCTGTCAGTTAAAAGACTAAGAGACATTTTTTTTTCTTCAAACTAATGTCAAAATATCTAACACGAGAGATGTCTTCTTCCTCTTTACCAATCTCTATCTTGGCCGTAGTGGCCTTCCAACTCCCTTTTATCCACAGTGTTTTGTCTCTAAACCAGACCAATTCGTATCTGCAACACATATGCATCAAAAGTGAAGGGACATACAAGCCGGAGAGTTCATATGAGAGCGAACTCAAACGTCACCTCGACTATTCGATTAGCAATTATCTAGACTACGGTTTCATCTACGGTTTCACACTTAAGTTGGTTGTACAAAAAGAAGTATATATAATACAGTACAAACAGACAATAGTTCTTGATTCTACTGTAAAATATGTGACAGATTCTTAGGAAATGTCCGAACAACAAAGGGAGAATCATATGGTACGACAACTGTTTTCTCTACATTTCTACGATCTATACCTATCAGAAGATCGACTACAAGCACTATTTGTATCTGCACAATGCTAAAGATGTGACCGGCGGCAATACAAAGTTGTTCAACAAGAACACGAGGGATCTCCTATATAAGCTGAAGGAGATAGCAATTCGTAAAGAACAAAAGCCCTACACAAGAGACTACATGTATGCGACCGCCGAGGAAAGTCTTGGGACGATGAAATTGTATGGAATGATGCAGTGTACACAAGACTTATCGGTTAAAAACTGCAGTGTGTGTTTGGATACGATTATAGCGAAGCTTCCCAAATGCTGCAACGGTAAACAAGGAGGAAGAGTTTTGAATCCGAGTTGTACTTTTAGGTACGAGCTTTACCCTTTTGTAAAAACATAAAAAAAGACTATTTAATGAGACCTCCAAAAATTGAGTTTTCTTGTTATGCTCGAGACTTCGAATAAATGTTTTGAGCAAATAAAGTAATTTACCCTGTGATTTTATTTGTATAACACACCATATTTGAGACTAACATAATCATGGAACTCAAAACATTTCAACCTCCAGAAAACTTGACACAAGTTTGGAAACAACATGAGAAAAAACTTGTCTGCTTCGAGGATATAAGAGATACGACTAGTGACTGTCAAAAGAGGCATAAAAGTTATAACAAAAAGATCAAAATCCCATGGAGTAACAGTAAAAAAAGTCTTCTCTAGGCCACTGGAGGAACCATCGCAGGGTAATCCACGGCTGTGAGTGGAGCTTCAGGCAAAAGAGCAGCCGGAGCAGAAACCTGAGCAGGTGGGTAGCTGGTATCTTCATCCTTAGGAGCATGAATGATCACAACATCAGGCAATGGTGTCTTTGGTCCATTTATGCCCTTAGGGTCCCAATCAAGCATAACCTTAACCTTGATTCCCAACACACCCTGCAAATGCGGTTTAACCAGACTTAGATAGGACACATTGCTGAATCACTTATTCACTTTAGAACATCGGGAATAAACTAGCCTGTCTGAGCAAAACATGTCTCACTGCAGAATCAATGTATTCCTTAGTTGGTTGACCAGATGAAACCATGTAACCATCCTTAAACTTCATCGACTTAGCACGTGCAGCACGGAGCTTTCCACTCACGATGACCTCGCATCCCTTAGCTCCACTCTCCATAACAAATCTCAAAACACCATAACAGGCCCTGCACAGGAAAATAACCATTGCAGTACTATTAACATCTTGCGGATGAGTGAAACAAGAGATGCCAACACTCAGGACCTAGACAAGAACTGGTAAGAACATTATGTATGATCAGCGTGTTCAGGAGATCGAAACATAACAATTACACAAAAATCACAAAGCGTGTGACTTTGAAGATACCACACAGAGAAATACAATTACAGTTATATCCTATACATTTTTAACTATTAGGTAGTAAACTGCTTATAAGACCAAGTAAGCTAAACAAAATCAATAGCTCAATTACTATGTCTAATCAAAATATACAAGAGAAATGTCGTACCTACGAACAGCAAGACCACCGAGAAGTTTGTAACGTAGAGACTCTGCCTGAGCAATGGCACAGAGACCTCTGTTGTTAACCTTTTCAGCATAAAGCTCAACACTGTCTTGAGGAAACTTGAACCTCTTCTGAACAAGCGATGTCAATTCCCTAATTCTCCTCCCCTTCTCACCTTTAAAACCCCAAACAACATTTCCCACTTTGATATCAGATCTCAAAACAGACTCACAAAATCGAAATGCAATAAAGATCAATCAACAAACAACATACCGAGAACGTTCTGAGTACGGGTAGCTCTGATGATAATCTCAGTCCTCATTGGAGTAACCCTAACCTCAACACCAGAGTAACCATCCTCTGCAAGCTCTCTAGTGAGAACCTCATTCAATTCAGCGTAGAACACACCGTCCGCTACAAACTACATACACACTAACCAAAATCAATTCCAATACTACACAAATACACAGCGAGACAAATCCATTGATAAATGAAAGCAAAAAATGAAATCACAAATTCACCTTTCTCTTCTTGCTAATTTGAGTCGCCATGTTTGTGGATTTGATGATCAGCCGATCTCTGAAACCCTAAATGTTGCAGTAATCTCAAAGAGGATCGGTGAAGCAAGCTCGGGTTCGTTATCAGATATGATTTTTAGTATTTATATTGACCTAATTCAGAAATTCAGGTTTCACATCCAGTTACACTTGGGCTTATTTATTGATTAATCCGGCCCAACTAATATTTACTGGGCTTTTAAAACTTGAAGTGCTAATTGTTTTTAAAGAAAATTGTAAAAAAATTAATAATTTCATTTCCCGACTGATTCTGAATTTTCCGACGACGGCGATGGCGTCAGCTTCCAAGAACGTTCAGCAAAACCCTTCCTCCTCGAAACCACCAAGGCCTCCAACGTCTTCCTCCGCCGCTTTATCTTCCACCGCCGTGGCTTCCACCTCATCCGAACCCCAAATTCGTAACCCTAACCCTAACACAAACGTCTTACCATCGACTTCGGATTCACCGATCGCGATGTCACAAGAGGATGAAATCTTCACACGCTCCAGTCACCTAACCCGCCCGGAGCTTCTCCGACGCCGATCGCACAACCTCAAGCAGCTCGCCAAGTGTTACAGAGACCATTATTGGGCATTAATGGAAGATCTCAAGGGGCAACACAGGGATTACTGGTGGAAGTATGGGAGTAGTCCGTTCAAAGACGAACATAACCAATCGAATAAGAGACGGAGGATTGGTCAAGAGGGAGATGGTGGTGATGCTGTTGAAGGTAGTGGAGACAATGGTAATAACAATGATGGTGGTAAGACTGATCAGTATGCGAATAGTAATTGTGGGAGTTGTATGTATGGTTGCAAAGCTAAAGCTATGGCGCTTACCAAGTATTGTCAGCTTCATATTCTCAAGGATAGTAAGCAGAAGCTCTACACGGGTTGTACTAACGTTATAAAACGGTTTGTTTCCGTTTCCCCTTTCTTTAGTTTTGTAATTTTCTCATAAACTAGGCTTCAAGTTATGTTCTTTACATGTTTTAGTTGCGTTAAGATGATGAGTTTAAATTGGGAATTAGATTGTGTGAAGTAGTGAGCCAAACCCGAGAGAGGTTTCTTGTTTTAATTCGTGTTTGCAAAAAGGATTTGGGATTGTCACTTAGCTCCGTTTCAAGGTTTGTTGTAGGGATTGGGAGAAATAGTTATCCATTTATGGATTCGGTATTTGCCTTGTTTTACAACCTTGATTGATGTGTTGTGTTATCCTGGTTGAGATACATAACTGACATAGATGCTTGAATTTTTCTCTGTCGATGTGTATTTGTAAGAAAGTTAGGATTGTGAGTATTATAGTATAATTGGATCATCTTTACAAATTTGAGTTCCAGGATGAAACTGTAATTGAGTTGAAGCAGTCCTACTGTGGTTGTAACAAAAGAGTAACTAGATGTCAGATTGATACATTTTTATCATTCTCAGATTGGGTTTCATATACATTTTCATTTTGTATAGTGATTTGTAATAAACCATATGATGATAATTTTAAGAAGTTTCTCTCTCCTAACTCTCTCCATTTGTTTGTACCCCTTTCAGAGCTCCAGCAGGACCATTACTTTGTGGAAAACCAACACTAGCGTCGACTGTTCCTGCACTGTGCAATATGCACTTCCAGAAATCCCAAAAGCTTGTTACGAAAGCTCTAAAGGATGCAGGTCACAATGCCTCTTCAACAAGCAAGCCTCCTCCAAAGCTTCATGTTATAGTAGCTGCATTTGTGCATCATATTCAAGCAAAAAGAAAAAATCCACAGAAGGAGGGTAAACTTAAAAGTGTTGTAAAAGAAGAAAATACA
>NC_025691.1:4694835-4728116 GCF_000633955.1 Camelina sativa
CAAGAGGATGAAATCTTCACACGCTCCAGTCACCTAACCCGCCCGGAGCTTCTCCGACGCCGATCGCACAACCTCAAGCAGCTCGCCAAGTGTTACAGAGACCATTATTGGGCATTAATGGAAGATCTCAAGGGGCAACACAGGGATTACTGGTGGAAGTATGGGAGTAGTCCGTTCAAAGACGAACATAACCAATCGAATAAGAGACGGAGGATTGGTCAAGAGGGAGATGGTGGTGATGCTGTTGAAGGTAGTGGAGACAATGGTAATAACAATGATGGTGGTAAGACTGATCAGTATGCGAATAGTAATTGTGGGAGTTGTATGTATGGTTGCAAAGCTAAAGCTATGGCGCTTACCAAGTATTGTCAGCTTCATATTCTCAAGGATAGTAAGCAGAAGCTCTACACGGGTTGTACTAACGTTATAAAACGGTTTGTTTCCGTTTCCCCTTTCTTTAGTTTTGTAATTTTCTCATAAACTAGGCTTCAAGTTATGTTCTTTACATGTTTTAGTTGCGTTAAGATGATGAGTTTAAATTGGGAATTAGATTGTGTGAAGTAGTGAGCCAAACCCGAGAGAGGTTTCTTGTTTTAATTCGTGTTTGCAAAAAGGATTTGGGATTGTCACTTAGCTCCGTTTCAAGGTTTGTTGTAGGGATTGGGAGAAATAGTTATCCATTTATGGATTCGGTATTTGCCTTGTTTTACAACCTTGATTGATGTGTTGTGTTATCCTGGTTGAGATACATAACTGACATAGATGCTTGAATTTTTCTCTGTCGATGTGTATTTGTAAGAAAGTTAGGATTGTGAGTATTATAGTATAATTGGATCATCTTTACAAATTTGAGTTCCAGGATGAAACTGTAATTGAGTTGAAGCAGTCCTACTGTGGTTGTAACAAAAGAGTAACTAGATGTCAGATTGATACATTTTTATCATTCTCAGATTGGGTTTCATATACATTTTCATTTTGTATAGTGATTTGTAATAAACCATATGATGATAATTTTAAGAAGTTTCTCTCTCCTAACTCTCTCCATTTGTTTGTACCCCTTTCAGAGCTCCAGCAGGACCATTACTTTGTGGAAAACCAACACTAGCGTCGACTGTTCCTGCACTGTGCAATATGCACTTCCAGAAATCCCAAAAGCTTGTTACGAAAGCTCTAAAGGATGCAGGTCACAATGCCTCTACAACAAGCAAGCCTCCTCCAAAGCTTCATGTTATAGTAGCTGCATTTGTGCATCATATTCAAGCAAAAAGAAAAAATCCACAGAAGGAGGGTAAACTTAAAAGTGTTGTAAAAGAAGAAAATACAAGCTGAGTTAAGCTTTTACTTAGCGTTCCCAGAAGTATGTATCACGACGTTTTCCAGAATTGAAAGAGGTTAGGATCCTTGCCGAGTAGAGTATATCATTCTAAGAAGTGACAGGAAACTTTATATTATATGTTGGGTGCTCTGATTCTTCTACAGAGAGTTTGAGACAGTGTAGGTAATTGGATGTGGTTTTAATCTGCACACCGAGCGATTACAACAAGTTTTGTTACAGTGTACTGTGGCCTGTTGGGTATAGTAGCTAAGATAGTGGTAGTTTATTGAGATGAAGATTCTACTGTTTTTATAGACTTAAATAAGATGATATTAGATCCGCACAAAAGCTTTATAACTGATTCTCAGATATTTGGAGATGTCCGTCTCTGTTTTTGTTGCAATTTTGATAAAACGTATGTAAGATCAATATGGGCCAATGCGAGACTCACTCAGGAAACGAGGCATATTGCTGACAAAATTGGTTTAAAATCAGGTCGATTTAGAATGTTATTCGGTTTTATGAAATTTAATTGCAAAAAAAGAAACTGAATCGATTGACCGGTTCGACCCGATGGAACCCTAAGAAGGGTATCTCCTGCGCAGACGTTTAAAGACACTGAACGTCAATACAATGAAAATTAAATGTGTTTCAGTCCAGTGTTTGACACCTCAGCAATTTAGTTGAAGGAAGAGTTGACACATCAGTTAAAACAGTTAGCCAATCAAATTATAAGAATTAATACAGCTCAATATTTTTGTCCAATAATAATTTTTCTCTACTCCACATCATTCCTTCTTATTTCTGTTATGGACCCAACCTAATTACAATAATGTCCAAGAATAACAGTAAAAAAACCCAAATTAACCTGTGTATGGCAACGATTAAGGGACACAAGGTTCTTTAAACATCTTGGTTATGTATTATTTGACTATTTGTAATCTAACATCATTTTGGCAGTTTATTTTATTCTAAATAACAATCCGCATTATGTGCAGAATAAAATAGTTAATAAATAATTTTGTTATATATACAAAATCTATAATATTTATCGATAAAATTATTATTTGGGATCTAAAATTTATTGGTGTAGTATATATTTTTTAGTTTTATTTAAATATATAAAATTCTTGTATAATTAAGATTTAACTTATGAAAATTATTATAATATGAATTTTATATTATCTCCCATATGAATCAAAAGTTCTTAAAATGTTATGGAAATGTAAGTAAGTGATACAATTAAGTTATAAAAAATAAAAGGATTACATTTTGGGTGTCATTTAAAAAAAATATACAGTGGTATGTAAATAGAAATACTATTAAAAACTGAGGACAAATAAAGAAATTATTTCTCGAGTTTTGTGAGCGCAACATGTCAGTATTTTTTTGTTTTTGTGAGAAAACTTATACATATAAGGGATATGAACCAAACTAGAGTAATCTCTCAAGCGTGATTGGAGGATAAACTCTCTTTCCGGAGCATACATAAACTAGAGTAAATTAGTTACATATTATCAAACAAAAATTCTCATATGTCTATCTTATTGCTTATGCATTTACTATTTGATTCATTTTCACAGTGATGATTGCAGTGTTTGAATTTTGGCGTGTGATAACAAAGGTTTCTTGCCTCTCAAGATTTATATATAATAACACCAGTGACAAATTAAACAATTTTTAAGATCGAAAACCAAATGTTTTAATTTAAGAAAACTAAATCATCTATAACTTTTAAAGTAACTTTGACAATTAACATAATCCTTATAAATGTTGTATACAGTTTAACATAAGTATAATATTTAAATAATAACACAAACCAAACTAAAGTAAAAATATGTCTATTTATTTTGACATAAGTGGACTTGTTATAAAAAAGAATAGGTAATTTACAAAAGGAAACAAACAAATAATAACGTAACAACAACACAAACTATATAAACTTAGATGATTAAATTTGTAAACTACAAAAAATACACCACAAAATAACACTACACTAATATATCTCCAATAATAATAGGAGAAAAAACATAGCATATAGTAGAGTTAAGTCAATTATACGAATAAATAATTGTAATAACGAATACTAGGGAGTTACAAACCATTGTAGATTTTTTAGGTTCATTTCTATATCTTAGCATTGTGTAAACCATAATTTTCATGATTAAGATAATTTCAAAAAATTAAAAATCATACCTTGAATATCAAATGTATAAAATAACATCCCGCGGCATCGCGCGGATCTAACCTAGTTGGTCAATAATAATAAAACTTTCTTTTTTTCTTTTTTTTCTTGAGAAGAACGATTCTGAAAAATTCTGATCGTGGGTCACGCAAAAACTCTTCCTCTTCTCCGATTCACAATCTCTGGACGACACAAACTGGTTTCATCTCTCTCTCTCCGATTAAGTAATTTTGAAGCTTCGATTCGTAGTCGTTGGAGTTGTGGTGACCAAGAGGACTTGCGTTAATTGTGGAACTATCTGAACTCCTCTTTGGCGTGGTGGACCTACGGGAGCAAAGGTGAGATTTTGAAGTTAACCTTTAAATAAATAAATTGTTAACAGTTTAACTAACTGTACATACCTGCCTGGACCCTGGTCTTGGGTTCACCGTTTCAGTTACAAAACCGAACTGGAGATCCCCGGTTAAACAAATTTGGATTAACGAACTGGCTCAGATTTCGGTTTAGGTAGCTCCGGTTCGATTACAGTAGTACTGGGGATTTTCGCGTAACACCAAAATTAAAAAAAACTGCTCTGCTTCGCTGAGAAAGCTCCAAAGGAGGAGAGAGTAGAGTCAACGAAGAAAGAAAGCAGAGAGAGAGAGAGATAGTAACGTCGTTGAATCTCAGAGAGAAAAATGGCGAATAGCAAATACGAGTATGTGAAGTCATTCGAATTGGAGGACGAGGTCATGCTTCCTAACTTGATGGTTGTTCGAATCGATGGTCGTGATTTTTCTAGGTATATCATGACTTCTCGCTTTTTTATTCGTTTGTTAATTGACGGACATGGTCTGATGAATCGATGATTTTATCTCGAAATCTATCAATCAATCAATGTTCTATAAGAATGTCAATTTTGTGATGCTCTTTGATTGCAATTTTCAGGATTCGATTTTATGAACATCTAGTTTCAATTGGCTATCATTTGTGTTTCAAATTGTTCCTGGAACTTAAAAACATTGATGAAGGAGTACGTTATATGTGTATTTATATTTCTGTGTTACCTTCTTTGATGACTATAGATTTGCTCAAGTTCATGAGTTTGAGAAGCCTAATGATGAAACAGCACTCAGTCTGATGAATTCATGTTCTGCTGCGGTTTTGGAAGAGTTTCCGGACATCATATTTGCGTATGGATACTGTGACGAATACAGGTCAACAGAGAATTTTACTTCTTTGACTCACATAATATCTTTTAGATTTTAGCATAACTTTTATAGATCATGTACAAAGCTTCTAACTGATGTCCATGTCTTTTGTAGCTTTGTATTCAAGAAAACATCAAGATTCTACCAGAGACGAGCCAGGTATATTGATTCCATCAAGTTTTTATCGATACTTTTTTTTTGTTTTTCAGAAAAGCGTTTTTACTTGAAGAATCTGTTTGAATCATAGTTTTTTTTTTTTTTGTTGATATGCAGTAAGATTTTGTCCTTGGTAGCATCGTTCTTTGCTGCAGTTTATGTAGCGAAATGGAAAGAGTTCTTTCCCCAAAAGAAATTAGAATATGCTCCTTCCTTCACTTCCAAAGTTGTATGTTGTGCATCAGTAGAGGTTCTTCAAGCTTATCTCGCCTGGAGGCAACAGGACTGTAAGTCATTCTGACTTCTTAAATATTGTACTCAACACACATTCATGTTCGTGATATTATCTATGCTTATCGTCGTGAAATATCTTTGGGGACTTCTAACAACTTCCACTTCTTGGTTGCAGGCCACGCCAATAATCAGTATGACACTTGTTTTTGGATGTTAGTTAAAAGTGGAAAGAGCATAAGTGAAGCACAAGAGGTTCTAAAGGTGTGTTTGTTCGTGCTTTTCTATGGCAGGGATCAATGTTTTTCTTGTCATGGAATGTGTTTAATACTACGACTATTGTTATTANATTTGCGTATGGATACTGTGACGAATACAGGTCAACAGAGAATTTTACTTCTTTGACTCACATAATATCTTTTAGATTTTAGCATAACTTTTATAGATCATGTACAAAGCTTCTAACTGATGTCCATGTCTTTTGTAGCTTTGTATTCAAGAAAACATCAAGATTCTACCAGAGACGAGCCAGGTATATTGATTCCATCAAGTTTTTATCGATACTTTTTTTTTGTTTTTCAGAAAAGCGTTTTTACTTGAAGAATCTGTTTGAATCATAGTTTTTTTTTTTTTTGTTGATATGCAGTAAGATTTTGTCCTTGGTAGCATCGTTCTTTGCTGCAGTTTATGTAGCGAAATGGAAAGAGTTCTTTCCCCAAAAGAAATTAGAATATGCTCCTTCCTTCACTTCCAAAGTTGTATGTTGTGCATCAGTAGAGGTTCTTCAAGCTTATCTCGCCTGGAGGCAACAGGACTGTAAGTCATTCTGACTTCTTAAATATTGTACTCAACACACATTCATGTTCGTGATATTATCTATGCTTATCGTCGTGAAATATCTTTGGGGACTTCTAACAACTTCCACTTCTTGGTTGCAGGCCACGCCAATAATCAGTATGACACTTGTTTTTGGATGTTAGTTAAAAGTGGAAAGAGCATAAGTGAAGCACAAGAGGTTCTAAAGGTGTGTTTGTTCGTGCTTTTCTATGGCAGGGATCAATGTTTTTCTTGTCATGGAATGTGTTTAATACTACGACTATTGTTATTATTTCTTATACAGATGTCAAAATACCTTCTTAAGCCTCGTTTCATGCCTAGTAATTATATGACGGTCTTTGATCACACTATGTCTATTTTTATTGGGTACCTGCAGGATACACAAAAACAGCAGAAAAATGAGCTTCTGTTTCAGAATTTTGGTATCAACTACAAAACGCTTCCTGAATTGTTTCGCCAAGGATCTAGTCTTTTCAAGAAAAAGGTGATAGTTTATATCTTTTGGTGGAAGTTATATATACAACACTTGATTTCATATGTGCTATCTATGTACTTAGATATATAGATCTTCCAATTATAAGTTGTCATAGTTTGTTGACCAATATTGTTTGTGCACATGTATGTTTAGGCTTACACGTTGTAATTTGCAAATTAGTGTCTGAACCCTTGTAAAATCTGGTCATGTGTGGAAGACTATTACTTCAGCTTGGTTGATGTTCACGTGTAAAACTGATGTGTCTAGCTGATCATCTGTATGGGAAAGAGTCAGATCTTCTCTTGTCATTGCATCTTGCTTGATGTTATATACCTAAGACATTGTATATTTCCAATATGACATACTTTATTTAACTTCATTCAGGTAGAAGAAACTGTAAAGCATGATGAGAATGGCAATCCTGTAAAAAGATTGAGGAGAAAGGCTGTTTTTGTACATTCAGAGAATATTTCCGGAATAAACTTTTGGAATGAGCAGCCTTCCCTATATAATTATCTTGGCCACTTCACGAAAGACATTGGAAAAATTGAACCAGACTTTATTAGGTCGTTTCAGTTTGAGAACAAATTGTTACCTTTAACTTGGGTCGTGGTAAGGATTGATGGCTGTCATTTTCACAGGTAATTTTCTTTAGCTTATCATCTTAATTTCTTAGAACTTTGTCAGATTTTTAATTGCACTGGAACCTTAGACTAGTAAACTCCTTGTGCTCCATAAGATACAGCTATTTTATGAAATGGTATACTTCTTTGGCTGGCCTGTTCAGTTTTGTTTTGTTGTGTCATGGTTGCTTTTGTCTACGGCATATTCTGATATTTGAATTTGCATTTTCAGAAAGAATTCATATTATTATCGATTACCAACGTTCTATGTTGGAAATGAAACTCATGCAGCTTGCTTGGATTTTGATAGATTTTCTGACGTTCATGAATTTGAGAAGCCAAATGATGAGCAAGCTCTGAAACTTATGAATTCATGTGCAGTGGCGGTTCTCGAGGAGTTTGAGGATATTCACTTTGCCTATGGTGTTAGTGATGAGTACAGGTCTCTATCTCTCAAGTCTCAAAGTCTCTATCTCTCAAGTCTCAAACTCTTTATCTCAGCTTTTACATATCTTAGAAATTAATTAAGTTCAGCATCGATTACAGTTTTGTTTTGAAGAAAGAATCTGAGCTCTACAAAAGACAATCCAGGTTAAACTAAATTTCTCTTTTCCGTTACACTTTTTGGCCCTATCTTCCTAATTTTCTTGTCTTAATTTCCGTTACACTAAATTTTCTAGTTTTGCATTGCAGTAAGATAATATCTGCAGTCACATCCTTCTTTACATCCACATATGTGTTACAATGGGGAGAATTTTTCCCTCACAAAGAATTGAAGTACCCTCCATCATTCGATGGACGAGCTGTATGCTATCCAACATACAATATTCTATTGGATTATCTGGCGTGGAGACAAGTTGACTGTGAGTACAAGTTTACTTGTAATCAACTATTTATTTGCGAAGTGAAACATCAATATACAAGTAGTCTCATGTTCTCTTATGTTTTCTTTTGGCAGGCCACATCAATAATCAGTACAATACATGTTTCTGGATGCTTGTTAAGTCTGGAAAAACCAAAACTCAATCCCAAGATTACTTAAAGGTACTTTTGTAATGATGGATAAATTTATCATTTTCTCAAGTAGTCAAATGCTTAAAATGGTTCTTTATCTTGCTTTTTGTGAATGACTTTTCCAGGGTACCCAAACACGAGAGAAAAATGAGCTGCTTAGCCGTCAATTTGGAATTGAGTACAACTCATTACCTCTAATCTTTCGAATGGGTTCTTCGGTTTTCCGCCTAAAGGTTAGTATTGCCTTAATTATCAATCTTTAAATCTATGCATATATAGAAAGATTATGATACAGTGGACTGGCTGAAGAAACTTTATAAGTGCCAAACTGGTTCTGTTCTTATTAGTGTGAATCAATTAAGTTAGTCAAACCTTTGGCTATTAAACTTGTAAATGGCTAAATCATACCAAACCTGAAGTGTCACTACCCTCCCAAGGCTTGTTACTCGTTTTTATATCAAACTCATCAAGCATTTGAACAGTATGGGACTTCTTCTCCGATTGAAGAGCGTGATCTTTGTAGTTACCTGTTAAACAGCTGTCTGAATATTCTTTTCAGGAAGCTGTTGCAGTCGAGAATGGAGTTGTTTCAGGGAAGAAACTGGAAGGAGAAGTGGCCGTAGATCATTGCAACATCATCGAACGCTGTTTCTGGGAAGAACACCCACACATTCTTAGCTACTGATCTCAAAACAACTGCATTTTATTATTTTACTTCACCTGTAAGACTAATTAATTGCAAATACTAATTCTTTACAACTTACGAACAATTGTTCCAACTTTTTGTTCCACACATGCGTTATATGAGCTCAAACCTCAGTTTACAAGTGTGTCAACCATTGTACTTCAGATTTTAGAGCATTATTACCTACCGATTTTAGAATCATTTCTAGATCATTTTCTTAGTCGTCTTGATTATGAAGCACCTCATTGAAACCTACATTATGTGTTTGTTATTAAGTTTTTCTAATCAATATTTTTCACTTTTCTTAAAAGTACCCTAGAAATAGGCAACATATCATGATAATAAAAAATTACTCGCCTGTTAAATTATTGACAGAATCATGGATCGTCCTAACACCCTAATATAGAAAACAAAAAAAATGGTATTAAAGAGGACATAATATGAAAACAGACAAAGTAATGGTAACATGAAAAGTAAAGAAGACATAATAAGCAGCACATAAATCGTCTTTTCATTGGACGTTGTCGTAGAAGAACCGGTTTTGCTCATGAGAATATTTATAATGGTTTAAGAAAATGATAGGATTTTTTCTATGAGTGATTTCCGAAAATCTTGGTTAGAAAATTAAAATATCGTAAAGATATCATCATTTCGGATATGTTTTGTAGGATGTAGAAAATTATTATGAAATATGCTAACAGTTATGAGTGTAAGTGTCCTAATTAACTACATACAATACTTTTATTATCAAGAATTTTCAATTACTTATCAATTTAGTAATCTATCTTACCATTTTAAAATTCCATACCCGATGTATATATGAATTTAAAACTTATAATTAAAAAGAAAATATAAATAAATTTTGTTCAGATATTTTAGGAAAACATGTATTTCTATACTCGATTTTTGATTATTTCAAATTTCTTCTTTATTTGTTTTTTAAATGTCTTAATTACAATAGCATGGGATGTAAATATATCCTAACTCTAAGCCTTCTTTGCCAAAACTGCTGTAAAAATATTAATATAGATAAAGAATATATGGAATTCTCTATTGTTGGGAAGTTTATATTTTTTGTTGATAGGATTGAGAATATTACGTTCAGTAATTTGCGTATGTTCAGTGATGCTATGCGTGCGATATCTTTGGAGATTGATATCAAAATAATAATAATTGATTATGATTGATTATTGAATTTCCAGAAAATTAGGCATGAAGTCGAAGGAAGTTAAAAAGGATTACAGTTTCTATATTCTTGGCAAACAAAGCCTGTATTATTATTTTTTTTTTTATTGATTGTAATTACAATAGTATTGTCTATAAATAAGTCTCAACTCCAAGCCTACTTTGTGAAAACTGTTGTGAAAATATTAATATAAATATATAATTATGACAAAGAATAATATAATACTTAAATATATGAGTTAGAAACTAAACATCAAAACCCAAAACGAAGGGGTTATATATTATTATAATTGAACATGTTATGTTATTAGTGTAATGTTGTGTAGTGGTTATTGTTTGTTTTGAGGAACTCCAGGTGCCGAGTTCGAATCTAGATAGACACAAAAGTGGTAAGTGCCTTCTTCCTTCCCTTCACCTAGTTTAGATCGCCGATCTCTGTATTTTCTTTTTTTTTTTTTTTTTTCGAACCTTAGTTTTNGGGGTTATATATTATTATAATTGAACATGTTATGTTATTAGTGTAATGTTGTGTAGTGGTTATTGTTTGTTTTGAGGAACTCCAGGTGCCGAGTTCGAATCTAGATAGACACAAAAGTGGTAAGTGCCTTCTTCCTTCCCTTCACCTAGTTTAGATCGCCGATCTCTGTATTTTTTTTTTTTTTTTTTTGTTCGAACCTTAGTTTTGCCGTCAGCGCTTCCAATATAAACCATCCAAGCTTACTACTCTAAATCGTCGCTTCCTCCACGCTTCCTAAAGACTCAATTCAGGAACCGCCGCGATTCCAAGCGCTGCATCACCATTGACGATTCCATGCTTCGTAGACGGATTTGGGCATATCTTTGAACGCTTCCATTCATCTTCTTGTACGCTTCCAATGGATTGTCTTCTTGATGACCATCTTGTCCAAATATTGTCCTGCCTTCCAACGAAACAAGCTGCTTGTACCTCTGTTCTTTCCAAGAGATGGAGGACTCTCTTTGCTTTCAGTCATAATCTTCACTTTGATGACAACTCCTTCCTGGAGTTATTTACAAGCTGTATACGCTCCCGAGGAGGAAACAAAAACTGTATACGCTTCAAAAGTGTTTCCATGATTTTGTGGATCAGACATTGGCTTTACAAGGCTGTAACACTATAAAGAAGTTCTCACTTGACCTTAGTCGAACATATGACGATAGTGACATTGACCGAGCTTCATCTACGCATAGAAGGTGTATTGTGGTGGAATTTTTCTATCTCATCCAAAATCTTCACCAGCACCACACTGGTTAAGCTATCGTTGATACCCACAGTTTACGAACCACACTGCCCAAGACTTCTTCCTTCCGATACATCTCTCCCATCACTAAAGGTTCTCCTCCTTTACAAAACCGCTTTTAAGGATGATCAATTATCTGATGTACTTCTCAATGCTTGCCCTGTACTTGAGGACTTGACCATAGGATATTACAAGTATCATCCGGGTGTTTCATACGTCATATCCAGCAAAAGCATTAAGAGGCTCTCTGTTACCTATAGCTGTGCTCGTAAACATAAAGGTTTCTCTAGAAATATTCCATTTGACACACCTAATGTTGTCGACTTCTACTACTCTGATTTTCTTGGGCGTGGATCTCGAAACTTTCACTTGGGTTCACTTGCCAAAGCTACATTGGACCTTCGTTTCATAAAAGATGACGAGCAAGCGGATATGAGGGATATCATCTGTGAGATACGCAATGTCAAGACCCTACACTTGACTTCTTCCACTGTCGAGGTCAGTACTTGTGTGTATGGTCTCATCATTTTTTTTTTTTTTTTTTTTTTTTNGGTTAGAAACAGGAAAACATTCTTTGTGTGTGTGTGTTTCAGGTGATTTTGCTATGCTGCAAAAATGGATTACCAGTGTTCAACAACCTCGTTGAGTTAGGGTTTGCAAGTAAAGAAGAAGGTTGGAAAGTGTATCTGCCTCTTCTGCTAGAGGGTTCTCCAAACCTTAAAACTCTGGTTCTCTCGGTATGTATTAAGCAAACATTGAACAAATCTTATTTTCTATCTATGACTGTGGCATGACACTAAAGTACTAGTCTCTCTTCTTTTATGCTACAGGGTCTGAATTGGTTCTCATGTAAACGGCATCGGTTTACTCGAATTCCCCCCAATAACCAAATAAAGATGTTGGTTATCAACAAGTATCAAGGATATGCAAGCGAGCTGAAACACATTAGCCATTTCTTACGGAAAATGGAGTGTCTTGAAGTGGTAAAAGTTTACGTTGTTGCAGCTAGAATGGATGGCCTCAAAAAGATGCAGGTCACAGAGGATCTGTTGAAGCTTCCCGCATCATCATCCAAACTCAAGATACAAGTCCTATGACTATCATCCATAAGATCATAAGTTATTATGTGTAAAATATTTACATTAGTAAGTTTTTTTGGTTTGTTTAGCGATTTATGATTTACTGTGGTGCCAATCATAAAAACGAGAAAAAACAACTTATATATTAGTTACCATGTTTAGGTGTTTCTGAGTGTTACCATGTTTAGGTGTTTCTGAATGTTACCATGTGTGTAAAAGACGAAACCAAGAACCGAAGAGATGAAACCGATATACTTTATCACGCATATGCTTCATAGAGTTGAGTAAAGTTATAGATAGTCTTTCTTTCTTTATAGAGTTTGGTTACAATGTGTGAAATGTAAATTGAAGTTTTCACTTGGGGAACTCTATACATTATTTATTCTTAAAGCCATTAACACTTATAGTTTTGGGTTTCCCTGGGAGTGAACTCACCATAATCCACTCTCTCGAAGACACAGCTCGTTTTATTACCTTGATATGGCTAACATAACTTAGACCACTTCAATGTTATGAACCCACCACAACCATAAAAACTTCAGCGGTTTTAAGCAGTAATCCAAGAAGACAATGGTGGTGTCTCCGAGTTCTTGAAAGTGGGCATCATAGCCGTGTATCTTTCTCCTTTAACAAAACCAGGTTGGGCAATGGCCTCAAGCTCAGTCATCTCTTCGGGTGTGAGTTTTACCGATAAAGCTCCAATGTTCTGGTTGAGGTTTTCGATCATAGTGGTTCCTGGGATGGGACAAACATCGTCTCCCTGGTGGTGAAACCATGCGAGGGCTAGTTGTGTTAGAATATTGAGAGGAAGAAGAAAAGAAACAGAACAAAACAGAGCAAGAGACAACGTCTCTTCTTCTCCTTTACGAAGACAAGAACGAGGACTGAAACTTTTATATACATGAAACTTGTTCATTTACATCATAGTTTCGATGCTTAAATAGATAAAACAACAGACGCAATAAGAGTTCCATCTCTTCTACTTGTGACGTTTAGACAATATACGACACAATCTAAACATCAAGACTCTTAACTAGAAACTAACTTATACGAATGTGACTTTATGTTATACAAAACTCAATTATGTCTAACAAGTTGTGCAGGAGTGCATCCTTTCTTTTCCGAGATTGCACAAACTTTCTCATAAACGATCTTGTTGTTGTCTAAGTTTTCCTCTTGGAATCTTGGTAAAGCCTGCAATAATTTGGTTTATTATACAAAGTCCTTTGATTAATCCACAGCTGAGCTAAGGCTCATCAACAAACAAGTCATACAAATCCTATATACTTGCCTTTCTGAAGTCATCCTTGTCTAGTTTCTCAACAAGCTTGGGTCGAGATGCAAAGAAACCTCGTCCTAGAGGACTGTAAGCAACAATCCCTATCCCAAGTTCCCTGAAGAAGGAAAAGATAATATGAAGTTACATGATTGATAGATTAATTGCATCAGGAAAGTAGGATATGATGAAATATGAATACCTGCAGGTCGGAATGATTTCTTCTTCCACAAGGACCATTCTAACTGCACAGCAGTAATTGGGTAAACAGCATGTGCTCTTCTGATAGTTGAGGCACAGGCTTCAGACAAACCAACGTACTTTATTTTACCCTCTTAGCTTCAACCAGCTTCTTCAGTTCTCCCATCTTGGCATTGACAAACAAAAAAAAAGGGTTAAGTTCAGCAAAAGATGACAGCTTTCTACGAAGGTCAGGAATTAGAACCAGAACCGCCCCTAACAGAGTCTATGCAAAAGAAAAATCCTAAGAGCAGATGATAAAACACTTAAAAGTATAACCTAAAGAGCACCCTATCTTCACAAGCTGGCTTTTAATTAGGAGAAAGCCTCAAATTCGTTCAGTTAAAGATCATTTCACCAATCATTGTTCTTCGTGAATAAGCTAGCAACTTCAAAAAGAGTAACCTAAGCAGAGAACATCATCTCCAATCTATTGTCTTCGACCCTATTAGTCCAATATACAAAGCCAAGGTGTAAAGCTCACTGAGATTTCTCTTGAAAGTAGTGAATTATATAACTTCAACTTCATTTGAAATTTTCAAAAACATTAAGTAGGGCTTACAGTGATCTCGATTGGGACACGAGTATCGATCCGATGCTGGTAATACTTTATAACGTACCGATATTTCATTCTTTATACTTCTTTGCTCATCTCAGCCTAATTTTGAGTTGACTTTGCCTTCCTTCATATTGTAATAGGATGTTTTGTGGAGAGTGGACGGATGATTTTACGCCTAGTTGACAGAGCTCACACTCTAAACTCTCCTGATATTCCAAGTATTTGAAGTTCCCGACCCGCAATACTTGCCCGAACAGTTTGACGTTAGAAGAAGGGGAGCGTCAAAAACTTTAAGGATCAAGATTTGCAGATCACGACGAGGATTGGTGGAGTAGCGAGATTGATTTAACGAACAGAGACTTCTATCTTGATTGTTACATTGAGGGTTGGAGGTTGTGTATATAAGTTTGGCCTCTTTTAATTTTGATTTGTACGTTGTTTGCTGCCGTAGTCAAGACATATATTACCTTTCATTTAAGCCAATTAATATTTTCAATACAATCAATAAATTTAAAATCTGTCTCGTCTTAACCACATCTGTCACACAAAACCCTTTTGGCTTTTGTTGAAGCTCAATTGTTTTTGAAAAACAATTTGTCTTATTAAATGATATTGAGATTGATGCTTCAAACAACATAAGGTCGAATACGTATGTAGAGTACAGGATCAAGAGACATTAAAGAACATGATAATTTAAAAACACAAAGAAAAAAACACTAAAAAACATGATAAAGCTTGGTGGAGGAAGTTTCGTTCGGGATCAAACACCATGGAGACCACAATCGTCTTGGGGAACTCCTCCATCACCAGCTTGTGCATCTAGTTTCTCCACCTCCGGAAGAGGAGTCATCGGAAAAGAATATGCTCCGAGAGCATAAAGACAATAGTTCGTAGACAGACCATGAAACCCAACAAGAGCACAACCTTTGCTCTCGAGAAAGAATTTGCCGTTAGACGCATTTGCCATTCTTAGAGAGGTTCTTCCTTTAGATGTTTTGAAAGTCAACGAGGTTATCAGCGTGTAGCCAGGCTTATCTATATAAGTCCCCTCCACAGACGTGAGATACTCATTTGGATAATCCAGTACAAACTGCAACAAAATGAGATTTTGTACATATAAGCTGTGTTCAAGAACACACATATAGATAGATTAAAATACTCTTGTTCAATCAATACCTCTTTTTTTTGAAACGTCCATGCCTTCCTTTCTCCCGTGCACACGGGTTTCCACTTTGCCAGCATTAACGTATTCGAACTCGATACACCTAATAAAATCATTAAAATAAAGGCACACCTTTTTTACACCCTGGAAAGTACCATCATCCCAAAGGCTTCCTCCAGAACCTATGTACTCTAATTTAGTTAGAGGAAGGGTTGTGATATAAGCTCCAAGAGAGTTTAGGTTATCCTGAGCAGATCCATGAAACCCAATAATCTCATGACCGGTGCATTCAAGTGTGAACTTTGTACCCTTTTCACCGTTGCCCATGACTTCTGAAGTCTTTATGTTGGTTTTGAACTGAAGTGCTTGAATCACACCAGAATCTTCATCGTAGCAACCGTCAACAGATAGCCGATATTCCTTGTCGATATGATTAATCTCAAACTAAAAATAAAAAAGGGAATAAATAAACATTACGTTGACATTAATAGAAAACCAAGACACATATATTAACACCTAGTGACAAAATTTAATTTAAATATTTGCCTTCAAACGTACCGGTTCTAGCTTGTAACCTTGACCCGTCTCAGAACCATGGGTCTGCTCTTTTTCAGGATGTCCATCCTTATCCACATAATTTAATGATGTATTGTATCCCTTTAAGATTAATACGTACTTGAATCTTTGTTACACTGTCATGGTCAGTTCCATCATCCCACTCTTTCCCTCCCTTGCCTTGCCCCCTTGCGCTTCCATTCTTGTAGGAGTGATCGAAGTGAAATATGCATCAAGATTAATAAGTTTATACATACCAGATCCTTGAAATCCAATGACTTTCTTTCCATGGCTTGCCAGTTTAAATCTGTTGCCAACAGTATATCCCATCATATCAGAGACCCTCAAGTTGTTTTTGAATTGAAGTGCTTCAATGAACCCACCATTGGTGCCGTAGTAACCCTCAACAGATTCAAGATATTCATTTTTTAGATGGTTAATTTCAAACTGTGTAAAAGTTGGTGAAAAAAAACTCAGTATCAATTATCCTCATGAACACAAATTTGATAAAGGGATATTCATTAGCATATTTTCCTAGTCGTACCATCTGCATGAAGCCTCCATCCGAGAATCCATGGAACGATCCATTTTTTGGTTGTCCAGACTTTACATAGTCAATCTTGATGAACTGTATCCATCGACCACCACCTATTACATATATCTTTGTCACATCGTCATGGTCAGATCCATCATCCCACTTTTCCCCTTCCAATTGATTCATCTCATCAGACGCATTTGAATCTTGAGACATGCTGTTGTATTGCGTTGCTTGGCTAATAATTTGCATCAATACCCACTTGTGTTTCAATAGGTTGGGAAATTACATGAAGGAAAATAAAAACCATTTCAAGACAAGGAACAAACAGGATGTAGATTGAAGGAAGAACACCATTTTGTAGAAATACAGAAAAAGAAGATCAAGCTTTTGAATGAAAAGGGAACAGTTCCGTATATTTTCTAATAAAGTAAAAACAGGAGATTGCCATGCTCTTTCTTAAAAATTATCCTCATTACGTTTACAAAAAAAATATTTAGGAATTTAAGGTTTAAACATTGACTAAATAAAAGCAAATATGCATTAAGGAGAGGGAGAGAGAGAGCTGACCTCTGATGGTGTAGTGAAAGTTGAAGAATAAATAGTACTGTGATCGTCTATAAGCCGATGGAGGAAAGCTATTTATATACAAATTTCGGGTCTTTTATATATAACTTGGTCTTTTATAACAAGTCTTTCGTAAATGTAAAATATAACTGGGTCTTTTTCTATATATAATACTGGTCTTATTTTATATGCCTATTCTGAATTTTAAGTAAAACTATTTATATGTGAACTCACTTTTGTAAACGAGATATATAAATTTAAGAGAAATACTCTAAAATAGTATTAAAACAAGTTTTATGATAACTATAACACATAAATTTCTAAAAATAACACTACTTAATATATTAAAATATTTAAAATTATTTTTTAGAGTTTTGTTTTTTTAGGTTTGGGTTCACAATTTCACATTCAGAATATAATTTTGAGGGATAGATTTAATATTTTGAATTTAGGATTTAATTTTAAAAGATTAATTAGTGCTATTTTTGGAAGAGATGATGAGAAGATGAAAGCTACGTACCTTCATCACCTCTTTCAATATGAAGTAAGACCTTGTCCTTTTCTGTTTTGGTTTTTATTACCTGCCGATATTCATTCTTTATATTTGTTTTCTCATCTCAGCCTAACTTTGACTTGACTTTGTCTTACTTCATATTGTAATAGTATGCTTGTGGACGGATGATTTTATTACCCCTAGTTGACAGAGCTTATTACACCATGCTATTCCAAGTACTTGAAGTTCTGCGACCCGCAATTCTTGACCGAGTACCGGTTTAATTATATCAGCTTTGTATATATTAGGCTTACTATTGTAATAATGACGCAAGTAAGAAAATGCAATAATAAGAAATGTTTATCTTCCTATCTCACAATATCTTCATGTATCTTATTTTGGGAGAGCCATCCTGACACTAGTAACACATTTATCAGCTTTCTTCTGAGACTATGAACTTGTTACGGGTGGTATGAGGTTTCTTACTAGCGTGACCAGAAGCAGCCACCCTGTCCTGCTTCTAGAAGATGATGTAATCAAGGATATGAGGAATCTCTATTTTCTATGAAGAAACTATATATAATATAGCAAACCCATTTTTTAGGGGCTGCTGACGTCATGAAATATTAAAAAAAAACAAAACAATAATGGCTTGGTAGAGTTAGAGCATCAAAATCGCCAAGATTAGTCACTTACTCACCCCTCTTCCTTCTAAACCTTTCTCACCTACCATCAAAATTGCAAGATTAGATTCATTTCTGATCATAGATGAATTCCCAAATTCAATACCTTTTCACTAAAATGGCTTATGGTAGAGTTAGAGCATCGAAATCGCAAGCTCTAAAAATCCAATCTAATTTCTCTGATCAAAATTAATCAAAGAAATTAGATTGAATAATAACTAATGTACAAACTTTTAACGTAAGTCGCATGGCGAGATTGAGGTGAGAGATTGGTTTGTTTTTTAAAGATATTAAGAGTCTGATGTTTTACAATAACTAATATATAAACTTTTAATGAAAATCATAAAATTTTATTTTAAAATTTTGTTTAAGTCTTAATTTTAAAGAAAATATTATATTTTATAATTTATTTGATGTTTTTCTTCTAACATTAATAGAATTATACATATATTCAATACATAAATTTTTATTTTATTATTAATTTAATAAAATCTATAGTATTTTCTTTTATACATTTGAACCTTAAGATAAGGTATATACAAGTCAACAATTTAGCAGTCTACGAGTCTAATTAACAGTTAACGGATGCAAGAAACATAAAAAAAATCACAATCATAAGAAACCATCTCTTTGTTCCAAGACCGAAGATGATTATCAACAAGGAAATCACAGAATCCATGACCTATGCACATAAGCTGATAAATCAGCTTTTGCTATTAAATAGACCAACTCTAAGCTACCGGATTTGACTATGGCAACATTCTACATAGAAGACTATCTGATGAGATCTTTGTTTAAGGGAAACATAAAATCTCTGTCGAAGATACTCTCCGTACTCTTTTTCCTTACTTCGGGGTTTTCCCATGAGGTTTACAGGAGAAGGTTTTAACGAGCACTCGATACTTTGTATATATAATAAGGGTGTGTAATCTGTTTGTGATGGTATGTTAATCACAGATTCACACTTGTCACTAGTTTTGATATGGTGAAAATTGATTTACAAAAGAGTCACTAATTAGTCTCTGTACAAATAGAGTCTGAGTGTAGCAAAGCTAAACAACATATGCTCTCAGTATACAACATTATAAAGGATGATTGTTACCACTTGTATAGATTTTTGACTGTTGTTCTTCAGCTTCTGTATCATTCACAACACCTCGACACCCTTGGAAACCACATGAACATGAAAGGCGCTCACCAATTGAAAAGAACCTGTAAATTTCACAAAATCAGCGGCAGTAGCAAGTAGGATTATAGAATATCTCAGATGATTGATTTTAAGGGCGACAAAAATGAAACCTATAGTCATAGGTCAGCTCTTCCCACTTAGGGATATCCCTCTTTGCGAAAATGATAATGTGCTCCTCTCCATTAACAGTAATGACTCTTGAATAGCAATTGGGCTGCATAAGAGTAAAGCAATAAATGCTTAGTTCTTTTGTTTGCAGATGCTAACCAAATTGAATACAAGCAACTAAGTTTAACGGATCATAGTCATACCACACAGGAATGATTAATCAGGTGGGCGATGCTTCCTGCCCTTGTAGCATCTATGACTCGCTTATCATCAATTCTAAACATGTAAGTCCTTGCACCATATATCACATAAGAAATTTTTTGTTTGTCCTCAGATATTGATTCACTCATCGGCATCCAAGATTTATACTACCAACGGAATGCTATGAAAGAAAATTGCTCGAATAAGAAGAAAACATTTAGATGATGAATAAAGTACAGGTTAATCCGACTAATTGTTCCATTACTGTTTATTCAATCTTCCATCTAGCACCAAACTGTAGAAAGTTAGTAAAGTCAAAAATACGTACCACCATTGAATTGTAGATAAGACGTTCTCTTTTTTTCAGCTATAGACGGTCTAACAAGTTCTCCCGTGTAATTCACTCATCAAGTTCTCCCGTGGAATTCACTCATCTGCACAAAAATAGCAATCATAAAAAGTTTTCATGAATGACACTTTCCAAAGATGAAATGATGTCCAGATCAAGTTTAGACTGTTTAGTAAAGCGTCATTCAATCATCTGCTAAGATGTATTGTTTATCTTAGCAGAATTTCAAAGGAATTGTACTATCTAAGATTTACCATGTCAAGTGGATATGTGAGAAGATGAAAGTGAACAAAACACACATGGGGTTAGGTGGTGTGGTGGGAGTTACTCAGAAGTTTTATGATTTGATGCTTCTGCTGATCCTAGGCAAACAGTTGATGTTTGTCGATACCTTTTGCAGAGTGAAAGCATACGTATGTATAAGCTGATCTGATTCTTCATCCTCCACAGATCGAAGGACGACAAGTCTATCCTCATTCTCAAGCTACATGGACAGTCAGAAAAGCCATAATCAGTTAGAAACATCTCTTTTTGTGTATTGCTGTGTTTGAGTACATATATATGTATAAGTGTGAATGCAAAATTTTCTGATTCACTGTATGATATGGAAAGCAACTCAACACATAGACCAGCAGCTCGCCCGCAGAGTGGATGATGATATGGCACACGACAAATTCACCTTTCTCTTCTTTGCTAACTCTGCCTCTGATGATAATCTCAGTCCTCATTGTCATTGGAGTAACCCTAAACCAGAGTAACCATCCTCCGCAAGCTCTCTAGTGAGAACCTCATTCAGGTCAGCGTAGAACAAACCGTCCGCTACAGACAACAATACACAGTTACACCAAAATTACTTCCAATACTACACACCACACACACAGAGCGAGACAAAATCAAGTATTTGAGTCACCGTCATATTTGGGGATTTGATAATCACAAAATTCACCTTTCTCTTCTTTGCCAAATTTGATTGGGTAGCCCGCCCCCTTGTGGATTTGAAAATTAGTTTCTAAGGGGAACCGGAATAGTCACACATGAGACAACTCGAGTAACGGACCGGAAACATTAATTAAAAGAGAACCAATTCCGGCCGGTTTAGATGTAATCCGGTTATTCGAAATTTAATAGCACCAACAAAACCAAATAGATTGACCCGATGGAACCATACAGATGTCGAAATTGCCATTTACCTTCTTATTCTGGCTCCTCTAAATGTGTTGTGTACAACTACAGAGGATCAGATTAGAAATTAAAATGTCAACCATTTTTCAGATATTTACGAAATTAATTCGGTTTCGAATTGTTATTAGGAAATAGCTATAGCTTATATTTGTGGAAGATGAGATATATAGTGGGATAGATATGCAAAACATTAAATTCACACCATACCTGTGCACTGACCAACTGCTTAACTTCTCTTGCGTTGCGTAAAAGTAACTTTATCCTTTCAATTTTTTTTCAGATTCAATAAAATAAAAACAATTATTATTAATATTTTATTTTCTATCATGTTGATAATTCAATTTTAAATGCCTGATCAGGTCGGTCCAAGTACTTGATGAGACCTAGAGACTGAAATTTTCAAGCTGGTAGTTAGATTTTGAAAAATGTTTTTGTTCTTATTTCATCATATTTAAACCAGACTCTATATACCTTGAAACAAATGTTAATATTGTAAGTGGTGTGGTGAGTAGAACAAACAACATAACAAAACTATCAATAGAGTTTTTTTTTTATTTATTTTTTGTGCCATCTTGATTTGATTTGTATTATAGTAAATATATTTTTAAAAACTAAATTTTAGATATATTCCTAATTAAAACAAGTTATAATTGAGAGAAAATCAGGTCAAATTGTGGATATACCATAATTGAGAATGAATCCAATTACAGATAATTTTTTACCATTAACAATCGCTAATTGTAAATGAAAGTCAAAACTTATGATTAATGGTCATTTTGGGAAAATTTGAAGATTTTTTTCCAAATTCGCTAAGATTAAATAAATTTCTCTTAAAGTTTGAGAAAATTAACTATATTTGACATTTCTTAATTTAATTTTATACAATATCTCGGCCGACATAGAAAAAAGAAAATTATATGATCATGTACCTATTAATCAAATAATTGAAAATGAAAATAATAATAATAAGATATGGTAAGCAATCAATATGGAAAGTCGTGGATGCTTACCCCACCGTTCGTCACAAGAGATTCGTCATTTAAAGCATCTGATCCTATCAACCTATATATATAAGTACAAAATAAAAATTAACATTTCTTCTCTTCTTTCTTCAAAACTTAAAAAAGAAAAAAAAAAAAAACTTAGAAAGAGAGAGATAGACCAAGGACGACTCTGCAAATATGGCTGATGAATCTCCAAAGTCCATCTACGACTTCACCGTCAAGGTTTTTCTCTCTTCATATTTTTTTGGTTATTTTGTATAATCTTAGATTAATTAGTTCATGTAAACAACCACAAGAACATCTTGTTTTGATCCTATATAATATACGGTAGCGGAATTTTCAATGTTCGATTCTATCTCAAGCAGGATTATGTGTGTTGTATGAAAAGATTTATGTGTGTGTGTTCTTGAACATGGCAGGACATCGGAGGTAACGATGTGAGTTTGGACCAATACAAAGGCAAAACTCTTCTGATTGTAAATGTTGCTTCCAAATGGTTAAACCTTCTTTTTCACTTGGTTAAAAATTCACTATCATTTGCCTAGTTTTTTTACAAGATCTTGTGAACACTATGATTTGCCTAGTTTTTTTTACAAGATCTTGTGAAATTAGTGATTGATGATCAATCCGGTTCAGTTTGGTTTAGATTAGTACCGGTAGTCATTGTTCTTGTTATTACAGATTTGCTTGACGTCAAAACTAAATTTTCTTATCATTAACCGCAGTGGTCTGACGGATGCGAACTACAAGGAACTGAATGTTCTGTACGAGAAATACAAGGATCAAGGTCTGTGATTTATACATACTCTCTCTCTCACACACAATTAAAATCCTAACTGTAGTTAGTTTTAATTGTGATTATGATTAAATAAAAATAGGGTTGGAGATACTGGCATTCCCATGTAACCAGTTCTTAGGACAAGAACCAGGGAACAATGAAGAGATTCAACAAACTGTTTGCACTAGGTTCAAAGCTGAATTCCCCATCTTTGACAAGGTAAACAAAAACTTATCTACGGCCTTGACTCAAGCTCCATCGAATTTGAACCTTAATTGTGCCACAGTAGCGGCAATAGTACAAACCATTTAAACTACATACCCTGGTCTCTCTGTTAGAATTAATCTGGACAATTGTTGTTCTTATTTCAAGTTAATCATTGTTCACTAAGTTTTTAAGTTAATCTTTGCCAAACAGCACAAGTAATAGGTGTTCAATGTATTAGGAAAACAATATTTTTATGTCGTGAGTTTATGTACACACTTCACCTATTGCTATAATTAAGATTACTGTTTTACTTTTTGTTACATTATCGGAGTTTGTGTAATGAATGTTGACGGCAAATGTAGGTGGATGTGAACGGGAAGAACACGGCGCCGTTATACAAATACTTGAAAGCAGAGAAAGGTGGTTTGCTCATTGACGCCATCAAATGGAACTTCACCAAGTTTTTGGTTTCTCCTGACGGCAAGGTCTCACAGAGATATTCTCCCAGAACCTCTCCTCTTCAATTCGAGGTACGTACCACCCTGGCTCTCTCCTAAACCGAAATCTATATATCCATCCTAATGACGGTTTGTTTTTGGATTTATGCAGAAAGACATCCAAACTCTCTTGGGACAGGCTTCTTCTTGATCATCGGAATATGTTTCAAGAACGCTCGTTTCGTCCAAGTGATCTTAGAATCATCAATATTGCAAATTTATTCTCTCTGAATCTGTCATTTACGTTCTAAATAACTGATGTCTTCAATGTCATTTATCATGTGACTTTCGGTTAAATATCAGACTTAAAAAAGTTTTTAGTAATAAATCACATTGGGCCGTAAGACAGTTGTATACGTAACAAAGAACACGTGAAAGATTTCTCCCTATCGTACACGACACGTTGAGCGTGTTCACAACTTATGACCACAAAAAGTTTCTGATTCTTTCCTAGCCACGGGAAAAAAGATAAGAATCACACGTTAAAAAAAAAAAGAAAAAAAAAACATCATACAAAGGTCATGATGTGCTTTCTTGATTGACATCTTGTGATTGAAGTAATGTCATCATATAAGCCTAATTACCAATGACAAAAAAAAAACAAAGACAGATCAAGATCATGAAAACATACAAAAAGTTAAAACTCTCTCAACAGTTAGATCATATTACCTCAGCCAAAAGCAGAGTTCTATATATATACAGTTGGAGATTTGATTGTGTCTCTATATCTCATCACTGCATATATGAGCACAAGAACCTTAATTCAGATGTCAGATGTTAAAGCAACCACATTGCACTCAAACAAAACATTCAAGGGGAAATTGTCGACACAAAAAAATTTAAACTTTTTATTCATTCACACATTTATTTCCAATTCATTAAAAATCATTAACACTAAGGATACAATTAATACACATAAATATAGAATTAAAGTCATGGCAAACCAGTTTATCCATAGACCCATTTGCAGGTCTATTCTCAGCTAACAAAGCAGAGACTTCATTCTTGCAAATAAGGTCTTTTTTCTAGTTCAACCAATCTGCTTCAGACAAGAAGAGATGATCAATTCTTGTTCAGCTGCACAAACGTACGGTGCAAGCTACAGTTTGTGCCCAGTATTTGAGTCTAGCTTTTACATCTTCTGGATCATCACCTGATATATTAAAAAATGGCTACAAAATCAATAAAATGTTCTTACCAATCACATGTGAATCGACATAAATTCTAATCAAGATTAAGAGAGTTACCAGGGCTAGAGATCTTCCAATTTGCAATTGGAGTAGTCGTGGTCGGTGGTGGCGGCGAATCCTCTTCTTCCGAAGAGTTGTGGTGGTTTTGTTTATCATCTAAGAACTTTTGGCTCATGGAGTAACAAAGCTCTAACGCAGGCAAAGTGTTGCAAAGCTCAGGGATCTCATCGTAGCTAAAACCAAACCCTAGATCTAAACAACCTTTAAGCTCCTCAAGATCATCATCCGTCAAGCTCTTGGCTCTCGTCAAATCATCTTGATCATCCAAGGCGTATCCCTCAAGCAACACCTGGCTCTTCTTCTTTTCAAGCTTTTTCTTACTCTCGCCGGAGAAATAGCCTCCTCCACCTCCTCCTCTGCCACCAGAGTTTCCAATTGCGGCCCACGCTTCTTCGTGGTGTTCTGGTAAGACTGTGTTCGATGTAACATCATGATCAGCATTTAGGTTGTTTCCTTGGAGAGAGTGCTGCGTCCTCCATGGATCTGATGATTGGAAGTGATGAGTACAAGCCATTCTTGTGTTTTTTGTTATCGTAATTGAATGGTGGTGATGTAAAGACTATATAAAGAGATGGTTTCTTGAAAAAGCGGCGACGTCGAAGCATCAATTATTGTATATGCCATCTTTTGTGGGGGCCATGCAAAAAACGAACCAATGATTCTATGAAAATGTGTGTTCAAGAAACATCCATACATATTTTAGTTACCTATTTACATTATTCCTGATTTTTTTTTAAAAGTATTATTACATATTGTGATATTGGCTTAGGCATCTACTGAAAAAGTTGAAAATATTAACTAACATCAAATTATTATATTTAAAAAATCAAGAACTAATTTTTTTTTTGGTGAAAAAAAAAATCAAGAACTAATAGAATGTTATTATTGTATGTACTTTGATTAATTGATTATCATACGGCTTTATTAAAAAGCAATGAAGTGAATAAATTCGTTTTAGTTAGCAAAAGAAAAAATGATTTTAGAAATACGTTTTGAGGAAACGTGTCGGATTCGAAGTTACCGAGAAGCTATGTATAAATTGTCAAAAGACGTATAGAAATTGAAACAAAATCACAACTGGTTTTTCATGGCACGTTAATCACGGATCTTTCCACTCACCTACCTGCCCCAAGCATTTTTTAGTTACAAAGATATGATACAATGTCATGATACCATGAACGTAAAAACACTAAGTGGGATTTGTATTCAGCATGCATGCCGTAGCTCCACTCTCCAAAACAAATCTCATTAGAAAGGTAAAACACTATACAACACAAGATCATTGCAATATTAATATCAAGCTCCGACTGGAGAGATGAGAGCATCAACATCATGTAAACTGTAAAGGAGAATATATAAGAACTTTAGGAGGATATATAAGAACTTCATGTGACCGTCACCGCAGTCAGATAAGATAAGTGTCCCCATGAAAGAAAAAATCACAATGAGTAATAATGTCATGGACAGGCGAAACATGAGACATATACGAACGAAGAGACTCAGCCTGAGAAATGACACATAGACCTCATGTTGTTCACCTTTTCCATCATCACTGTTATAAAAAAATCCGAATCTTTTCTAAACATCTAACGAAAATTGTGCAATATAGTGTCTATATATATCCGATCCATGGCCAAAAGATGTAAAACATTAGTTTGTGCTACTTGCTTCATATCCCATGTTGTTGATAAAAAAAAATTATTTAGAAAATGTGTCCCTTAGTTAAAGAAAAATACTGGTGATCAACATTGTATTCATCACCTCTCCTTTAAACCAATCAGAATCTTCTATCTAATATTTCATTTAAAAAATAAATCAAAATTAAACGAAAAAGTAAAACAAATTAAGAAACAAATTCTGTATATTTTTAATTAAGTAAGTTAAATATTGGTCTGGTTTGGATTTTACAATTAAACGAGGTTATATATCGGTTTGAGTTTATAAATGAGAATAAGGGTTTAGATTTTACAATTAGAACGAAAATGTCGGTTTGAGTTTACAAATGAGGTGATTAGAGTTTAGATTTTACAATTAGAGCGAAATTATATGTCGATTTAGGTATACAAATGAGGTGGTTAGAATTTAGATTTTACAATTAAAACAAAATTATATGTCGGTTTGGGTTTATAAATGAGGTGATTAGAGTTTAGATTTTACAATTAGAACAAAATTATATATCGGTTTGGGTTTACAAATGAGGTGGTTATGATTTAGATTTTACAATTAAAAGGAATAATATATCGGTTTAATTTATAAAATATCCGTTTGAGTTTTTTTATTTTATAATGATGTATACAAATTTTGTTTCCTTATTTTATTTTATAAGAAAGTGAATAAAAAGGTTCACCCTCCCAAGTATTGTCTTTAGTTAAATTCCGAGTGTCATCTGAGTTCTTGTTTGTTTCATTTTTTTAATGGAATGAAATCTCATCATTATATTCAAAAAATCTTATCATTAAACCAAAAAACTCTTCACAAAATTATTACTTATTTTAGAGAAACAAAATTCAGAGCACTTAGAATTGTATCCATTTGTTACTGAACTGGTAATTTAAAGAAAAACAATCTCACAAAAGCCAGCAAGGTCCAATAAATTAACAACCAATCACCTTATAAATATCATAACCAAACAACACCTTTCTTCAAATCCACTAAAAACAAAACCAAAAAAAACTTCAATAAAATGTCAACTTCGAAAACCATAATCTTCACTCTCTTCATCGTAACAACACTACATGCATCCTGCAATGCAGCTGCAAACGCCACAACGAAATCTCCCTTCCCAGCGATTCTAATCTTTGGAGATTCAACCGTCGACACAGGCAACAACAATTACCCTATACAAACAATCTTCAGAGCTAAACATGTTCCTTAGGGCATTGATCTTCCAGACCACACACCGACCGGAAGATTCTCAAACGGAAAACTCATCTCAGACATACTCGCAACCAAACTCAACATCAAACAGTTCATTCCTCCTTTCTTACAACCAAATCTCTCTGACCAAGACATTCTAACTGGAGTCTGTTTCGCATCAGCCGGTGCCGGTTACGATGACCGAACAAGTGTCACGACACAAGCCATCCCTGTCTTGGAACAACCAAATATGTTCAAGAGTTACATTGTTCGTCTCAAAGGTATCGTGGGAGACAAGAAAGCTATGGAGATCATAAACAATGCTTTCGTGCTTGTGAGGGCAGGGGCTAACGATTTCATCTTGAACTATTACGATTTTCTCTCGAGGCATCTCGAGTATCCTCTCATTTCTGATTACCAAGACTTTGTTCTTAAGAGGCTTGAAAATTTCGTGCGGGTAACGTCTAAGATCAAGACTTCCTCATACAGTATTAGTTACCACAGTCCACAGCACAATTAGGGCTTTGGAAAAGACTTTAAACATGTTTGTGATTATTTTTCTTGTTAATCTCTCTGGTTAATGTGCAGGAGGTTTACAGTCTAGGTTGCCGTAATATAATGGTTGGAGGTCTACCGCCAATAGGGTGTTTACCGATCCAAATGACTGCTAAATTCAACCTTTTTAGATCCTGTTTGGAACAAGAGAACAGCGACTCTGTTTCATACAATCAGAAACTTCAGAAGCTCTTGCTCCAGATCGAAGCATCTCTTACCGGAAGCAAAATCCTTTACGCCAATATTTATGACCCAGTGATGGATATGATCCAAAACCCCGGCAAATTCGGTACATATATAAAACCTCTTTCTTGTTCCGCAAGCTATTATATGAAATACATATATTAATTAGCACTAGTGATTAATATTATTCGTGTGTGTGGAATTAAAAACAGGGTTTAAAGAGACGAAGAGAGGATGTTGTGGAACAGGGTTCTTGGAGACGAGCTTCATGTGTAATGCTTTATCTCCGACGTGTGGGAATCGGTCGGAGTTTTTGTTCTTTGACTCGATTCATCCATCGGAAGCTACCTGTAATATCATAGGCAATATTCTGGATCCTCAGATTCGTGGGAGGTTCCAGGCTTAAGTCATTACAATGTTATATGTTTCTTAATTGCGACAATCTGTGGACTTTGTTTATTAATCAAATATATAAATTATAGCCACATCTGCCGCAACTAAATTTAGTTGACTTTTCACTTGTTGACAAACAAAGAAAATCAGTTGAGTTAAATTATAACATTCTGGCTATAAAATCTGTCAATTGATCTTCATTGTATTTGCCGACAATTTTATATTGGTTCGATTTTGTAGAATACTAGAAGTAGAATCTGACCATATTGCTCATTAAATGAAGGATGTGAAATAAATATGAAAAGCCAGTGGAACTAGGTTTTGGTCGATATATCTCTCAACAAAACTACTACCAAAATACCACCAAGATGTAACACTTAAGTTTCTCTCACCATGTTTTTTTCCTAAAAGATCCCGGAAAAGGGAAGTACAAAATTTAATAACATTCGTTAAGAACTCCTCAAAATCTCGACTTCGAAATATGTTTGCAATAGACATGATGATATTTCTACTTCCAAACATACAAACAATCATATGGACCATGGTCTTAACGTTGCCAATATGATCAAGTTGAGTACCAAATTTATTTCATTTCGTAGTTTTCGCATATTAGTAGATATTAACAAAGAAAAAATAAGTGAGAGTTAAACAATTTATGTCAAAAAAATTCGAGTCTAATCTTGTCCACTCTGACCTTACATATGTTCGAATGGAGTTTGACTAGTTTTCTGCATAAACCTTTCTGGCAAGATAGATACTTGGCACTTGTGTCTCTGAATCTTCTAAGATTATGGTGGTAATGTGTTCTTGGTTCTTAATACAAAATCATCTAATTCCTAATCTAAAGAAAAGAGAAACAGAAACTCTAAACCCACAATAATATATCTATATAATCTCTTCTGTTTCTCGAATCTCATTATACTCCATATCTCTTCAACGCTTTGCTTAAACTCGGCATTACATTGTAGGCATGGTAAGATCTTCTAAGTTCAATAATGGAACCAACCTGTACACAAACAATAGAGATTATCAACACAACATAATCAGTATTGTTGTTAAACTGAATCATATAGAAAAATGGATCGAACACTTACAATGATCAAAACCGATGTAAATCCGATAGAAAAGCCTTGATTGATGCTGCGTAGATAGTGGTCAAGTACACTAGAAGCTGTTGCCAAAAAGCTCAACAGGAGACCACCTGAATCAAACCAAACCAACTGGTTTTAAGAGACTATACTTGCACTATGCATACAATATAAGTCTAATTAGAACAACTTAACTTACCCCAAAACCTAGTTGATGCTTGTATCTTCGTTAGGTACTCAATTGTGGCTTTCCCAGGCTTTATGTTGGGTATTCTCGCTCCCATTTTGTTTAAATAATCGGCTATTTCCTTTGGCAAGTTGGCCTATAAGAAACTCAATACATGAAATGTTTAATGTTCACTGGAAGACTGAAATTCTTACTGAAAAAAGTGTAATTAATTTACTCACAATGTCAAAGATGTTGAAGAGAAAGACGAAAAACGCATATATCGAGTAATAGACCCAAGGCGGTGCTCCAACATTGCTTTCAGGGTTTAATATCTCCTTCATGTTTAACAAGAACGGTGAACCTAGAATACTAAAAACATAAAGTACCTCATTAGACAGCTTTACATGGTAACAATACACAAAGATGCAAGAAACAAGATTGAATTAAACTAACGGGTTCTTTAAGGGAAATTACCTTGCAAGAATGCTGGGGAATGCCAAGAGATATGTGGTTGTGAGGACAGGCTGCATCCCTGCTGGGTTAATGTTAAAAGGTATGTATGGCTCCACCTCGGTTATTGGAGAACCTTCTCTGCCCAAATGGCAAAACATAGCATAAAATCAGATATGAGTAAACCACATGTTGCATCCAGATGTATATTAACCTAGTCTACTCTAGCTATATTGGCTAAAAATTGCAATATACAAGAACCTTTTCTTCAAAATACTGATGTAAGCTATATATTACCTCGAAGCAGAAGCAAGTTTAAAACCATAATATTGTAGTTTTATCTTCCTGCAGCCCTCAGTAACAACAACAGCGAACATAGTTACTACCGTAAAAATGCCCAGCAAGCCTAACAAGTAAGGCAACCAATTCGAGAAACTTCCTGTAAAACCAAAAAAGAATGACTCTATCTAGTTATAAATTAATTGGAAAGGTGGAAGAATACAGGTATAAGGTAAAGACTTGACCATAAGTTAAAGAAATGTGGAGTAAGAAAAACCAAAGGTACCTGAGATTTGATTGAGCATCTTGTGTAAGGTCTCTGTGTAGCCCGTCAATATGCCCACACAAATAATAAGAGATGACCCATGACCTGTAAAATACATAGAAACAGGTTATGAGAAAGTTACACCAATTATTCCATTTCAGTATCACTATAAGCTACCAACGGTTATAGAGATAGAGATAGAGAGAATCACATACCAAATCCAGATTCTGATATTGTATCACACAGCCACGTCATCGTCATTGCACCACAGACTAGCAGAGATGCTGTCATCATTACATGCTTGACCCTGAATAAGCATGCATTCTTACTTTAGCATCATCAGTTGTGGCAAAATGGATGATAGAACTTTAAAGCAACAATTTTTGCTACTCCTAACGTGAGTAATCCTAAATAACTTACTGGGAAGTGGCTGCAAAAACTGAATATTGAAGAGAGGTGTAAGCCACCACTAACGCTTCCACTATAGCAAAGAAAAAGGAAAGCCACCATCTAAAAAAAGAGATGAAAAAACGATTTAGTAACTTTGTTTAATGAAGCAAAAAAGTCAGAAGTGCTATAACAAAGTAATTGCATGTTAAGAATTCATCTCACGGCTTGAGAGGTAAGAAACTAAACACACATATAACTCTTGATCTTCTCGTGACCATCTAAGCCTTCCTTTCGCAGCTTCACCAAGGATGGAAGAATGTGACAAAGCACCTGGTGTTTCATGATCACTTTCTCATCAATCATATTCCTAATATATAAAGAATCCACAGATTGAGGCAAAAAAACATCAGATCAAAGGAAGATCTTAACCTGCATAATTATGGATGCTATTATTTGTGGACTGAGCCCAAGCTGGAAGAGTGAAAGCTTGATCTCTGCTCCAAATTCACCCAGTTCCTCTATCAAAAAACATAAAACGTTAACCACAAACTTGGAAGTGTCATCCAACAAGGGACTATAAAACTCAAACGGCATTAGAACACTCACCAACAGAACCGGAAACAAAGCTAAGGTAATCTTGGGGTATTAACCTTCTGTCGAATCCAGGTAGAGGGATAAAATATCCAACACGGCTAAGAACAAGCAATAGAGCTGTTACGAACAACCTCCTCCTTATCTCACTCTTAAAGAACCTTTCTGCTGCGCTATTGAGAACTGAACTAATGCGAACAAAATCAAGAAACCTATTTCTAAAAGACTTTGGCCTATTATTATCCTCTAGTGTTTTGGAGACACTGTCCTGTGAATCCTGAGGAATAATCTCCACATCTAAAGCATCAGTACCGCTGCTAGTGGATTCATTTCTAAGCTTATCTGAATAATTTACAGAAAAACTCTTCCTTTCTTTCACAAGGAGATGTCTTCTGTTCATCTGCATAATTTGGCTCTCTCTCGTGCTTGACAAATTCATGGTAAGACATTTTCTTGATTGAAAAGGTTGATGATAACACAGAACTGGGTCTCCTGCAAAAAACATCAAAGCAATTGTTTTTGTTTAATTGAGAAATTGACAAAATTGAGAAAATTTGCAGGGTTAAGAGAACTACTAATCCAAGAGGATAGTATCAGTTGGAAAGTAATGAACTTTATAGCAACAGGAGAATTAGGGTTTTCATCAACGAGAATTTAACCATTTGTATTTGTATACCGCCGACTAGTCTTGGTAAGTAACAATATCTTTGCTTTTTGATTTCCGACTAGTCTAGGTAAAGTAAAACTTACGTTTGGGGAGGAAAGCATAGGAGGGGGGATGAGAAAGCGAGAATGGTCTAAGAAGAGGCACATGGAAGAAGCAAGCTTGAGACGAGTTCATCTGAGAGGATGAGAGAAGAAAACGCGGCGCAGAGCCTAAAGGAAGAACAACTTCGCCTTTTAATAGTTACTGTTCTACTCTCTTTAAAAATCCTTTTTTTTTTTTTTTTTTTTTTTTTTTTTTTTTTTTTTTTTTTTTTTTTTTTTTTTTTT
>NC_025691.1:4728422-4741004 GCF_000633955.1 Camelina sativa
TTTTTTTTTTTTTTTTTTTTTTTTTTTTTTTTGGTATTCTACTATTCTTTCACCAACATGTAAAGTTATAATTTTTTTTTTTTACAATTTCAGTTTAGATGTTTGATATAAAACTCTTTCCCTATATATTTAGAAAATTGATAATTTTCTCCAAGAAATAAAGAAAAGAAAAAAATCTCCCAAATCGTTTCCATTTGTTGAGAGACAAGTTAGATTTTTTTGGATGACCTTTTTTAATGAAATGTAAATATAAATAAATAAATGTGTAGAAGAGATATAAGTCTACACTCTATTCCAGTAATCGTAAACCCAACCGATCCAGTCTCTTTAGAAGATTCCTCTTCTTCTCTCCATCAGACCGCAAAATAAAGTTGGATACTTTAGTCCTAATTTTTATTCATTCTCATCAATTTTGCTTCTTCCCCCTTTCATTACTTCCCACCAGCGATTGGGGTTTCCGACAGAACCCTAGATTTGTAGGAAGAGGGGTTTCGTCTATTTCCTGTAAATCTCGGGGTTTTTTTTTTTTTTTGCTGATCATGGATTCTGAAGAAGATATGCTCGATGCCCACGATATGGAGTCTGGTGAGGATGATTTCTACAGCGGTGGAACTGATGATTATAACGATAGTGATGATGGTGAACCCGATTACGGGTTTGTTGAGGAAGACGCTGATGATTCTGCTATGATCGCCTCGCATCGCTCTCAGGTAGGGTTCTTGAAGCTAATTGCTTTTAGAACTTGTGCATGTTTTTATGACTTTTGTCTTGTTGGCAAATGTTGAAATTTCGGAGCTTTTTTATGATTAAATTTTCAATTTTTTATTTGGGAGTTAAAGAGTCTAATTGAGATTTTACTCGATAGCTGTATGGGCTTTGTTGTGGGTTTGAGATTGTTTGTGTTTATCATTTACTTCTTATTTGTTAATGGGGTAGTGTTTAGCTAATCAAATGATAGTTTCTAGTGTTAGACCTTTGCATTTTTCATGTCATGCATTCTCTTCTGAGCCATAGAAGGGCTGATAAAAGAAACTTAGTTTTGTCGATGGAATCGTATTGATATTGATGAGTTTTTGGTGAATCAATGGGAGATTATGTGAAAAAGTATTGAAATTTACGGGAAATGCTGTGATTTTAGTTGGTTTAAGGAGATTTTTTTATTTTCTTATTTACCCTGCTTCCAAGCTCCTTGGTAATCTCTTTGTGTTTCCGTTCCCATTACTTCCACTATACTTGGTAAGAGCATAACTGCAATTGTTAGTTGTAAGAGGAAACCGTTATTATAGTTTGTTGCTGATAACCGTTACACACGCTTAATGTTGTGTTCCTAGTTGCTTCGGTAAATTGTTTATTTCACTCCTTGGATATAGCTTTTCTCTCTCTCTCTCTGCTGTTTTAGTTCCATGTCTACTTTTGCTTTTCTGTGAACATTGACTCATTATAACATTAATGTTACTTCTTTCCAGAAAAACTTTTGTGTTCTGAGGGAAGAAGATATTCGCAGGCACCAGATGGATAACATTGAACGAGTTTCCGTTGTCCTCTCGATAACTGAGGTCGAAGCGAGTATTCTACTTCGTCACTTTCATTGGTAAACGCCTTTTTTATTTACTCTTTGATACTAACACCTATGTGTTTCTTAATTTTTTTTATTTGTATATATCTGGTTCCTTTTTTATCTCAGTTTGTCTTGGGTGATAATATCAAATGGTCTCTGTAGCTTTTCTATAATGTATATGTGTGATTATTCTAGCTTTCTGATGCAATGAGAACCATCCCATTTCAGGAGTGTGGGTAGAGTTCATGATGAATGGTTTGCAGACGAAGAGAGAGTTCGGAAGACTGTTGGCATATTGGAGAGCCCTGTTGTTCTGCCAACTAATGACAGTGAAGTATGTTCTTTGACATTTGTATAATCTGAAGTGGTTTTACATGTTTCCTGTCTGACAATTCATGTCTCAATAACACGTGATGTTGTGTCTAGCTTACATGTGGAATCTGTTTCGATTCACACCCTCCTGAGAAAATCGCTTCAGTTTCTTGTGGCCATCCTTTCTGCACTACATGCTGGACAGGTCAGTTGTGTTTTTCTTTTCTGTCATTAGCATCCTCAAGACTCTTATATCATTAGTTCTTTCAAGAATGGGAACCGCTTCGTTTTCACTTGTATTTATCTGAGGTTAGATTTAGTTAATTGGATATAGTTATAACTAGGTAATTGAGTTTTCTGAAACCAACTTTTGTGCCCCACTCTCTACTACAATTTTCTTTTTCCAATATTTGGTGAGTGGACTTACGTTTTACGGTGTACACTCTTGCAGGTTATATCAGTACAACGATTAATGATGGCCCAGGATGTTTGATGCTAAGATGTCCTGACCCATCTTGTCTTGCTGCTGTTGGTCATGATATGGTTGACAAATTAGCGTCTGAAGAAGACAAGGAGAAGTACAATAGATATTTTCTTAGGTCTTATATTGAAGACAACAGAAAGGTAAACGCTCCCTAAAAAATTTAGATCACACAGACTGGTATTAATGTAGCTTCATTCTTACTTGAAATGTTTCACTCTCTTTCTTATATGTTCTATGATTGACACTATTTCCCGACTGAGGAGTATTGGGTTCTTTTTGTTCATCCTGAAGTTTTTGTCATCTCTATTTTTGTAGCATGTTACTAGCGTTGTTAGAAGATCCTGTTTTTTTCATGATTACATAATTGTTTTTTGTATACTCAAACCACCTACAATGTTTTTCTATTGAGCAAAGTAGCAAAATATAGTCTCGCTCCAGATTTATTCTTATGATGCGATGTTTCTAATCCTTGTGTTGCTACTGCTTTGGTTATTTGATTCAGATGAAGTGGTGTCCTGCCCCGGGATGCGATTTTGCGATTGATTTTGCTGCAGGGTCTGGAAATTATGATGTTTCCTGCTTGTGCTCGTTTAGCTTTTGCTGGAATGTAAGTTCTTGAGTTAAAGCCCACTGATTTTATTTCTCCTAATTATTATTTTTGGTTGATCAATAGTGCTGTGGTAAATCTGAAATGTAGTGCACTGAAGAGGCTCACCGACCTGTAGATTGTAGCACAGTCTCAAAATGGATATTAAAGAACAGCGCTGAATCTGAAAATATGAATTGGTATCCACTCTATCTATGTCTTTCTTTTTAATTCGTGTTCCTGATCTTTGGCTTTTATAGACATATATCTTACCACCTCTGAGTATCTATGTCTGCCTCCTTATGCTCAGGATACTTGCCAATTCAAAACCCTGTCCGAGATGTAAGCGGCCAATTGAAAAGAATCAGGGCTGTATGCACATGACATGTACACCGCCTTGTAAATATGAATTTTGTTGGTAATGTTTGAATCCCATTTCTAACTTCGTAGTTTGGTTGAAACTGTATCTATGCAATGTTGTATGTTCAATGCTAACAACGGTGTTATATATTTACACCTATAGGCTTTGTCTTGGTGCATGGATGGATCATGGGGAAAGAACAGGTGGTTTTTATGCTTGTAACCGTTATGAGGTGGCCAAGCAAGAAGGACAGGTAAGAGCTCGGGTACTTATTTGATCTTTGGTGGTATTTCTAATTAGTAATTAGTAATTTGTGCTAATGTTACTGAATATTGATATGGGTTCATCGTTGCCTGTTAGTATGATGAGACTGAAAGGAGGAGAGAGATGGCCAAAAATTCGCTAGAGAGATACACACATTATTATGAACGCTGGGCAAGCAATCAAACGGTATACGCAATGCTACACTTCTTATGGCTAAGGAGGTTTCTTGATCTTCATTATTGAATTCTTTGTCTTGGGTGATTTTGCAGTCGAGGCAAAAGGCTATGGCGGATCTGCATCAAGCGCAGACGCAGAATGTAAGACTTGTTAAGTTCTTTATATCAGTATATATTTGAAAGATATAACTTTCTCCTGTACTGTTTCTCATACTATGTTATTTATATTGACTCATTTCAATTCTGCCAGCTTGAGAAGCTTAGTGATAGACAGTGCACACCAGAATCTCAGCTCAAATTCATTTTAGAAGCTTGGCTTCAGGTTAGTAGATCAAAGTGTTTAAATAATAAAGTGAGACTTTTCCATAACATTTTTCTAAACAGCTTCTTATGTGATTTTCTGCTGCAGATCATCGAATGTAGGCGAGTCTTGAAATGGACATATGCATATGGATACTACCTACCTGATCATGAACATGCCAAACGACAATTTTTCGAGTATTTGCAAGGTCAGAACCCTCCGTTTAATTGTGTGTCATTTTCTTCTTCAGAAGCAGCTTAAATTTCTTCTATTGTTCAGGGGAAGCTGAGTCAGGTTTGGAGCGGCTCCATCAATGTGTAGAGAAGGACTTGGGTCAGTTTCTCAATGCGGAAGGCCCATCAAAAGATTTCAATGATTACCGGACAAAACTAGCTGGATTGACCAGGTAAGCGTTTTTGTCTTCATACATTTAACCTGATGTTTGACAGAGAAGAAGAAAGTGCTTCAGGCTTTTAGAAAGATCTATGAATATAATTTGTGGCCAAACCCTAGCTAAATGACGTAAAGCTAAACCCGTGCCTCTATATTTTTGTATTCTTACAGCGTGACGAAAAACTACTTTGAGAATTTGGTGAAAGCTCTGGAGAACGGTCTTGCTGATGTAGACTCACATGCGGCTTGCAGCAGCAAATCAACAAACTCTAAATCAACAGGTTGCAGTAGCAAAACAAGAGGTAAAGGCAAAGGAAGTTCCAGAACTGGTGGATCCAGTAGAAACCCAGATGACAACTTATAAATTATGTTTCTCATGTCCTCGCCAAGGTACAAAACCCTGAATTGGTCGTATGCACACGATCAAAGAACAGCCCAAACTGCACGCACATAGTGGATATTCTTCCACTTATGTGTTTGTGCAGGTCTGGATTGTAGGGTTTGTGATAAGTTTACTACTTATGTATAGTGTAAAAGAATATGCATGTGATTGTTGTCTCTACTACACACATTGTAACAAGACTTCTGTTGCCGGCTGCGGCTATGGTAATCTCTGTAAAACCAAAATCCAGTGACCTCATGTGTCTGGGTTTGAAAGAAAAAAAAAAGAGCAAATGGTACTTGCTTTGTGTTTGGCTTTTACCTGACAATTTTAAGTTTGTAATATTAAATTCAAGTTTTATCTCAAGAAAGTGTTTAGTTTTGGTGTTTAAAATTTGAGACTAGAGTTTCTCTACTTGTGCACAGCTTGGAAAAAATTTACACCTACATGTGACATAATTGTTAATGCCACTACAACTTGATAAATTAGATAAATATTTCTAATGCTCTGTATTTTTCTTTTTCTTATCTTCTGATGTGTTCAACGACTTTTAAGAAGAGAAAAAAAAAAGGATAAACACCACAACTTTAAGCCCATTAAATCACTTGTATTTTCGCTTGTAGCACCAAAAAACAAACACATAAAAGAGAATCAAAAGAGATTTTTTTTCTTATTAATTTATTCTCTTTTCTAGTTTCTTAGACCTGAAGGTTTATAGGTTTTGGAGATCCGAAGCTCCATTGATTTGTTCTTGGGAGCATCAAGTAGCTTAGCCTTCTTCCTTGCTATAGGGAACTCCATGGAATGTGATTTAGGACCATTGTCCCCAAAATCTTGTTTGAACATTTTGATGCTAAGGGCATTCAACAACGCCCTCGAGTACTGCCTCGACGCCATCTTCCAGTCCGTCCCTGATTTCATCATCGCCTTAAACTCATCAAAGCTTATCCGTCCATCCTTGTTGAGGTCGACGTCAAAGAAGATATCTTTGATCCACTGGTCGCTACTGTTGCCTAGCTTATCATCATAAAGAGTTTCCTTGAGCTCATCTAGCTCGATAGATCCGTTGTTGTTCTTGTCAAAATACTTGAATGCTTGCTGCAAATGCTCATCACATCCCATTCTCTTCAAATGTATTGACAGTGTCACAAACTCCTCACAGCTCAACATCCCATTTCCATCTGTGTCCGCTGCATCCATTAGCATCTTCACATCTCCATCGGGAACAACTTGTCCAATCTTCTTCAGCCCATCTTTTAGCTCCTCAAAAGTCAAGTGACCATTCTTATCAGTGTCCATTGCTTGAAACATCTGTACTATCGCAGCTATCTCCTCGTTTGGTAGATTGTCCGCTACAATCTGATACAACTTACGTATCAGTAACAAGTCTTATAGAAACTCATAAAATTTTGGTAAAATCAAGAAACTTATATATACCCTGAGGACTTTCTTCTTGAACCTATTAATCAACAAGAACTGTTGAATCTTGGTCCTCACGTTATCTCCAAGATTCACATTTGGTGCTCTCTCTGCGTTCCGGATCCATGGATGTTCTGTAAAACATAGATTTTTAGGTCAACTGATGTCGTTTAATTATTTGTCAGATAATGAAACGTTGTTATTAAGTTACCAAGTACTTCTTGAACTGTGAGTCGGCTGTAAGGATTAGCATCAAGCATGTTCTTAACGAGTTCCTTGGCCTCATGTGAGACTTTTGGCCAGGGGTCTCTCTCGAAATCGATGTTCCCTCTCACAATAGCATGCGCGATACCTTCCTCGGTTTCTGCCCAAAAGGGAGGAACACCACAAAGCAAGATATAGAGTATAACACCGGCACTCCAAACATCGACCTCAGGACCGTAGTTTCGTCTCAAAACCTCTGGAGCCATGTAGTAAGGACTTCCCACAATCTCATTGAACGGCTGGGCTGCAATATTCATTTGAGTTAAACCAATTTTTTCAAGAAAATGACAATCCAAGATTCAAGAAGCTATTATAAGGATGTGATTAACTAGTACCAGGCTTGAAGAAAATGGAGAGACCAAAATCAATAGCTTTAAGTTGTGCAGACTCAGTTCCATTAGAAAAAAGGAAGTTCTCGGGTTTAAGATCTCGATGAATCACTCCATGTTCATGGCACACCTTCACAAATGCAACAAACATTATAAGCACCAAACAAGAAGACTAAAAAACCGAGACACAAAAAAAAAAGGAAATTTCAAATTTGTTTTTTTTAACCTTGACAACTTCAAGAATGGTTTTAGCAACATTTGCAGCGGCACGTTCGGTGTAATGCCCTCTAGAGACAATGCGGTCAAAAAGTTCTCCTCCTTCACAAATCTCCATGACAAGGTAAACGGCGTCTTTGTCCTCAAAAGCTTCCTTAAAGCTAACAATATTAGGATGTTTAGGTAAACAACTCATGATCTCAACCTCTCTCCTCACATCCTCCACATCGATCTCCGTCCTTAGCTTCTCCTTCGATATCCTCTTACACGCAAACCTGCATCCCAAGTTACACAAATTATCAAACCCTAGAAGAAAAGGCAAAAAAAAGAATCAAATATTCAAGAAAATCAAGAAAAAGAGAAATATTAATGACCTTTCTCGGGTAGTGATCTCGATACATTCATGAGTGACACCGAATTCACCACGGCCAAGTTCTTTACCCAATTCATACTTGAGGTGGATTCCATCTCCAATAGGCTCGGGAAGAACGCGGCTTGGTGGCTGGAAAATCAATCTCCGGGAAAGATTAGTTGAGCAATCGAAATGAGGAACAGAGGATGATGATGTTCTGCTATTACTACTTTGTCGCCTTCTTACCGGTCTCTTTCCAAAAGGAGAGCCTTTCAATGGCGACGAAACACAGCTTCCCATGGGATTTATTTCTCTTTTTGGGTTATATTTTGGAATAATATCCTAACAGGTTTCGATCGATCGATTGATTTTAGTTACAAATCAATCAAGCGATTTCAAGGAGGAAGTTTATTCAAATGCACCCCATGGGAAGGAAGAGAGAAGCTCTTTTGTGCTCGACTTCTTCTTTCTCTTGTTCTTTTTTTTTTTTTGTTTTTTTGGGTTTTTTTTGGGGGAGGGAGGGGCTTCTCTCTTCTTCTAATCTCTTTGTATTTCGTTTTCTATATTTGTTTATTTGTTGCGTAAGTTTGAAGAAAGAGGGAAAGGAAAGTCCTAAAAGAAAGGAGAGGAGATTGAGAGGTATGAACAAAAGAAAAATATTGGATGGATTGGAGAAATCTTTCTATTTTTGGTTATTATGCTAGTCTGTTCTGTTCTGTTCGTTTAAATTCCGTTAACTTTGTTGCCCTTCTTTCTGTTTTCTCCTCCCGCCATTTTCTTCTTATCTCTTATGTTTGAATGAGTTTGCATACTTGAACTGGTGAATCCTACATTGACCAAGCCGGGACTCACCAAACGATACAAATGGTTTGAGTTTCTTTTTCAAGCATCCGCAATATGAAGAGGCCGAAGGCATGGAATGTTAAGGTCTGACAAAATTTTCTATCATTCATGTCGCATGGTAGGGAGGGACAAATCTTTTGGGCTACGACTTCTCAACTTGTGGTGCAAGACCGACTGTTACACAATGCGGATTATATATATTTTCAGACACTTGTTTGGATCTGTCACCAAAATTGATTACTTAAGTGATAAAGACATGGTTTCACAGTGAGGGAGTATATTTTCTTTCAAGTTCTACGTAAAGTATGTGATCTCACAAGTTTCAACTAGCAATCAGACTTTACTTCTTATGACTCATATCCAAGTTCAAAGCGTAGCTTTCAGAATAACCACTTATTTTGTTTGGGACCTTGCTAAAGGGAAAACTCGAGTTTTATTATTTGCAAACAAGTGTAGTCATTAACAAACTTGTCCAAAAAAGAAATTATATCCTTGAGATGTTGATTAAACTGTAAACCAAAAGCACCCTCGTCTTGGAATTTCGCATTGCTGAGACTTATTGCAGAGAGTCTTCTTGCAAACAACCTCAGAGGAACTTCCTGTGGGGTCTGCCTGCATCCTCATCTTGCATATGCTGTCAAATATCGAGTTTCGAGTACGTTAGCTTGACCCCTTAGTGTTGTGATGCAGAAGAACACTATATATCACTCAATTTTGTGGGAAACAACATAATGAAATTATATTCCATCTTCATCGTCATCGAAAATTTCTATCACATAAACATAGCCCTTGCACGAATCTATACACAAGGACTCAAGAGTTCAAAAGCCAATCTAAAAGAAGAATCCTCAAGGATTGTAGCAACAAGTTCGAAAACGCTTTAAAGTCCACCATATAAAAATTCTCATAACCAAATCAGCTGAGACTCAAACTCTCGAATAATAGAAAACCATTATTACAGCCAAAGAACCCATTTTTACTAGCTAAAACACATAAAGACTTGAGGATAATCATTTGAACACATATCTTCATAGCAGTTAAACCAAACTACTTTGGCAACCAGTAAATTAAACAGAAGAAGACCCAAGTGAAAAAGTAAAACGCTTAATAAGAAGTAATACCAAGGATGAAACACAAACAAAAACTCAAAATCATTTTCAGTCCTAACTCCAAATCAGAGGCTTTCCTCAGTTAGAAAATCTAAATCTAACCATCATCTAAGGATACTACTACTAATATGAAGGTGAAATGCGCATTGCCCGAATCTAATTTCAAGATAAGAACATCTTAATTCAAATGTATCTACAACGAATTCAACACCTGAATCAAACTGGAAAAGAACCCAATTCAAATTTGTATTATACGTATCCAAATCCATACGATACATGAAAAAACAAAAAATTAGGGCACAAAAACAGAAATCTAACTTCGGGAGGAAACAAATCGAATCTGAGAATTAGATAGGGAGAGATTTGAACTCACGAAGTCTTTGACGATCCCCTTGTATACAATGATAGGGAGAGCGATGCCGAAGATTCCGATGAGAGCGAAGTTGCGACGGGTCCAACGGAAATTGTGCTCGAGGTTCTCTCTAGCGGATCCCCAATCCTCGATGAACTTGTTCTTGTTCGTTTCCATACCTCCTCCCATCTTCGATTTCTCGACGCTTTTGACCCTTTCTCTCTCTCTCTCTCTCTCTCTCTCTCTCTTCTCTTCTCCGATCGTCTTCTTCTTCTTCTTCAAATGGTGTTTAACTCCGTCGCGACTGTGGTGGTGGTGGTGATTGTTGTGTAGCTTAGGATTTCTTAACCGGTTATTTTAATTTTATCATTTTTTGGTGCAATAAACCAGATATTTTAAATGGACTTTAAGCTCAAGGCCCATTAACAAAAGGGCCCAAGATTACATATACGAGTGATTTGTTGAAGATTTTAGCTTTAGTAGGGTTTAACAATTTTAGATGAATAAATAATATTTGTTAAAAGTTTGTCTAACAATTTTTAAAAATTTTCTCTGATTCTATTTGAGGGTCTAACAATTTTATACACTTTTGTAGCAATTTTTGGGAAAAGGATTATATGTTCAATTTATTTTCTTTTTATAGATTGTTTTGATTTTTGACGTCTTTCTAATCTCCTTATTAATGGTTGAAGTCGAAGATCAGATTGAGAGTTTTATCAAGTAGTTTTTCTTTCACTTATAACCATTTGGATTAGTTTTTTTTGCATTGTATTCCGTTATGTTTATCCACCAAATACCAAAAATGTTGTTTTTCTCAAAAATTTTGTTTTTCTCAAAAATGTTGTTTTTTCTCAAAACTGTAGTTTTCCACCAAAACTGAAAACCTGAGTTTTTCCGCTAAAATCACAAAAACGAGTTTTTCCGCCAAATGGTTTCAAATTTAAATGTGTTTGTACTTAAATGGGGTGAGTTTACCCATTTTAACATCCCTAATTCTTTACATGATAAATCATTCTAGAATAGCTATATATTAAAACCATGATTTTGGAAGATTTTATGAGATTTAGGAAATTTGGAATTTTGATAGATTTTAGTGAAGTTTATATGATTTATGTTAAAATTCTTGCAAATCGCACCTAAAACCATGAGATTTGGATTTCTGTATTTTTAACTAAACAAATCCTCTCAAATCCTCCAGAATCCCTACAATTTATTAAAATCCAAAATCCACAAACTGTTTTGAATAACAGTGGATTTTAAAGTAAACTTTTAAATCATCAGTTCAATAACAATGGATTTTAATAGACTTTTTAAAATCTATGATTGAATAACATAGAATTTGTAAATTTTATACAAATAACTTAAAATGTCTAGTTGAATACATCTCCTGCCTTAGGTTGAAAATTATACTAAACCATGATTTTGGAGGATTTTATGGGATTCAGAAAATTTGAAATTTTGATAGATTTAGGGAAATTGATAAGATTTATTGTAAAATTCTTTAAAATCCCACATAAAACTATGAAATTTGGATATATGTATTTTTAACTAAACAAATCCTCTAAAATCATCCGGAATTCCTAAAAAGTCATTAAAATCTAAATCCACAAAACTGTTTTGAAGAACAATGAATTTTAAAATAGATTTTTAAATTATCAGTTCAATAACCGTTGATTTTTAATAGACTTTTTAAAATCTATTATTGAATAACATAGTATTTGTAAATTTTACACAAATTTTTTAAAATGTCAAATTGAATACACCCTTCTAAAACTACATCATACGATTTTTCACATAAATGCATTATTAAAGATGACCAGATTTTTTTCTAAGTATGTATTTTAAATTACTATTTAAGAATATGGTATTAGAAAAAAAAAGAAAACATTACTGCGCATAAATGAATTATCTTAATGCAGGATCGGCGCCAAAGTGTCCGACTTCTAGATTCGCGTCTCGTCGATTCAAATCCCAATTCTCACACTTGTTTAATGGATATATTTCGCCGTTCAATCTCAAAAGGTTCTTCTAATTTTTTCTTTCTTTCGTTGTCAAAATTTTTCCACTTGCCATTGTTATTGCATATCTCGAAAGTTATTCTTGTAAAAAATTTCCACTAAGCTAGTCTTGGTTATTAACATAAGCAATCTAATTTACAGATTCTTCTAGGACCTGATCGGTATTTCAATTTGAGTTCGAGAAGCTTAATTATTTGTTGACTCTTTCTCTAATGCTCAGAACATAATTATAATAAAAAAACATACTTAGTGCTTGGTGTGTCAGAGTTTTCTTTATTGATTTTTTAATGGATACATCATTTGTATTACATCAACAACAAAAAAAATCAAGAATGTTAAAAGATTTTTTAAATTTCATATAATCAGTTATCAAGTCGTTGACATTTTCTAGCTTTCTTATTCAGAGATTGACAAGAAGTTGTCCTGTGTATTTACCGTTTCTGGTTTAATCTCTAATCACACGCAAAATGTTGTTTATTATGTTGTGAATTGTTCTTGTTTTGTATTTTTTGGTTTTCTGAAGATTGAAGGAGCAGAAAACTGAAAACTGCAATCATATATATATGGCTTCTACTTCTACAGGTGGTGGGAAAGATGGATCTAAAGGTTTTGTGAAGAGGGTTACATCAACATTCTCCATTAGGAAAAAGAAGAACACAACGAATGATCCGAAACAACTTCTTCCTCGATCGAAATCAACTGGAGGTAACTACGAACACATGAGGCTGCCTCAGGGGAAAAAGGCTCTTCCAGATGTTAAAACAACAAAAGACACAAAGAGGACCAAATCTGCAGGTGTTTCCCCTCAACCAAGGCGTGAAAAGATCGATGAATCTGGTAAACAGTTTATGAAGATGAGATGT
>NC_025691.1:4745009-4777724 GCF_000633955.1 Camelina sativa
CTTCTGTGTCGGAGATTCGAGTGTATACCCGGAAGAGAAAGCTAAAGCAGGAACCTTTGGAGGTAACTCCCGGCAAAAGAATCAATGCCCACAAAGTAAGTTTCCTTCTTTGAGGAGGTTTTGGAGATTAATATGACCCAACCCACCCTATGGGTTGTTTTGTGATCCTAGTGTGTTTTTGATTTTGTTGCCCTGCCTATGCTATGATTATGCTTCAGCAAATGAGAGAGAACCTTGTTTAATTAGTGTTTCCATTTTGTTCCATGACCTTGTGGTAGTAATACTAGTTTTTACAGTCTTGTTTGTTGATTAATGTAGCGTCTTTGGTCTTTTCGTATTTTATGATGCAGCAGCTATGCGGATTACCCTATGATATACAAGATTTTGCTTACAAAAAGAACAATGGATCTCCTTCATCCAGTAAGTCTCTGTCTTTTCACATTCCAAAACCATTCATTAAACTTTATATCAATCACTAGGTAGTAAGATATAGCCTGACTATTTTCTAAACTGGTTGCATGGTTTGTACTTGTCATTGACTGTCTTTACAATTATAATCTGATTATGAGTTTGTACGGAATATTTGTGTCTCAGTTTTCCAAATGTTCTGTGTTTGAAGTTAACCTGGACCAATCCTATGGGGTTATTAGTGATCGGAGTGTTTGTGATTACGTTGCCTTGGCTTCAGAAAATTAGAAAAACATTTATTAGTGTTTCATCTGTTCCATGAAAACATGAAATGAAAATCAAAGAAAGCTGTTAGAATATTTTCGTGGATTGCAAGAAACACCTCAAACCTCTTTGTATGTTAAGTTTTATTCTAGTCATTATGAATCCTGCGACGTTTCTTATTGCAAAACTATATCATGTGTGCCGTGTCTAAACCAAAAAGGAATTTGATTACTGCAGACATGAATTCACGGTGGCAGAATGTGTCGGAGGCTCGACAAGCCACTCTTCAACGCCACTCAACAAATGCTGACGAAAACTCTGAACCGATCCCAAATGATCTCTATATTGAGATATTCTTGAGGTTGCCGGTGAAGTCTATAGCGACATGTCGTTGTGTATCAAAGCTCTGGGCCTCCTTACTTGGCCTTCCCTATTTCACGGAGTTNAGTAGATGAAAAGATCGTTTCGTGGTTGTCTAGTGTGGCTAACTCTTCCCTGTCTTTGAATAAAGAATCCAGTACCAGCTCCTCAACTAAAGAGAATCATCATCCTCGTCATCAGACAAGTTCAAAGAACGCGAAATGTTCTTTAGAAAACACTCGGAGAGATGGAAAAGTTTGTAACTCAGCTGGTAAATCTCGTGGAAATGGTTCTGCAAAGCCATCTTCGCGTTTACAAGAAAGCAACAACAAGACTTGTCCTAGGAAGCCACCTGAAGAGTCATCTAGTTCCAATAGATTAGTGAGTTCACAGAGTCCTGAAGAAAAGAAAGTTAGCTTCTCTGTAGAAACAGAGAAGTCTCCTTCACCGGTTAACTCAACGGTCTTGTCATCTGGTCTTACTAATACCACCACCGGGACAACATCTTTAAAGAAGAGCACAGAGACTGGGGACTCAAAGAGAAAGATTGTTGTGGAGCCACTTTTCTGGCCATTTGAGCAGAAGTTTGATTGGACACCAGAGGATATCTTAAAGCATTTCTCAATGTCTCCACGGAGAAAGAAGTCGGTAGGATCCAAGAGTGCAGGTACATCTCCAAGATCAATGAGGGCACAACTCCAAACAAGAAAGCTAGATCTCAAAGAAGGGTGTAAGAGGAAGCTCATGTTCAACGGTCCTGGATCAAATTCAAAACCAACAAGGATTCCAGAACTGAAACGAACAATCAGCAACAACAGTAGCACCAACAAAACCGAGATGATCAGCAAGAACCAACAACCTATAATAAGGAACAGTGTGAAGAGGAACAAAAGTTTGCCGTCGAGGTTGAGGAAATCAAGTAAAATATCTTCAAAGGTGGTACCTATTGAAGCTACAGAAGATACTGGAGAGATACTTAAAGAGCAAAAAACACCTAAGAAGCTCATCATGACACGCAAGTCCAGGACATTCTTGGAAGATGACTTTGCTTTGATGAATGATTTCTCTATAGAAAAGGCGGTGGGGCTTTGCGAGTTCAAGGGAAGAGAAGGCATAGATTNAATACAAGAAAGAGGATTTGTCTTCAAAGCTATTTTGGGTATGATCCCACTGAGAAGCAATACAAGGTATTGTCAATGAGTGTGGAAGGTGGGATCTATAAGGAGCATCAGGTTCTGACATTAGGAACTGAGAAACTGTCTTGGAGAATGATCGAATGTTGCATACCCCATATTAATGGTTTTAAAGGGATATGCATCAATGGTGTATTGTATTATCCAGCCATGGCTGACATCTGTTCAGGGATGCGTATGATAGTTTGCTTTCACGTTAGGTCTGAGAAGTTCAGCTTTATTAAAATCTTGGAACCTTTCATTAGGTTATTGTGTCCTACAGCTACTCTGATTAGCTACAACGGTAAATTGGCCTCACTTGTGTGGAATTATCATAAAGGAAAAGGTTTTGAGATGTGGGTTCTAGGAGACCCCGGAAAAAATGAATGGTCGAAGCATATTTACGGATTGCCACCTCTGTGGCAGAATGTACTTGCTAAGGACATGTTAATGTTTGCTGGAGTGACTGGTACAAATGAAGTTGTGTTATCGTTACGCTATCCGTCAGACTCTCTATCTCAGCCTTTCTATGTGTTGTACTACAATTTGGAGAGGAAAACTATCAGAAGAGTTGAAATCCAAGGAATGAAACCGACTAATGGTTGTCGCAATTACATATTTCTAGACTATGTAGAGGATGTGAAGCTTATACAAGCATTCTAAGACTTTATAAGTTGACATCTTGTAACATAGCTCGTTTGGCTCTTAGGATGTTGGGATTCTTATAAGTTGCTACTGGTTTTGTGATCTTTATAAGTTGATGATGGTGTAATCTATTTAAATTAATTCTTCTCTCTGGTCCTTTTGTCTGATTTCACTTCCGACTACAGGCACTTCTTGTTTATACAAAACTACAAGTACTGAAAAGCCAGGTACATGGTTTATATAGAAATTGGCAAGAGGCCTCCTATATATCAAATGTTGGTAAGACAACAAAATTCATAATATCAAAAGGAAATGAACTAAATATGACAATATCTCCAAACACTTCCTTCGGTAAACATATACTTCCTCATCAGTCATCGCACCTTCTCCCAACTAGTTCATGAGCCCTTGAGATACATATTCATGATATATTAGGGTGCACCAAAATCCAATGCCATTCCCCATCTATATCGAACTAATAGGTTTTGGGAGACCATTAATTAAAAAAAGTTTAAAATTTGTGTTCTGACTGGCCGTCGCTAATGCTTCAACATTAGGGCACAACTCCAAACAAGAAAGCTAGATCTCAAAGAAGGGTGTAAGAGGAAGCTCATGGTCAACGGTCCTCGATCAAATTCCAAACCAACAAGAATTCCAGAACTGAAACGAACCATCAGCAATAACAGCAACAACAGTAGCACCAAGAAAACCGAGGTGATCAGCAAGAACCAACAACCTATAATAAGGAACAAAAGTTTGCCGTCGAGGTTGAGGAAATCGAGTAAAATATCTTCAAAGCTGGTACCTATTGAGGCTACAGAAGATAATGGAGAGATACTCAAAGAGCAGAAAACACCTAAGAAGCTCATCATGACACGCAAGTCTAGGACATTCTTGGAAGATGACTTTGCTTTGATGAATGATTTTGTCTATAGAAAAGCGGCGGTGGGGCTTTGCGAGTTCAAGGGAAGAGAAGGCATAGATTCCGACTTCAACACTGATGTTTTCTTGTTCGACGATTCTCTATGAAAATAAAAAGCTTTACAGGTTTGTTAAACCGAGGATATACATCATACGGCTTAAATAGTGTATACTTGCCAAACCAACATATGTATTGGCCACAATTTTGTTTCTTGATTGTATATCTGTTTGGATAGTATAAATTATACAGGCAGCATTTATATGCATATACATGTACACGTATTGGATCAATCAAAGAGCTGAAATATAGATTCGCATTGAGTTCAAATAAGATCCTAATTTGATACTATGGCAAATGTTACAAAATCTCAACTTATGAAGTATCAGAACATTTCATAAGTTTCACGTCCTCTACATGGCCTAGTAAGATGCTGACTTCAAAAAAACGGTTGGATGTCAACTCCTTAAACGATCCTTCAATTTCAACTCTTCTGATAGTTTTTGTCTCAAAGTTGTAGTAGAAAACATAGAAAGGGTGAGATGCATAGCGCGGCGAAAACACAAGTTCGTTTGTACCAGCCACTCCAACAAATACTAACCTGCGCTCTGCAGGTACATTCTTCCACAGAGGAGGTAATTCATAAACATGCTTGGACCATTCATGTTTTCCNTAATAAGGAACAAAAGTTTGCCGTCGAGGTTGAGGAAATCGAGTAAAATATCTTCAAAGCTGGTACCTATTGAGGCTACAGAAGATAATGGAGAGATACTCAAAGAGCAGAAAACACCTAAGAAGCTCATCATGACACGCAAGTCTAGGACATTCTTGGAAGATGACTTTGCTTTGATGAATGATTTTGTCTATAGAAAAGCGGCGGTGGGGCTTTGCGAGTTCAAGGGAAGAGAAGGCATAGATTCCGACTTCAACACTGATGTTTTCTTGTTCGACGATTCTCTATGAAAATAAAAAGCTTTACAGGTTTGTTAAACCGAGGATATACATCATACGGCTTAAATAGTGTATACTTGCCAAACCAACATATGTATTGGCCACAATTTTGTTTCTTGATTGTATATCTGTTTGGATAGTATAAATTATACAGGCAGCATTTATATGCATATACATGTACACGTATTGGATCAATCAAAGAGCTGAAATATAGATTCGCATTGAGTTCAAATAAGATCCTAATTTGATACTATGGCAAATGTTACAAAATCTCAACTTATGAAGTATCAGAACATTTCATAAGTTTCACGTCCTCTACATGGCCTAGTAAGATGCTGACTTCAAAAAAACGGTTGGATGTCAACTCCTTAAACGATCCTTCAATTTCAACTCTTCTGATAGTTTTTGTCTCAAAGTTGTAGTAGAAAACATAGAAAGGGTGAGATGCATAGCACGGCGACAACACAAGTTCGTTTGTACCAGCCACTCCAACAAATGTGTGCTTTTCAAGTACATTCTTCCACAGAGGGGGTAATTCATAAATATGCTTGGACCATTCATGTTTTCCGGCATCTTCTAGAACCCACATCTCAAGACTTGTACTTGTTCCAGTAATATAATTATCAAACCTACGACCTCTTCCACTATTATAAATACACCCCTCCGACATAAGTGAAGCCAGTTTACCGTTGTAGTTAATCATAACTGTTCTAGAAGACCTATCGAAAGATGTTTTAATAAAGCTGAACTTCTCTGACCTAACATCAAAGCAAACTATCATGTGGTCGGAATCTAGAAAATACATAAGACCATTGATGCATATAACATCATCAAAGCTAGAAAGCCTATGGGTAATGCCACAGTCAATCATTCTCCATGTCGGGTTCTCAGTTCCTAATGTCAGAACTTGATGCTCCTTATAGCTCCCATCACCTGACCGGGTCATCGACAATACCTTGAATTGTTTCTCGATTGGATCATACCCAAAATAGCTTCTTATCGAAATCTTCTTCCTTGTCTGAGGTTTTGGTAAGGTTAAGGATTCCCCGGTGCTAGGGTTACATATCACCGACACTAACTTGGAAATTTTCCTTCCTTTTAAGATCTGTCGTCCGCTGGTGAAAACAAGGCCATTGATAGGACTAATAATACCATAGCAGCTATACAAAGGAAACTTCATATGATGATAACTTGGGGCAACTGAAGAAGACGAGCTCTCACAAAGATTTTGAGTCTGAGGTGTTGAGAAGGATAACAGCTCATTGTATATTTCGCAGACGAACAAGAGCCTCGGGTGAGCAGAAGATCTTGTCAAGTACAACTCCGTGAAATAGGGAAGACGAAGTGATTTCTCCCAGAGCTTTGATACGCAACGACACCTAGCTATAGACTTCACCGGCAACCTCAAGAATATGTCGATAATGAGATCAATTGGGATTGATTCAGAGTTTTCGTCAGAACTAGTTGAGTGGCTTCCAAGGATGGTTTGACGAGACTCGGACACGTTCTGCCGCTTTGATTTCATGGCTGCGTTAAAACCCTAGCTAGTCTCCGGTAAGTTCGAGTCGTTGGGATACCGTATAAAGTTTATCTCCAACCCTAAAAAAAAAAAAGGACAACCAAAATTGCAAAAGCAACAAAGATAAATCTTGAAATGTAATTTGCAAATAACCCAATATTATATAAAGTTAATTAATCTTCAAAAGTCTAACAATAACACGGGTGTATTATACAGTAAGACCTTCATAAATTAATAATGTCGGGACCATGAGATTTTATTAATTTATAAAAGTTTTAATTTATCGATAAATTAATAATTATTAATTTAGCGATAAATTAATATTTTATTAATTTATGAAGAGATTTTCTCGTTTTTATATTGAAAATTTTCTATTACAAAATAAGATATTTTTATTATCATTCAAATTTTTAAAGAATTTTCTTAATTTATAGTTTTGGTTATCGTAATATGATGAATGTCAATTGTTTAATAGATTATCTAGATAAAAATGATAAATGTTAGAAATTTAGAGTTTAGAAAAAACTGTTACTACTATCCTTTATGGTAATGATGAAGTCGCATAAGATATTGTGGTACCTTTAAAACCAATTACTAAATAAGCAATTATCGCATCTACGACTCTTCATAGATACAATTTGAAAATACAACAATGAAAAAATTAGAGATGAGCTCCAACAAAACTGCAAATTCAAGAATAGACAAACAACAATAGAATCATATTTCACTAGATNACAGAGCCGCTTCTTCAACCCTTCTCACGAGGCAGCTTGGTTTTATCGAATCATGAATGGCCAAATTCAAGGAACTGTATCTTCCTCTAAACCCATCTCCTTGAATCCTCTCTTGGATTCCAACTCAGGTTCTTTTCTCTATCACTCTTCCTGTTCAAATTCCATGGGAATTTTTGTGTTGTTGTTTCTGTTATTATCTTGACTAGTATGTTGTTGCACTAGACCCAGCCAATGGAGCTTCTGTGTCGGAGATTCGAGTGTATACCCGGAAGAGAAAGCTAAAGCAGGAACCTTTGGAGGTAACTCCCGGCAAAAGAATCAATGCCCACAAAGTAAGTTTCCTTCTTTGAGGAGGTTTTGGAGATTAATATGACCCAACCCACCCTATGGGTTGTTTTGTGATCCTAGTGTGTTTTTGATTTTGTTGCCCTGCCTATGCTATGATTATGCTTCAGCAAATGAGAGAGAACCTTGTTTAATTAGTGTTTCCATTTTGTTCCATGACCTTGTGGTAGTAATACTAGTTTTTACAGTCTTGTTTGTTGATTAATGTAGCGTCTTTGGTCTTTTCGTATTTTATGATGCAGCAGCTATGCGGATTACCCTATGATATACAAGATTTTGCTTACAAAAAGAACAATGGATCTCCTTCATCCAGTAAGTCTCTGTCTTTTCACATTCCAAAACCATTCATTAAACTTTATATCAATCACTAGGTAGTAAGATATAGCCTGACTATTTTCTAAACTGGTTGCATGGTTTGTACTTGTCATTGACTGTCTTTACAATTATAATCTGATTATGAGTTTGTACGGAATATTTGTGTCTCAGTTTTCCAAATGTTCTGTGTTTGAAGTTAACCTGGACCAATCCTATGGGGTTATTAGTGATCGGAGTGTTTGTGATTACGTTGCCTTGGCTTCAGAAAATTAGAAAAACATTTATTAGTGTTTCATCTGTTCCATGAAAACATGAAATGAAAATCAAAGAAAGCTGTTAGAATATTTTCGTGGATTGCAAGAAACACCTCAAACCTCTTTGTATGTTAAGTTTTATTCTAGTCATTATGAATCCTGCGACGTTTCTTATTGCAAAACTATATCATGTGTGCCGTGTCTAAACCAAAAAGGAATTTGATTACTGCAGACATGAATTCACGGTGGCAGAATGTGTCGGAGGCTCGACAAGCCACTCTTCAACGCCACTCAACAAATGCTGACGAAAACTCTGAACCGATCCCAAATGATCTCTATATTGAGATATTCTTGAGGTTGCCGGTGAAGTCTATAGCGACATGTCGTTGTGTATCAAAGCTCTGGGCCTCCTTACTTGGCCTTCCCTATTTCACGGAGTTGTACTTTACCAGATCTTCTGCTCGCCCAAGGATCTTGTTCACCTGCCGAAAAGACAGTGAGTTGTGCTTCTTCTCGACACCTCAGCCTCTAAATCCTGATGAGAGCTCGTCTCTTTTAGCTGCCTCTTATCATATGAAAATTCCCTTCAATGATAACTATAATATTATCAGTCCTATCGGTGGCCTTGTCTTTCTTAGATATGGACATATTTTTGAGGGAAGGAAAACTCCAGAATTGTTGTCGGTGATATGGAACCCTAGCACCAGACAATCCTTAGCCTTACCGAAACCTAATACAAGAAAGAGGATTTGTCTTCAAAGCTATTTTGGGTATGATCCCACTGAGAAGCAATACAAGGTATTGTCAATGAGTGTGGAAGGTGGGATCTATAAGGAGCATCAGGTTCTGACATTAGGAACTGAGAAACTGTCTTGGAGAATGATCGAATGTTGCATACCCCATATTAATGGTTTTAAAGGGATATGCATCAATGGTGTATTGTATTATCCAGCCATGGCTGACATCTGTTCAGGGATGCGTATGATAGTTTGCTTTCACGTTAGGTCTGAGAAGTTCAGCTTTATTAAAATCTTGGAACCTTTCATTAGGTTATTGTGTCCTACAGCTACTCTGATTAGCTACAACGGTAAATTGGCCTCACTTGTGTGGAATTATCATAAAGGAAAAGGTTTTGAGATGTGGGTTCTAGGAGACCCCGGAAAAAATGAATGGTCGAAGCATATTTACGGATTGCCACCTCTGTGGCAGAATGTACTTGCTAAGGACATGTTAATGTTTGCTGGAGTGACTGGTACAAATGAAGTTGTGTTATCGTTACGCTATCCGTCAGACTCTCTATCTCAGCCTTTCTATGTGTTGTACTACAATTTGGAGAGGAAAACTATCAGAAGAGTTGAAATCCAAGGAATGAAACCGACTAATGGTTGTCGCAATTACATATTTCTAGACTATGTAGAGGATGTGAAGCTTATACAAGCATTCTAAGACTTTATAAGTTGACATCTTGTAACATAGCTCGTTTGGCTCTTAGGATGTTGGGATTCTTATAAGTTGCTACTGGTTTTGTGATCTTTATAAGTTGATGATGGTGTAATCTATTTAAATTAATTCTTCTCTCTGGTCCTTTTGTCTGATTTCACTTCCGACTACAGGCACTTCTTGTTTATACAAAACTACAAGTACTGAAAAGCCAGGTACATGGTTTATATAGAAATTGGCAAGAGGCCTCCTATATATCAAATGTTGGTAAGACAACAAAATTCATAATATCAAAAGGAAATGAACTAAATATGACAATATCTCCAAACACTTCCTTCGGTAAACATATACTTCCTCATCAGTCATCGCACCTTCTCCCAACTAGTTCATGAGCCCTTGAGATACATATTCATGATATATTAGGGTGCACCAAAATCCAATGCCATTCCCCATCTATATCGAACTAATAGGTTTTGGGAGACCATTAATTAAAAAAAGTTTAAAATTTGTGTTCTGACTGGCCGTCGCTAATGCTTCAACATTAGGGCACAACTCCAAACAAGAAAGCTAGATCTCAAAGAAGGGTGTAAGAGGAAGCTCATGGTCAACGGTCCTCGATCAAATTCCAAACCAACAAGAATTCCAGAACTGAAACGAACCATCAGCAATAACAGCAACAACAGTAGCACCAAGAAAACCGAGGTGATCAGCAAGAACCAACAACCTATAATAAGGAACAAAAGTTTGCCGTCGAGGTTGAGGAAATCGAGTAAAATATCTTCAAAGCTGGTACCTATTGAGGCTACAGAAGATAATGGAGAGATACTCAAAGAGCAGAAAACACCTAAGAAGCTCATCATGACACGCAAGTCTAGGACATTCTTGGAAGATGACTTTGCTTTGATGAATGATTTTGTCTATAGAAAAGCGGCGGTGGGGCTTTGCGAGTTCAAGGGAAGAGAAGGCATAGATTCCGACTTCAACACTGATGTTTTCTTGTTCGACGATTCTCTATGAAAATAAAAAGCTTTACAGGTTTGTTAAACCGAGGATATACATCATACGGCTTAAATAGTGTATACTTGCCAAACCAACATATGTATTGGCCACAATTTTGTTTCTTGATTGTATATCTGTTTGGATAGTATAAATTATACAGGCAGCATTTATATGCATATACATGTACACGTATTGGATCAATCAAAGAGCTGAAATATAGATTCGCATTGAGTTCAAATAAGATCCTAATTTGATACTATGGCAAATGTTACAAAATCTCAACTTATGAAGTATCAGAACATTTCATAAGTTTCACGTCCTCTACATGGCCTAGTAAGATGCTGACTTCAAAAAAACGGTTGGATGTCAACTCCTTAAACGATCCTTCAATTTCAACTCTTCTGATAGTTTTTGTCTCAAAGTTGTAGTAGAAAACATAGAAAGGGTGAGATGCATAGCGCGGCGAAAACACAAGTTCGTTTGTACCAGCCACTCCAACAAATACTAACCTGCGCTCTGCAGGTACATTCTTCCACAGAGGAGGTAATTCATAAACATGCTTGGACCATTCATGTTTTCCGGGATCTTCTAGAACCCACATCTCAAGACTTGTACTGCTTCCACTAATATAACTCTCAGTCCTACGACCTCTTCTACTAATATAACTACTACACCCCTCCGACATAAGTGAAGCCAGTTTACCGTTGTAGCTAAGCAGAACTGTTCTAGAATGCATTACTGTATCAAAAGATGTATTAATAAAGCTGAATTTCTCTGACCTAACATCAAAGCAAACTATCATGTGGTCGGAAGCTAGAAGATACAGAACACCATTGATGCATATAACATCATCACTGCTAGAAAGCCTATGGGTAATGCCACATTCAATCATTCTCCATGTCGGGTTCTCAGTTCCTAAAGTCAGAACTTGATGCTCCTTACAGATCCCTTCACCGGACCAGGTCATTGACAATACCTTGAATCGTTTCTCGATTGGATCATACCCAAAATAGCTTCTTATCGAAATCTTGTTCCTTGTCTTAGGTTTTGGTAAGGTAAAGGATTCCCCGGTGCTAGGGTTACATATCACCGACACTAACTCGGAAAATTTCCTTCCTTTTAAGATCTGTTGTCGTTTATCGCTGGTGAAAACAAGGCCATTGATAAGACTAATAATACCATAGCAGCTATACAAGGGAAACTTCATATGATGATAACTTGGGGCAACTGAAGAAGACGAGCTCTCACAAAGATTTTGAGTCTGAGGTGTCGAGAAGAAAACCAGCTCATTGTATATTTCGCAGGCGAACAAGAGCCTCGGGTGAGCAGAAGATCTTGTCAAGTACAACTCCGTGAAATAGGGAAGACGAAGTGATTTCTCCCAGAGCTTTGATACGCAACGACACCTAGCTATAGACTTCACCGGCAACCTCAAGAATATGTCGATAATGAGATCAATTGGGATTGATTCAGAGTTTTCGTCAGAACTAGTTGAGTGGCTTCCAAGGATGGTTTGACGAGACTCGGACACGTTCTGCCGCTTTGATTTCATGGCTGCGTTAAAACCCTAGCTAGTCTCCGGTAAGTTCGAGTCGTTGGGATACCGTATAAAGTTTATCTCCAACCCCTAAAAAAAAAAAGGACAACCAAAATTGCAAAAGCAACAAAGATAAATCTTGAAATGTAATTTGCAAATAACCCAATATTATATAAAGTTAATTAATCTTCAAAAGTCTAACAATAACACGGGTGTATTATACAGTAAGACCTTCATAAATTAATAATGTCGGGACCATGAGATTTTATTAATTTATAAAAGTTTTAATTTATCGATAAATTAATAATTATTAATTTAGCGATAAATTAATATTTTATTAATTTATGAAGAGATTTTCTCGTTTTTATATTGAAAATTTTCTATTACAAAATAAGATATTTTTATTATCATTCAAATTTTTAAAGAATTTTCTTAATTTATAGTTTTGGTTATCGTAATATGATGAATGTCAATTGTTTAATAGATTATCTAGATAAAAATGATAAATGTTAGAAATTTAGAGTTTAGAAAAAACTGTTACTACTATCCTTTATGGTAATGATGAAGTCGCATAAGATATTGTGGTACCTTTAAAACCAATTACTAAATAAGCAATTATCGCATCTACGACTCTTCATAGATACAATTTGAAAATACAACAATGAAAAAATTAGAGATGAGCTCCAACAAAACTGCAAATTCAAGAATAGACAAACAACAATAGAATCATATTTCACTAGATTTTCTTAGATATATATATATATATATCAGTTTATATGATTATTAATTTATGATATTAATGGGACCATAATTTTACATAGGATTTCCAAAAAAAATATTATCTTATTATTTTATCGAAATGTGTCATTTTTTACACCGGCTCAATTCAAGACCAGAAGAATTTATTAATTTATAGCGAGAATTAATTTAAAGAGTATTAATTTATGGAGGTTCTACTATATATAGACCATAAATTGGTACCAGTATTACGGAAAAAAAGATGTTATAAAATATATGATCATCAAGCATATTCTTAAATGCATGTTACATAAGTCTCACGTCCTCTACATGGTCTAGAAACATTTTAACCCGATCTTTCTTAAACGCTCACATTCCTTGGATTTCACTATTCTGATAGTTTTCCTCTCCTAACTGTAGTATAAAACATTGAAAGAATCGGATTGTAAACTCGGCGAGAACATCCCAATAAAACGTAATGAGTTAATTAAAAGTTAGATATTTAATCTTTCATATAAAATTTGTGTTTTTTTATTATTATTTTCGGTAAGTTGATAATTTTTTTTACATTTTCTCTCCATAACAAATTACTACATCTATCCTAAATTATAAAAAATGTTTATAAAGCACCAAATATAAGAAATTACTTTTAAAAAACTAATTAACAGTTAACTAAAAATACTATTTAACTAATCATGAAAAAACTGCAGAATATAAATAAAACCACCCAACAACATTGAAAAAAGTATAGAAGTTTGTAAAATCTTATAAAATGAAACAAACCAAAAAACTTCTTTGACATAGGAAAAAAAATTATATTTTTGTATCTTCCCACATTATATATACGTTTATTTTGGAAAAAAAAAAATTTACTTACCGACTTTTGTATCTTTGACCTCTTTGCTTTATCATCTTCTTAAAATTATTAATAAAAAAAACTGTAATTATTTAGTTTACTAATTTACCTTTACTAATTTACAGAGCCGCTTCTTCAACCCTTCTCTCACGACGCCCGCTTGGTTTTATCGAATTGGAATAATGAATCGCCAAATTCACGGAACTGTATCTTCCTCCAAACCCATCGCCTTGATTCCTCTCTCCGATTCCAACTCAGGTTCTCTTCTCTTCCTTGGGAATTTTTGTGTTGTTGTTGCTGTTATTATCATGCGGTGCTTGACTAGTATGTTGCACTAGAACCAGCTTCTGGGTCGGAGATTCGAGTGTATACCCGGAAGAGAAAGCTAAAGCAGGAACCTTTGGAGATACCTCCAGGCAAAGGAATCAATGCCCACAAAGTAAGTTTCCTCCTTTGAGGAAAGGTTTTGGAGATTAATATGACCCAACCCACCCTATGGGGTTGTTTTGTGATTTTTTGCCTTGGATTTTACTATGATTAATGCTTTAGAAAATGACATAAACCTGGATTAGTATATATAAGTATCTAATGTGAGAATTTCTGGACTGTATAGATTTGTTCAGTGATTTAAATGTCTTGAGTTTGAAGTTAAAACTGACCTAGCCCTATGGGGTTGTTAGTGATCCTAGTGTGTTTTTGATTTTGTTGCCCTGCCTATGCTATGATTATGCTTTAGCAAATGAGAGAGAACCTTGTTTAATTAGTGTTTCCATTTGTATCCATGACCTTTTGTTAGTAATACTAGTTTTTACAGTCATGTTTGTTGATCAATGTAGCGTCTTTGGTCTTTTCGTATTTAATGATGCAGCAGCTATGCGGATTACCCTATGATATACAAGATTTTGCTTACAAAAAGAACAATGGATCTCCTTCATCCAGTAAGTCTCTGTCTTTTCACATTCCAAACCATTCATTAAACTTAATATCAATCACTAGGTAGAAAGATATAGCCATAGAACTTGACTACTTCCTAAACTGGTTGCATGGTTTGTACTTTTCATTGACTGTCTTCAGTTATAATCGATTATGAATTTGTACGGAATATTTTTGTCTCAGTTTTCCAAATGTTCTGTGTTTGAAGTTAACCTGGACCAATCCTATGGGATTATTAGTGATCGAGTGTTTGTGATTACGTTGCCTTGGCCTCAGCAAAATAGAAAAACATTTATTAGTGTTTCATCTGTTCCATGAAAAGATGAAATGAAAATCAAAGAAAGCTACCTCAAACCTCTTTGTATGTTAAGTTTTATTCTAGTCATTATGAATCCTGCGACGTTTCTTATTGCAAACTATATCATGTGTGCCGTTGCTTAACCAAAAAGGAATTTGATTACTGCAGACATGAATTCACGGTGGCAGAATGTGTCGGAGGCTCGACAAGCCACTCTTCAACGCCACTCAACAAATGCTGACGAAAACTCTGAACCGATCCCAAATGATCTCTATATTGAGATATTCTTGAGGTTGCCGGTGAAGTCTATAGCGACATGTCGTTGTGTATCAAAGCTCTGGGCCTCCTTACTTGGCCTTCCCTATTTCACGGAGTTGTACTTTACCAGATCTTCTGCTCGCCCAAGGATCTTGTTCACCTGCCGAAAAGACAGTGAGTTGTGCTTCTTCTCGACACCTCAGCCTCTAAATCCTGATGAGAGCTCGTCTCTTTTAGCTGCCTCTTATCATATGAAAATTCCCTTCAATGATAACTATAATATTATCAGTCCTATCGGTGGCCTTGTCTTTCTTAGATATGGACATATTTTTGAGGGAAGGAAAACTCCAGAATTGTTGTCGGTGATATGGAACCCTAGCACCAGACAATCCTTAGCCTTACCGAAACCTAATACAAGAAAGAGGATTTGTCTTCAAAGCTATTTTGGGTATGATCCCACTGAGAAGCAATACAAGGTATTGTCAATGAGTGTGGAAGGTGGGATCTATAAGGAGCATCAGGTTCTGACATTAGGAACTGAGAAACTGTCTTGGAGAATGATCGAATGTTGCATACCCCATATTAATGGTTTTAAAGGGATATGCATCAATGGTGTATTGTATTATCCAGCCATGGCTGACATCTGTTCAGGGATGCGTATGATAGTTTGCTTTCACGTTAGGTCTGAGAAGTTCAGCTTTATTAAAATCTTGGAACCTTTCATTAGGTTATTGTGTCCTACAGCTACTCTGATTAGCTACAACGGTAAATTGGCCTCACTTGTGTGGAATTATCATAAAGGAAAAGGTTTTGAGATGTGGGTTCTAGGAGACCCCGGAAAAAATGAATGGTCGAAGCATATTTACGGATTGCCACCTCTGTGGCAGAATGTACTTGCTAAGGACATGTTAATGTTTGCTGGAGTGACTGGTACAAATGAAGTTGTGTTATCGTTACGCTATCCGTCAGACTCTCTATCTCAGCCTTTCTATGTGTTGTACTACAATTTGGAGAGGAAAACTATCAGAAGAGTTGAAATCCAAGGAATGAAACCGACTAATGGTTGTCGCAATTACATATTTCTAGACTATGTAGAGGATGTGAAGCTTATACAAGCATTCTAAGACTTTATAAGTTGACATCTTGTAACATAGCTCGTTTGGCTCTTAGGATGTTGGGATTCTTATAAGTTGCTACTGGTTTTGTGATCTTTATAAGTTGATGATGGTGTAATCTATTTAAATTAATTCTTCTCTCTGGTCCTTTTGTCTGATTTCACTTCCGACTACAGGCACTTCTTGTTTATACAAAACTACAAGTACTGAAAAGCCAGGTACATGGTTTATATAGAAATTGGCANCGTGATCTTTATAAGTTGATCTATTTAAATTAATTCTTCTCTCTGGTCCTTTTGTCTGATTTCACTTCCGACTACAGTCACTGAAAATAAATATTTTGTAATTGATAATGGTAAATTTCTTGTTTATACAAAACTACAGGTACATGGTTTATATAGAAATTGGCAAGAGGCCTATATATCAAATGTTGGTAAGACAACAAAATTCATAATATCAAAAGGAAATGAACTAAATATGACAATATCTCCAAACACTTCCTTCGGTAAACATATACTTCCTCATCAGTCATCGCACCTTCTCCCAACTAGTTCATGAGCCCTTGAGATACATATTCATGATATATTAGGGTGCACCAAAAACCGATGCCATTCCCCATCTATATCGAACTAAGATACTGGAGAGATACTCAAAGAGCAAAAAACACCTAAGAAGCTCATCATGACACGCAAGTCCAGGAAATTCTTGGAAGATGACTTTGCTTTGATGAATGATTTCTCTATAGAAAAGGCGGTGGGGCTTTGCGAGTTCAAGGGAAGAGAAGGCATAGATTCAGACTTCAACACTGATGGTTTCTTGTTCGACGATTCTCTATGAAAAATAAAAGTTTGATAACCTGAGGATCATATAGCATCATACGGCTTAAATAGTGTATACTTGCCAAACTAGCATATGTATTGGCCACAATTTTGTTTCTGGATTTGTATATCTGTCTGGATAGTAAATACAGGTAGCATTTATATGCATATATGTACATGTGTTGGATCAATCAAAGAGCTGAAATATATGGTCTCATTGACTTCAATGCTTGTCTAAGATGGTTGTTTCGTTCATCTGAATTTGTATCAGCAAAGAGAGAAATACATATAAATTTGTTGTTGCTTTTTCTTGTTTGTTGTTCCGATATCAGATACAAACATAGACACAGGAGGATAGAAATATATGGTATCAGGAAACACACAAATCATAGACACCAGAAAATAGTCATCCAATAAGCGAAAAAAGTTCATAAAACCAGTGGGAAATTAAGATCCTAATTTGACACTAGCTAGCAAATGTTACAAAATCGAACTTATGAAGTATCAGAACGTTTCATAAGGTTCACGTCCTCTACATGGTCTAGAAAGATGCGGACGTGAAAAAAACGGTCGGATGTCAAGCATCACGAATGGACCCGTCCTCATTGACACCAAAATCCTCCGTTTCCTCCGGAAGGTATCCTTCGCGGTCGTTTGGATCAAAGGAAAGATGATTGAATTCGTGACTCTCATTGAACCAGTCAGCAGACTTTGTTTGGCCAGGAAGATCAGACTTTGTTTCGCCAGGAAGAGTAGGCTCTGTTTCGGCAGGAAGAGCAGACTCTGTTTGGCCAGGAAGAGCAGACTCTGTTTCGCCAGGAAGATCGTCGTTACCAGAATCTTTAGAAGGAACAATAGCAAAACAAATACTACCTTCATCCAAATCACAAAGATTGTCTCCTTCACAATCACGAACAACTTCTTGCACGCCTCTAGAACGAAACCCATATAACGAGAAAGATTCATCCACGTTGAGCCTGTTAGCGTTGTCGGCAATCAGCTTTTTCCAGCCTTTGACAAATGAATAATTTTTCTCGCGCTTGTGTAACTCAATGACTCGAATCTTTGACGGAGGATGTACAGCTACAAGAACAGCAACTCTCAAACCAACGGAACGCTTCGCCGACAACGTCTTTTGCTCATCTTGACTCAAGAAACCATTCATCAGTTTCACATTGAGGTTTAGCCGTGACTGTTTAGTATCAAGATCACTAGCAAACAACGTTTTCTTTGGAATGACAAGTTTTGCGTCATAACCATTCAACGTCGTCATTGCCTTGGACACTAAATCCGGCACCGGCGTCGTCTCTGTTGGATATGGGCTACGCCCAATATGCCACTCGGCCCAACGACACTCGTTAGTTGCATTCTCGGCCCAGCGAGATTGGAAGCAAGTCATTAATTCCCGCAGAAGGGCAATCTCGGGAATTCGTGAAGGAAACCCTAAACTTTCCTAGGTCAACAGTCTCCTATAAAAGGAGAGGGCATTTATTGGGATTATCATCCTGACCCGCGGACAATATCCCGAGAGCAATACTTTGCATCGAAAACTGCTATTATCTTTCGTATAATTTGTCTTGTTTTCAGTTCGTCATTTTAAGCTTACTAGTTCGTCTGTGGACTAACAAGCTCTAATACGATTTGTTTAAGTGACGATCTCACGCTTTCCCCGATTAATAAAGAACTTAGCTCGCTCTTTTCCACTAAATCTTATTTGTTTAAACTGCGTAATCTCCGGTACAAACAGTCTCCATACTGTTTCTTGGACGAATTGCTGGGAAGCGTGATACAGAAGAAACTGAAAGAGAAGAGAGAGCGAGCGAGAGCGAGCTAGAGAGAGAAGAGAGATAGAACCACTTTGTTGTGATACTGATATATATATAGTCGTTTTGTTGTGTGATACAAAAGAAATTGAAAGAGAGAAAAAGAGATACGACGAGTTCTTGGTATATAAGAGTTTTTCATTTTCTTGTTCTTGTGTCTTGTAAATTTTGGTCAGTCTAACTGAAGAAACGATTTTATATTTGCTTCTTATCCTTAAAATTAATAATTCTTCTGAGTAATAATAATAAATAAAAAGAGTAATAATAATAACAAAGTTGCAATTTTTACTTTACGATTCTTCTATGAGTCTGGTTAACGGAGGAGCCGCTTCTTCAACCCTGGTTCACAACGCCGCTTGGTTTTATCGAGTTCGGACCATGAATCCCCAAATTCACGGAGCTGTATCTTCTTCTAATAAGCCCTTATCCTTGAAAACCCAACAACATCCTCTCTCTGATTCCAAATCAGGTTCATTTTCTCTCTCCCTCTATCTGTTCAAATTCCATGGAAATTTTTGTGTGTGTTGCTGTGCCTAACACCAGAACCCGCCAATGTAATGTAGTTTCTGGGTCTGAGACTCGAGTGTGCACCCCGAATAAAAGGCTAAAGCAGGAACCTTTGGAGCCTCTCCCCGGCAAAGTGAGTTTCCTCCTGTTTGCTCTATTTTCAAAATGGAATTGAGGGTTTACAATTTCGTAGGACTTGGGTTCTGGAGATTACACCTCTCCTTAAGTTTGATACTTTCTTCGGAATGAGTTGATCTCACGTGTGGTACTTTCTTGGGAATGAGTTTTACTTCCCCATCATCCAAATGTCTTTAGTTTCTAGTTAATCTGACCCAACCCTATGATGTTGTTAGTGATCGTAGTGTTTTTGATTTTTGTTGTCCTGGCTATGCTATGATCATGATTCAGCAAATGAGAGGAAACCTTGTTTATTGTTTCCATTTTGTTCCATGACCATATATGACCCTGTGTTAGTATTTACTATATAGAGTCTTATGTGTCTCTTAATATTTAATGATGCAGCAACTATGTGGTTTGCCCGATATAGAAGATTTCGCTTACAAAAAGAATATTGCATCTCCTTCATCTAGTAAGTCTCATCATATTATATACACTCAGAACTTCACATTCCCAACCATTTGTTAAACTTAAATCACCTGGTAGAAAGAAATAGCCAAAGAACCTGACTACTTTTTTAAACTAGTTGCATGATATGTGCTTTTCATTGAATGTCTTTACAGATTTAATCTCAATATAATTTGCTAGGAGATGTTCTATCATCAAGAAGATTCTTTAAACGGTTAAGAGGAATTCATTTTCTAGTTTTTGCAGGGAGGTCACCGGAAACTAGCATCACTGCTGTGACTTCAGTCAAAACAGTAGGTATGTTATCATGCAGCGAGTCCCTTAATGATAGGGTTGGTGTGGTTTTTTACTTTACAGATTTCTTAACACACAGTAAACTGGTTAGTTATATAATACAGGAAATCCGCCTGATAACTGGGTAGAAGTGCTCGAGGGTATTCGTCAAATGAGATCTTCTGAAGACGCACCAGTTGATTCGATGGGATGTGATAAGGCCGGAAGCTTTCTGCCTCCTACGGTATAAATATTTTCCTCAATTTAGTTTTTGTGCGGAAGTATGCTATATACACTGAGTTTCTCGCTCTTTGGGCTTGAGGTTTTTTGTTTTACCGTATAAAGCACATTTTTCCTCAAGTCTTTTATAAATGTTGATGTACTTATCCGTATTTAATAGGTTAGAAAGGATTCTTATTGTTTGCTCAAGAAAGCATCTTTTATTCCCTTTGTTGTTTTCATATTTCACGAGATCAAGCTATGCTTGAGAGCAGTGGGATGGAATCCATCCGATGGATTGTTCTTGTTTTAATATTGATCAGTTTTTTTTGTTATACCTAGGAAAGAAGATTTGCTGTCTTGCTAGGAGCACTTCTTTCAAGTCAGACAAAAGATCAAGTTAATAATGGTGTGCTTTGTGCTGTTAAAGAAACAGTTATTACACTTTTCTAATCATCAACATTAACAAGTTTCATTGATATTACATGCATGCTTACTATTCAGATGCTTTCAACATGCAGCGGCTATACATCGTCTTCATCAAAACGGCCTTCTTACGCCCGAAGCCGTTGATAAAGCTGATGAATCAACCATAAGAGAATTGATCTATCCGGTACGTTTATCCAAGTGTAGTCTTGCTTCACATCATTGCCTCTGACGTGAGCCTCTTGGTGTGCTAATTTTTATGCCAATTTCTCAAGAAAAAAAGTTGGAAATAAGGAAAGGAATGAGTGACTCTAGATAAAAGAAAAGAGCCTTATTCTTAGTAAAATCTTGGTTACGAAATTTACAGTTTGCCTTTACTATCAGGTTGGATTTTATACAAGGAAGGCTACATATATGAAGAAAATAGCTAGAATATGTCTAGTGAAATATAACGGAGACATTCCAAACTCTTTAGACGACCTACTGTCTCTTCCAGGGATCGGTCCTAAGATGGCCCATCTGGTAAGAATCAACCATATTATTACTTTAGTATCCTGTGAGTTAGATTAAAATGTTTTCAAAAAAGCTACTCAAAGTTTTCTGCTGTTATCACATGTCAGATTCTGCATATAGCATGGAATGATGTACAAGGTATATGTGTGGATACACATGTGCATCGCATTTGCAATCGACTTGGTTGGGTGTCTCGACCAGGAACCAAACAGGTACTTCGCAATTGGCTTAAAACAGAACTTGTATTGTGACATACTGAGCAGATCGTCTTCTGTTTGCCTGTTCTTTCTCACACATACGTAATCTGTGATTTGCTAGAAAACTACATCTCCGGAGGAAACAAGAGTAGCTTTGCAACAATGGCTTCCAAAAGAAGAATGGGTCGCCATTAACCCCCTCTTGGTACGTCATCCCTCACCATTTCTTCGAACCATAAAGATACACTTGGGACTACACAAATCAAATGAAAAAATTGAATCATAACTTAACAGGCCTCCTCTTGTGGACTCTTTGTATTTTCTGAAATTTTTGATAGGTGGGTTTTGGACAAATGATTTGCACACCGCTAAGACCTCGTTGCGAAGCCTGCACCATCACAAAGCTTTGCCCTGCTGCATTCAAAGAGACATCAAGTCCTTCATCCAAGTTGAAGACATCTAACCGAAGAAGCAAAGAACTATGATCCAAAGTCCAAGACTTTAGTATTTTGAAAAACCCCATTTTTGTGATCAGTTCCTCTGTGGAAAAGATTGCATCCTAGAAAACTGTAAGAGCGGATTGCTACAAAACCTACACAAGCCTCTTTGTTTGTACTTGTAGCCCGTTGTAGGATGACCTTTGTAACATGTAAATAGAGGATTAGAACAAGTTGGTAAACTCAAATTAGTAAGATTGCAGAGTATGGATTTCTCATAAACCCAAGTAATTAAGTAATTAATTTTCTGGTGTTAAAAATTTTACTCTAATAGTTGAATTTGAATAGCCACATAAAGATCTGATTTTTTTTTCTTCCACAACCACAAACTGACAAAAGGAAGCATTTTTATCAATTGATTGTGTTCGCGCGAGGTCTACGTTGGGAGTAGAGTTGAGCGACTTAGTAGCGACGACAACGCCGGAGCGGGCATGACGGTCGCGGCGGGGATCGGATACGCGCTGGTGGCTCTGGGACCTTCTCTATCACTCTTCGTCTCCGTCATCTCCAGAAAGCCCTTTCTCATCCTCACTGTTCTCTCCAGGTTCTTTCTTTCTTTTGGGACTCTCTGCTTTTTTTCTCTAATGATTCGATTCGAATTGGGTTTCTTTGGGTCTAGCGTTTGAGCGTTTCGCGAAGACTTACCTGGGGGAAAGTTAGGGTTTTGGGAATCAAAAACTTGAATATATGCTCTGATTTGATTTGCTTTGGTAAATGATAAATGCAGTACGTTGCTGTGGCTTGTGAGTCTGATCATCTTGTCAGGATTATGGAGACCATTTCTTCCTCTCAAAGCCAATGTGTGGTGGCCTTATGCTTTACTTGTTGTCACCTCTGTTTGTTTCCAGGAAGGTCTTCGTTTTCTTTTCTGGAAGGTTTACAAGTAAGTTTTTTCTTCTTCTTCTTCTTCTTCTTCTTCTTCTTCTTCTTCTTAGTTCTTACTACTGACTGTTGTTCATGCTACATCATAACTGGAATCCTATCTCAGCTTGTTATTGTCTTTGTTATCCTGAAGGAGGCTTGAGGATGTTTTGGATTCCTTTGCTGATCGGATCTCAAGGCCCCGTCTGTTTCTCACTGATAAGCTGCAGATTGCTCTTGGTACGTACGCATTCCGGTTTTATTATCTGAATATCTTTAAGTTTATATCATAGATTGTAGTTGGCTTTTGTGTTAGTCTATATTATCAGATAGGCAAACACACCTGTTGACTCTTGCTGTTTGATTAAGAAATTTGAAGTAATAACAGGTTGCAAGTATCTTGATCTTGAATAGGATATAGATATTTCTGTCTTGGCCTTAAAGCTTGTCAGAAGCTCGAGCGAACCTTATTTAGGCATTCGTTTCTGATTGTGCATCCAGAAGGAGAATGCTGTAGAATAGGTTAGATAACCATATAGCTGAAACTAACATGCAAGTATGGAACCCATCCAGCACCTGTATTCATCCCATTTCTTACTCTTTTGACATGATCTAAGACTATTCTAGTCAATTTCATGCAGCTGGTGGCTTAGGTCATGGTGTGGCACATGCTGTCTTCTTTTGTTTGAGCCTCTTAACTCCAGCGTTTGGTCCAGCAACATTCTATGTCGAAAGATGTTCGAAGGTGCCATTTTTTCTCATCTCTGGTGAGTCAACTGAACCCAAGTTTTGTTCTTACAATAGAGATTATTAAGCTTTGCAACTTCTTCATTGAGTCGCTAGTAGTTTGATTTTTTTTGTCTAGTGCACTAGTACTCATGTTTTAATATTTACAACCATGTCTTACAGCAATCATTGCTCTTGCCTTTGTTACTATCCACACATTCTCGATGGTCATTGCTTTCGAAGGGTATGCGAAAGGGAACAGAGTAGATCAAGTAATAGTTCCAGTCATACACCTTGCTGCTGGAATGTTGGTAATAAGATCTCAGATTTTCAAATCTCACCTGTATTCTCTATATATCCTTTGCTGATCACCATTTCATAATATTCTTTTAAACGTGATCTTTGGGTTTTTCTTTTCTTGGCTCTTCTTACCAGACATTGGTGAATTTTGCATCGGAAGGTTGTGTAATCGGTGTTCCTCTTCTTTACCTTGTGGCATCCTTGACTCTTGTGCATTGTGGAAAAATGGTTTGGCAAAGGTTGTTAGAAACCCGGAACCAAAGCAGCGCCTCACGGTAATCTGGCCTCAGTCTCATGTCTCATCTAAAATAACAGTAGAACGGTCGTTAGCATCATTGTATCTCTTGCAAACCTCATTCGTCTTTATCCCCTAATTGCTTTGAAACTTGAACGTTATGTTTTTTCACGCACTTATGATCCTAAACTATATTTTAAGAAAGCCGAGAAAGTTTTATACCGATAAATATTACAGAAAATCCCAGTTCTGCTCGGTTGATCATAAGAGGTTCGTTGCGTTGGTCATTGTCATTTTTGGTAATTAGTATTATCTTATAAGAGGTCTCACGGTCTCAATCATATATAAACCACACTTTTTTCAGTAATCTTCTTTATCCTTTCCACTACTACATTAGATGTCCTTTAACTTTTTAAGTAAATGGTGATTGTACAAGAAAGAGTTTATTGAGAGAGACGAAGACGAAAGAAAAATTATGTACATATGTTAACATTCACTTATATAAGTGTGAGTGAAGCTTACCCGGTGTAACTCCGGTTTTTAATACCAAATCACAATTACAGACTCAATTAGGTGAGGATGTTACGATTGTCCCACTAGTTTTTTTTCTTTTTTCTTTTTGTCAACCAAACATTAATAATTAGAAAATTGTTCCACTAGTTTATTATTTCCCAAATTTTATTACACGTAACTAGGGTCGTGGTCATGCAATATCAAAATTCCGGTACAAGTTAAGGTTATTTAAGCTTTTGGAAAAGAAGAAAAATGATTCCAGACAGTTTGGAAACATTCGTGTTATATAAAGTGAGAGGAGACTTTTGTATAGGACCACCCCTTCTCCATCCGTTTTCACAGTCGACCACAGCGTTGGTGCCAATTTTTGCCTGTTTCTCCATTTCCCAATACGATTTTTTAAGTGCAAGTTCCCAAGCAGTCTGAAACCTAGCCGAAGCGATTCCGTAATTCCTCCTGCAAACTCCGATCCGTCTCTTCCCATTCGGACCACTGTACTTTCCACTGACTGTGCCAATATGGGTGGTTGCGTCGTCCACTTGAATTTTTGACAGCGTTATCTGATAAAAAGTTTCCAATCACATTTAAAACATAGTCCATTCGAATATGCGATTTTTTATTATTTATTTATGGGTTTACTGCACAGATGTATTTTATTGATAGGTTTGGTATTCAATATACGTTTAGGTCCATATGTTTTATTTAGATTGCAATGTAAATCAAATATTCAACGTATAACGTTACCGCAATTAAAAGCACGTCGTGGAGGTCACGTGCGGCTGCTATTCGCGGATCCGATTCGAGGTATGTGAGGCAGAAGGAGAAGTCAGTAGTCTCTCTGCATAGATTCTCGACGTCTCTTTTTGGAATCGCGTTTGCTGTTGGAAAAGCAAACAATAACAACGACGTAATAAGAAAGCACATATGGTTTGTTAGCATTGTGGCCATTTCGAGAAACAAAAGTTGTTATTTATTATCTGTGCGTTTCAAAATCTTTTTGACTTTTATCTTTTTTTCTGAAAGCTAAAAACAGTAACGATCGTGTGTATGGATGAGAGATTCCTTAATAAATTAGAAAACTCTATATTTGCATCAGCTGAAAGACAGGATATTATATAGAGTATAGTTTTTGCTTTTCAGTTTCTGCTAATCAAGAATAACCGATACTTTTTTAATACAGTTTTATTAAAATTGTAACCTTCATCTTTAAATGTCTTGACTTGGTAAAATATTAGAGAGAAAAAAAATCAAAGATTATAACTAGAAGCAGAGAAATATCCAGTTTGCTAAACGTATGAGTGGCTAAGCTATAATACCTCAATTCTCAAGTAATTTTGTAAATTTGGAAAAATACCCTATTTTTGTTTACACTTTTGAAAAAAATACCCTCTTTTTATTTTCCTTTTCAAAATTATTTTTAAATATGTATGACTACTAAAATAGCCTAACATAATAAACCATAAACATTTTATACTTTAAATTTGAAATCACCTTTTTAGTAATAATGATATATTTAGTTTTGACAAAATTTTTATATAACTAACAATTTTCAAAGATTTATTATCCTATTTTAAAAAACTAATAATAATGAATAACAATGTTCTAACTATGTTAAGTCATGATTTTGTTAAATCATGTGTTATTTTCACCGTGCATATTTTGATGATTCATTATTATTTAACATATACAAAATAATGTACCATGCAAAACAAATCAAAGAGAATCGTTGAATTGAAACAAACTTAGATGGTATGTTGAGTTGAAAAGTGGGTTTGGAACGTCAGAGATTGGTTCTTATATAACATAACAAATATTAAGTTGTAGACTTTGTAATCTTTTTAGATATTATCTTGTTAATTTTTAAATAAAATCAATGAACACTTTCGGTAAAAAATATATATAACTATAATTAATATTATTTCAAATTTAGTTTAGTTTATCTCTAAATTTCGAATTTAGTTTGATTTATTAAAATATATATCTTAAATTTAAATCTGGACAAAATTATCATTATATATATAAAATATTTTAGTTTTTATTAAAAATAAAATGGGGTATTTTTCGAAGTATAACTCAACAGCCAGTTTTGTAAATTATAAAATTATATTAACAATATCCCAAATTACATTTTAAATATTTGCTGCTAGAAAAACAAACCATATTAATTTGTACAAATCTGATATACGAATTTCATTGTTGATCGTACATTTCATACTAAAAATACTTTCTGCTTGTATTGTCAGTTTTAGTACCTAATTCTCAGGTAATTAAACTCCGATATTGTAAGTCTTGCCGATAATAACATGAGTAATTTGGCACAATTTGATAACGTTAAGGTAATAGAAAAGAAGAGGAGACTCTTTCTTCGGACCATGCTTTGACCATTCGCCTTCGCACTCGCTCACAGCCTCATAACCAGCTTTCATGCGGTTAGACAATTCCACACGGTCCGCTAATGCCTTGGACTTTTTTTGTCCAACTTCCCAAGCCTTGTGAAAACTATCGGCTGCAATCTCATATTTTTTTTCGCATACTGCGATCCGCTCCTTTCCAAGCGGATCAACATAAGTTCGTCGGACATTGTTGATATGCGTGATCGCATTGTTCACTTGAATTTGGAGTTCAGCTGCCTGATAAGAGCTCAAATCATATACATTATATATATTGTAGAATATGAATAAATCACATTTTTCCTATAATATTCTCTATTACTACTTTGAGTATTCTCCATTTATGATTTAAAAATACAAGAAATGTTGAGGTTACAAATTTCTACTACTCCATTATTACCCCTAAATTTTATTTACATGAACAAACTTTTAAAGTCTATATATTTAACTACATGATCTGACAATGGCGGTTATAGGGGTCAACTTTGATATTGCACCCGGGTCAATTTGAAATTTAGGAAAACATTAGTTGATTTGAAATTTCATCATGGTCAATAATTGATCCAGGTGTTTGGTCATTGGCTCCGCCACTGCTTACGGATATTCTAACAGAATGTGTTATAATGATTAAATTAAAATCAAACTAAACTTAGTGTCAAATTCTAGGCTGTAGATTTTTTTTCTTGATTTATAAAATTTTAATAGTCGTATAATTAATTAATAAACAAAGTTTGGTATAATTAATTAATAAAACATGTTTTCCTAAATATTTATATATAGAGAATTAATTATATCTATTTTCTATATATTTATATGTTAGATATGCATGGGATATTTACGTTTCAAATTTAATATGCTTTGTTCCGTTTTTAACGGATATTTTTTTTTAATAATTAATTACTTTGATTCGTGGTTACAATTATTTAGTTCTCTTATATTAACTCGAATTAGAACATCGATATTACGAAATCTTCTTTTTTTTTTCTACCACGGGAATTTCTTCATAATTAACACAAAATAAGTAAAGTTGTCAGATGAGTTATTACCGCAATTAAAAACACGTCACTGTAGTCGCGGGCGGCTACTATACGTTGTTGGTCCGACCCAATGTGTTTCAGGCAGAGATCTTCTTCGAATGTCTCCTTGCAAAAATTGTGTACGTCTTTGATTGGCATTGCATTTGATTTTGAGAATGCAAAGAGCACTAATACTAACAACAATGAACGAAAATTATTGTGTTGTTTTAACATCGTGGCTACCTTATTGAGAAACAAAGGTGTTTTTTGTTTTGTTTTATATATTTTGTTTGTGTATGTGTTTTATTTATAGTTGGAATGAAAGCTAAAAAGGGCCGGTAATAATAATTTATGGATGAAGATTCCTCAAAATTTTGGGAAAATCTACGACTCTGAATGGTAGCACCTTAAAATAGTAACAAAAAAAAATGGTAGTTTAATGTTTGGATTTACAATGTCATAACTCCTACCGAAATCAACGATCCTAATTAACGTCAAACTCACAATTTCTTGTTCTCCAAAAACTCATGTGATCAGGTTTCGAAAAAGTGTTGGTTTATGGTTGGTTTGCGTTGCGCCCATGATTTGACATATTTATATATGTACATATTTATAGTGGATCCTAATTAACGTCAAACACTCTATAAGTAAACGCTGCAAACGTCTCATCCATGACTTGTGCAACAGTTTCCTCCCAAAATCTTCATGAAGGGCAAGTAGTCTCCAAGATGCCTCAAGCCGCTGTTACGTACTAGTTATAGAAACTAAAGGTTTCTTGAACAGCGCTCGGCTTCTTCTTTGTCCATGACACAATCGTCGTGTTGTATATATCATATATATATATAAATACTATCTTCCCTTCCCTGTAACCATCCTCTCGATGTTATTGAACGTTAGATCGTACAAGAGAGACTCGAGCTCTACCTCATTTGTTGATGAAGGTAGGTGAGATCTAGAGTCTCGTGAGCATACTGTCGATTTCTTCTTTGCCGATGTGTAAGGAAACGTGTCAGACGTTTTGAGGAGACGATTGAGGGAGAAAACGCGTAAACATTACACCGGCAGTGGCAGTAACGTGTGGCTGTTATGGTCGAGTAGTTGTAAACGATGTATTTGGAGGGCTAGGAAATAAGGGCGGTTTAATTTGTAGATGTCGTTTTGACCTGAGAATCATTCTATTGCCAGTGAGTAATAATGTAATATTCAAACGATATAAAGTGATGAAACAAAAAAAACATTCACGTTAAATAAACGTTAAAAAATATATGACATATGTATTAATTTTAATATAATTTTTGTTTGTCATTAACCTCAAAGAAAAAGAACATCAACAAAAGAAAAAATAAAGTGAGAACTAAAATAAGAATTATCATTAGAAGATTCTATAGTCTCTTCCTAGGGTTTAACTAGTCCAAATTAGATTGGGAAAAAAAAGAACAAAAGCGAATCCTAATAAGAACCTGAGTAAGATTATGTTATATAAGGAGATCATTACAATAGTCTCTCTCCCTCTCTCTCTTTAGCTTGCTTCCTTGCTTACAAAGAAACATCTTTCTCTTTTGTAGTTTGTTTTCGTTCTATTTCTTGGAGAGAATCAAAAGACAATGGCGGAATCTGATGACGAAGATTGTAGGTTCTGGAAGCTGGATATGTTGGAAGAATCAGCTAATTCTAAAACAGTTTTCAAAGAACAAGAGAGAACCATTGTTGATGATATTCCAATACCCGAAAACATGGATGATTCTTCGACGCCAGAGTGGCTTGTGAAAGTGATGGAAGAATGGGAAGGATACGATCCAAAGCTGATCATAAAGAGGAAGGTGCAAAAGACAGACCTCGACAAAAGCCAGTCGTGTCTCTCAATGCATGCTACCCAACTAGAGACTTTAGATTTTTTGACAGAGGAGGAGACCGACACCATTGAAAAACATTGGATTTTGACACAAAAAAAGAAAGGAAAACATTGGAAGAGGTTGAAGACTGATGATCAAGAGGAAGGTTTGAAAGTGGATTTGGTGGATCATGATTTGAATCAGTATAAGGTTGATTTAAGGAAGTGGAGCGGTAACAATGGCAAGTGGAAATATGTATTAACCAATGGTTGGAACAACGTGATTGGCGCCAAGATGTTTGAAGCCAATGACGACATTCAAGTCTGGTCCTTCCGTTTTGAACAAGGAAAACTCTGTTTGTCTCTCTCTCCTCCGACCCGCTCCGATCAGAACAGCTCCTCTAGTACTCCTTCCTCAAGTTGTCAAACTATTGCTTAAACCACAAGTAACAATGGTTTTAGGTTTCAAACAACTTTGTTTTTTATTTTTCCCCTTTTTCTGGTGTTCAGTTAAAAATTGGATGTTTATCCAGTAACTTTTTTTTTCTGAATTATTTTGATTGGTTTTTTGTTGCTCAACAATTTGATTGGTTATAAATAAAAAAATAATAATTCTACCAATTTTGATTAGACTTTTCTTAGCTGCAGCCTGCTGGCATTAACTAAACCAGAGTAATTGAATCATACCAAATCCGGTTCGGTTATTAGATTTGAGTGGGACGGCTATAAACCGGAATTGTAACCTTGTCGTCTCCATCGACCCACTCATATAAATGCTCTCAAAACCCTAAATTTGTTCAAAACCTCTCACAGCCACCAGACTTCAAAGAAGAAGATGGCTTGCACCGTAGATTTCCGGTGCCTAGACGAAGGGTTCGGCGGCAAGACTTACAAACGTAAGCGAGAATCTCAAGAACAAGCCGCCGCCGCCGAAGCAATCGGCGATGAAGCGTCGATGGACATCGATCTGAACGGTCCTCCATCAGCGAAACGAAGCGCCGTCGCATCTTCAGAAGATCCAAACAAACCAATAGCTGTGGCGGTTGAGAGACCTAAGTACGACGGTGTAATCGCCGGGAAAGTCTCGGGAAGGAACTGGAAACAGCCGCGAACTCATAGATCTTCAGGGAGGTTTGTGAGGAACAAGGGACCGGATCTGGAAGAGATGAAGAGGCAGAAGGAGATTAAGAGAGCGTATAGGGAGAGGATGAATGAGCTTAAGGAGGAGATAAGGAGTAACAAGGTGGAGAAGAGGAAGAAGAGGGAAGAGAGGGAGAAGAGGAAGAAGGAGAATGTTATGAGAACTGGTACTAAGCTTCAGATTATTTCAAACCCTAAGACTTTGAAGAAGATTGCTAAGTCGAAGAAGAGGAAGCAGCTTAAGAATATTCCTGAGGAGATGTTGAGTCTTGGTAACAAGAAGAGTCTCAAAGCTTAGTTTTTTTTGTGAAAGGCAAGTTTCAAGTTTTGTATTTTCAATGTTGATGATGGTTAACGATCTGCAGCTAAGAACTAAATGTTGTAGAAGAAGTTTTAATAGTGAGAAACAGTGTTTTTGCTTTGCTTCAACAGTTTAAGAACCCATCCTTTTGTTTTGCAATTATATCATTACTACTTTGAGAAGCAAAAAGAAGTGAACTTTGAGATGATTTTGGTGAATCTGACAGGATTATAGCTTAAGTATAATCTAGTTAATCAGATTTTTGATTATGATTGTTTGTTTGACTCCAAGTTATTGCATCTTGGTTATGTGGTTGTTCATTTGCTATTCCTGGCTCTGTTTCTTGATGAGGATATTGGTGTTTCTGATGCAACCTTTTGCCATTATTAGTGCGATATAGATAGGCATTGAGGATTAAAACTGTTATAGATCAAGGTTAAGTCTTGATATGGATGGTCAAATACGAATACGATCAATTCACTTGTAGTTGAAGGACAGATATTCATGAGTTAGTACTAGTCATTGTTGTTTCATTTCGATAATGGTTTGATTCAATGAGTTTGTATGTTCTTCATTCCTCTTGCTTGTTTTGAGCTGATTCTAGTGAATATTTCAATTGTAGTCCTGTCCTGTGTGAAAGAGCTTTTATCAGGGGACAGGGGGTTCACTAGATGAGAGACGGATTATTTAACATAGAGGGGATAACATTATATCAGGATTGTTGCCAGATGAAGTGGTTTTGTAAACAGATAAAACCTCGAACTGGTTTCCAAAGCTCCAACAAGACAAAGGCTTTTTTTTTTAACATGAATCTAATAATAGCACAGAGTAATCATGAAACAGAAATTCCATTAACTAGCCAATACGCATATTCACAAAGTTGCCACACGTTTACGTAGAGCAAAACAATCAAAGATTGTAGAGACCAGACCACTGGTTTACATTGCACACAAAGTCACATGTATCCGTATCATTTTCTCAATCTAACAGTCGAGGAAAGCACTCTCAAGTGATAGAGGTTTGCAGACACCTATGACCTAAATCATTTGTCATAAAACGGTGGAACTTTAAGATTTCATTAAAGAGATCGAAAAGTTGTATAAAGAGGAAACTGGACTAAATAATAAGTACTGTATATCAGAGTCTTTAGATTTTGTACGAAACACTACACATTTTGCTATATTAGGTGGGACAATGACTCGTGTGCAACAATCTAACTGCTCCGTACTCGTCTCTATAGGTTAGGTAGGTTAATTGTGTATAATTTGGTATAAAAAGCTTAACCAAAAGAGAAAATCTTTTACTATCAGATCTCGTTTCAGAAAATTTGATTAAAAAATGCATTTTTATAGGAATGTAAATATTTAGAAAAAGGAAAATCTTAACAAACAGATACACAATTGGAAAACAAATTTGAGACAATAATTGCAGCAAATATTTAAAAAAAAAAAAAAAAAAAAAAAAAAAAAAAAAAAAAAAAAAAA
>NC_025691.1:4779173-4790404 GCF_000633955.1 Camelina sativa
GATTCGTCTCCTCCTCCTCCGCCAATAACCACCGCCAGACCCGGCAGAACCCAAACTACAACCACCGTCCGTTGCTTCCTCATGAAGTCTCTTCCTCTCCTCGTGGCTCAGCTCCTCCGCCTTCATCTGTAGCCACTGTAGCTCCAGCTCAGGCTTCTAACTTCTCGCCTCTCCAAACCCAAAAATCGGATCTTTCGTCTGATTTCTCTGGTCGTCGGTCCACTAGGTTCGTTTCCAAGATGCATTTTGGAAGACCTAAGACTACTATGGCCACTCGGCACAGCTCTGCCGCGGAAGATGCACTTCAAGACGCTATTGATTTCTCTGGAGACAGTGAGATGTTTCATAGTCTAATGTTGAGCTTTGAGTCTAAGCTGTGTGGCTCTGACGATTGTACCTATATCATCCGTGAGTTAGGGAATCGTGGTGAGTGCGATAAAGCTGTTGGCTTTTATGAGTTTGCAGTTAAACGAGAGAGGAGAAAGAACGAGCAAGGTAAATTAGCTAGTGCTATGATTAGTACTCTTGGTAGATATGGCAAAGTAACCATTGCTAAGAGGATCTTCGAAGCTGCTTTTGCTGGTGGGTATGGAAACACGGTTTACGCCTTCTCTGCGTTGATCAGCGCTTATGGGAGAAGCGGGCTCCATGAGGAAGCCATTAGTGTCTTCAAATCCATGAAAGAGTATGGCTTGAGGCCGAATTTGGTTACCTACAATGCTGTGATTGATGCTTGCGGTAAAGGCGGGATGGAGTTTAAGCAAGTAGCCAAGTTTTTCGATGAGATGCAGAAGAATGGTGTGCAGCCAGATAGAATCACTTTCAACTCTTTGCTTGCTGTTTGTAGTAGAGGAGGGTTGTGGGAAGCAGCAAGGAATCTGTTTGATGAGATGTCTAATAGAAGGATTGAGCAAGATGTATTTTCTTATAATACGCTTTTGGATGCAATTTGCAAAGGTGGGCAGATGGACCTTGCTTTCGAAATACTCGCTCAGATGCCTGCGAAGAGAATTATGCCTAATGTTGTGAGTTATAGCACTGTTATTGATGGGTTTGCAAAAGCCGGGAGATTTGATGAAGCTCTTAACTTGTTTGGTGAGATGAGATATCTCGGTATTGCATTGGATAGAGTTTCTTACAATACATTGCTTTCGATATATACTAAAGTTGGTAGATCTGAAGAAGCTTTGGATATTTTGAGAGAAATGGCATCTGTTGGGATTAAGAAGGATGTTGTGACTTATAATGCTCTGCTTGGAGGTTATGGGAAACAAGGAAAATATGATGAAGTGAAAAAAGTGTTCACTGAGATGAAGCGAGAGCACGTGTTGCCTAACCTGCTGACTTATTCAACGCTGATCGATGGGTACTCGAAAGGGGGTTTGTATAAAGAGGCAATGGAGATATTTAGGGAGTTTAAGAGCGCTGGATTAAGAGCCGATGTTGTTTTGTACAGTGCATTGATTGATGCATTGTGCAAGAATGGGCTGGTGGGTTCTGCTGTATCTTTGATCGATGAAATGACAAAGGAAGGAATTAGTCCGAACGTTGTGACTTACAATTCCATAATCGATGCCTTCGGTCGTTCTGCAACTATGGAAAGATCAGCTGATTATAGCAATGGTGGAGCCAATAACTTGGAAGTTGGAACTTTGGCTTTCTCTTCTTCTGCTCTAAGTGAATTGACTGAAACAGAGGGTAATCGGGTAATACAGTTATTTGGGCAGTTAACAAGTGAGAGTAATAACCGAATGACGAAAGATTGTAAGGAGGGTATGCAGGAGCTCTCATGTATATTAGAAGTTTTCCGCAAAATGCATCAGCTGGAAATTAAACCAAATGTTGTAACCTTTTCAGCGATTCTGAATGCTTGCAGGTTTGTTTCTCTTTTGGATCCTCTTTTTGAAGTTAGCGAGTGAACGGTTATATAACCCAATTGTTAGCGTTATCCTAGATTACCGATGTGTGGTTTTGCTGCTTTTTGGTGACGATTCTTATATTGTTGACATGTTTGTGTCAAATGTAGTCGCTGTAACTCATTTGAAGATGCATCAATGCTGCTAGAGGAGCTCAGGCTGTTTGATAATAAGGTATATGGTGTTGTTCATGGACTTCTCATGGGAGAGAGAGAGAATGTATGGCTCCAAGCTCAGAGCTTGTTTGACAGAGTTAATGAAATGGATGGTTCCACTGCATCTGCATTCTACAACGCTCTAACGGACATGCTCTGGCACTTTGGTCAGGTAAAATCACACTAATATATTAGAGGCCAAATTATGTAACCGTATTTTTTTTTTGTGTAACAAAGGCTTATTATCGGGAACCTTTTGCTATAGAAACGAGGTGCAGAACTGGTTGCACTTGAAGGAAGATCTAGGCAAGTGTGGGAGAACGTGTGGTCTGATTCTTGCTTGGACTTACACCTCATGTCTTCTGGAGCTGCACGCGCAATGGTCCATGCGTGGCTACTAAACATACGCGCCATTGTCTATGAAGGTCATGAGTTACCGAAAGTCTTGAGGTAAGCTACAAAGAGCTCTTTTGTTTAACTATCAACTTAAACTGGCCTATGCAAGAGCTACCTGGAACTTTTCATGTTATGGTTGCTTCCTAGAACTCCATCAGGGCCAAAGAGTATTTAGTCCAATTTCCTCCTTTTGGAAAATCTGATATGCAGCATGTCGTGGATAGTGGATACTATGTTTTCTTGTGATATAGGTATATTAAGTTTTGGTCGTGCATATGGTTGTCTTTCAAGATACTCCTTTATGTGGTGTGGTCTTGTTTTGAATATCTTTCGTGATCCTAAACTCTAATCACTATCCGGGGTTGGTTCAAAACTTGTGATGTATTATTATTAACTGTTTTTGGTGTGGCAGCATTCTTACTGGTTGGGGAAAACATAGCAAAGTGGTTGGAGATGGAGCATTAAGACGAGCGGTTGAAGTACTTCTGAGGGGAATGGACGCACCGTTCCACCTGTCGAAATGCAACATGGGACGGTTCATATCAAGCGGTTCGGTGGTAGCAACATGGCTGCGTGAATCAGCGACACTGAAACTCTTGATCCTCAGTGATCACATAACGACCACAACAGCTCCTAGTACAACAATGAAATCAAAAGACCAACAACGTGAACAGACGTCGCTGACTCTGCAGCTTCTTCCCTTGTAGCTTTAGTGTGATGTAATAACAATGTATGATTATTCAAGTGTATTAGGACCATCGGTCTGGTCCTAACAACAATGTTTGGCTTTTGTGCTAATATTTTTGTAACAAACAGCTCAATTAAATTATGTGAAAATTTGCTTTTCTCTTCACATCTTTATATAACCAAACAAATCATGAATCATTTTTTTATATTAATCTCGAGATTTATCCAAGAATTGTTGGTTCTTAATATTATAAACAGGAAAATAAGTGGTAATTGAACAGGGTTATTGAAATAGGGGCGTTTCGTGATCCCTAGCTGGTTTTAGGGAAAACTGAACAGGGGAACCCATAGGTTTCTAAACTAAAAACCAGTTCGATTATTAATTTTAAATGGTTCATCAACTTGTCAACATCGATCGACCAACCCCATTGCCGTTCCCTTTACTTTATTCAACTAACGTATATTATGCTTATTAATTACATTATTACTTCTTCAAGAATTGATTTGTTTCTTTGTTAAAGAGGAAACAAATCTCTTTCGTTATTTTCTTACAAAAAACTTTGGTTTGAATTCCCCACTCCATTCCACAATACTTTAAAAGTTTAAATACCCCTATCATCATCATAAGCAATTTTTCACAAAATAAACCATCTTTGATAATTTGATTTAATATACTAATATCACTTGAACCATAAACAAATAGTAATACAAAAAAGCCAGAGAACGAATAATTTCCCAAACACGTGAGATTATCTCTTTAGTGTTTTGTCATCATCCTATTTAACCTGACACCAATAAATATGTTACTAAGTTTATTTTTCACGCAACATTTATTAACTACTGAATATACGATTTTTATTCCAAAACAAAAAAAAAAAAAAAAANACGGAGAAAACTAAACAGAAATATCAAAATACTCGGGCACTCGTTGAAAAGGTAACAAGATTTTTTGCATTTTTATTATAATAAAAAAAACCCATTTATATTTATTTACTTGGCAACAACAAAAAAAAAAACTCATTTTTATGATTTAATTAAATGAAAAAAGCAAAAAAATAAAATAAAAATATCAGTACTAGTAGTAGTAGACTAGTAGACTTGTTTCACACCAGTCCCATCGTTCTCTATATAAACCATTCTTCTCTCTCTGTCTCTCGCTCTCTCGTTTTTAAGATTCGTCTCTCTTACGATTTTCGATCCAACGATTCACACAGATCTCATAGATCTAAATGGCATCCAAGGGTGAAAAAGGACTGATCGTAAGCTTCGGCGAGATGCTAATCGATTTCGTACCAACCGAATCAGGCGTATCTCTCGCCGAAGCTCCTGGTTTCCTCAAAGCTCCAGGCGGTGCTCCAGCCAACGTCGCGATCGCTGTTTCTCGTCTCGGCGGACGATCCGCTTTCGTCGGAAAACTCGGTGACGACGAGTTCGGTCACATGCTCGCCGGGATTCTCAGGAAGAACGGTGTCGCTGATCAGGGGATCAACTTCGATACCGGTGCTAGAACTGCTTTGGCTTTCGTTACGTTGCGTGCTGATGGAGATCGCGAGTTTATGTTTTACCGGAATCCTAGCGCCGATATGCTTCTCCGTCCTGATGAACTCAACCTCGACCTCATCAGATCCGTACGTTCTCTTCTGATTTGATTTTTATTTTTTTGGGATTTTGTATAAATCCAGATCTAGAAGATTTTTTAAGATTTAAGTTTTTTTTTTAAATCTGGGAAACGAAACGAAGTAACGAAATTGGATTAGGAGTGTTGAAGCGTGTAGTTTTGGGAATCGCGTTTTAGTGAATTGAGATGATGATTTATGATGATCTCATGAGTCATGAGGCGGTGACTTTTCTCAATTTTTATTTTTATTTTCGCGGGTGTTAAATAGTATTTCTTTTTTTGTAGATCCACGTGAGACCACGTGATTTGCCCAATTCCTCCTGTTCACAAAGACAACTAAAAAATAAAATAAAAGCTAGAAACCTTTTTGGCCGTGAATATAAAGCAAAGTTTGTTTCACAATCACCATCTTTAAAAACTCTTATAATTCTTATGGAAACGTTTTCCCTTAATTAGCTTTTGCAGTGGTGAGCTGAATCTCTGTTCTTTTTTATCTATATTTTGACTATGTGATAAAAAAAAAAAAAAAAAAAAAAAAAAAAAAAAAANTGACTATGTGATAAAAAAAAAAAAAAAAAAAAAAAAAAAAAAAAAAAAGTAAATGTGCACATATACGTGTAAAGTAGGGTTTTTTTATAGCAATGGAGTGAATTGATGTCAGGTTGAATATTTTTGTGTAAAAAAATGTTACCTTTACAACTAATCTCAATGGTGAGGACATTTTTGCTTTTCTTGAATACTTTTGATAATGATTGACCCCTCTGCTAACATAAAGAATCTTAATGAAAATGGGTCCCTTGATAATAATGATCCAAATTGTGTTAATTTGTTTAATTATGTGAAGTTTAACGTTTTGTGACTAATGTGATGTGTTTTTTTGCCCTTTATAATTTATTCCTAATGATCCAAATTGTGTTATTTTGTTTGATTATGTGAAAGTTTTAACGTATTTGTGACCAATGCAGGCGAAAGTGTTTCACTATGGATCAATAAGTTTGATAGTGGAGCCATGTAGGTCTGCTCATTTGAAGGCTATGGAAGTGGCGAAAGAAGCTGGTGCTCTTCTTTCCTACGACCCTAACCTTAGAGAACCTTTGTGGCCATCAAAGGAAGAAGCCAAGACACAGATTATGAGTATTTGGGACAAAGCTGAGATCATCAAGGTGAGCGACGTTGAGCTTGAGTTTTTAACTGGAAGCAACAAGATTGATGATGAGACCGCAATGTCCTTGTGGCATCCTAACTTGAAGCTCCTGCTTGTCACTCTCGGTGAAAAGGGATGTCGGTATTACACTAAGGTAATAACAACACACTCAAAACATATTTACCATGATTGTTATTATTGACATCATTCTTATCACTATCGTAGTATCATAGTAACATAACTGTCTCTTGGTTATATGCCTTGTGTCCATTAGGTGATACCAGAAGGCAAAACTAGTCTGCTATATAAATATCATTTCAGGATTGCTTTTATGTTAGCATCTTTTTTTAATAGGATTCGAGAAACTCATTAATATTTCTTTTATTAGGATTTCAACGATTCAGCAGGAATCAATTCTGCTACTTGATTAAATATTAGTGGGTGTTTACTAGGTTGGGTAGATCTCACCAACTGCTGCATTTAAAAAATTGAATTTTTCGTGGACCCTCCAAAAGATTAATGTTACTTTAATCAATCGAGAGGGGTTGCAAAAGTCGTGATCTCTAAGGTTCTTTGTTTTGCAAACATGACAAAATGTTCTTGTCAAAAAATGTTCTTGTCAAGAAAGGAAATTACTTTTGCTTTTTTCTTAGTTTGCCGAATCACATTAACATGGAAACGATTTTGTTCTTTGCTTATTTACGTCAATAACTTTGTGACCTTCACTAAATGGGTTTCTCTTCTTTTACACTTTTTAAACTGTGTAGAGTTTCAAAGGATCCGTTGACCCTTTCCATGTGAACGCTGTGGATACAACCGGAGCTGGAGACTCCTTTGTCGGTGCTCTCCTAAACCAGATTGTCGACGATCAGTCCGTTCTCGAGGTATAACGGACAAAAGAAGCATCTCTTGTTTATTGGATGAATCCTTCATTAGCCTCAAGATTCAGTCTAGGTTCTAACTTATTTATTTAACGACATCTCTTGTTAATTTACAGAACGAAGAGAGATTGAGAAAAGTGTTGAGATTCGCCAACGCTTGTGGAGCAATCACCACGACCAAAAAAGGAGCCATTCCAGCTCTTCCCTCAGATGCTGAAGTTCGCAGCTTTCTCGAAGGGAAATAGAAGAAACAAAAGCAACTCAAGCTTTCACCATGTAATCTGTTTTGCGCGGCTTTTTTCTCTTTTCGTATTCTTGTTTTCGGATTGGAGAGAAACAAATTTGGGCATTCCGCTCTGTTTTTGTTCCTCTTCTTCAAATGTAATGATTTAAAAAGACTTCTGTTGCAGTTCATGGCATCACATGCTAATAAAATGATGCATTATTTTTCTCCCATTATTGAGCCTAAAAACACCTTCCCGTTGCAAATATACTTACTCATACAAATACCTATTACTGGTTCGAATCAGATCACAGAGAAAGCAAGGCATACACAATAAACGAGTGCGTGTAGTTACATATACGAATCAAGTTCGATATAATAAAGCTTCACTTGTTTCATCCATAGTTTAGCCTAGGTCGGGGACAAGGAAGTGGTCTTCATCATCATAACGGATCTCAAGCCTCGGCTTCTTATTCGACACATTGGACTTCATGGCTCTGTTGTCGGAATGAACATGAGCCAAATGTGAAAACGAAAGCTCGGGAACTTCAGCAGCCGGTAGAGCCTCTTGATCAGGCTGGTCACCAAAGAAACCCATCTCTGCAAGCCAATCCAGCTCTCCGATATCAAGCTGCTCTTTCTCCTAATTTACAACAAGTAAATTTATATACATGTCAAAACAAGCTATAACCAAGTACTAAGATCAAGATTTAACTAAAAGACATAAAGCTATATAGCATTCATCGATTTGGTTAACCAATTCTCACCTTGTTACTGCAGTCAAGATCAGAATAGCTGAAGAATTCATCGGTAGCCCACAAAGGAGATGGAGCAGCGGATTGCTGAGTTTGCGGTTTAGAGAGAACCTGCTTTGAATTCTGCTGGTTAGATGGGTCAAAGTGATTCTTCTCCACTTCTTGACTGCAACTAGTGGAGCTAAGAGCAACTCGGATTCCAGTTGCTAAGAACCTCTGGTGATTAGCAGAGCGAGTATTTGGCACATGGGTAGCCTCGTCGCAGTCTCTGCAGAGAAGAGCTCTATCCTCTACACAGAATATGAAAGCTGCCTTCTCCTGCAAGTCAACAAAGATGAACACAAGAAACAGATTTAATACAGAAGTAACCTTGAGAAAGTATTTACCACATTGGATCTAAATATTCAACCTCTAAAACATGATCACATTCCTACCAAATACATTACCTGAAGTTAGATCTAAAAACCTAAATCTTTGTTAACGAATAGAGATACAAAGCTAAGAAACTTGTTGGTCATTACTCCTAAAGAATCTGTCAAGAACAGCTGAATCACAACAGAGAAACAAACAAAGATCTTATTACAAGTAAACATAGAGACAGAAGAGGAGGTTTTCTTACAAGGCAGATGTCGCAGGGAGGGAATTTAGTTGAGAGAGAGTCAAGAAAAAGGCGCTGGTGTTTGCTGGCGAGCTTATTAGCAGCATGAATCTCAACGTCACATCTAGCGCACAGAGCAGCTTCATCGGCACAACATATAAGTGTAGCCGGAGCTTTCTCACACACATCACATTGTATCTTCATCTTTTCTCAGAAACAGAATCTGAATATCAGAGGAATCTCCAAAGAAAGATTAAAAGGATCTTTTTGTTTTCTTCCCTTCTTCAAGATAGACAAATGGAAACGAAACTTTGAGGAGAGAAACAAATAACAAGAAGAGTTTTTAGTTATTGTGTTTCAAGTTGAGAAAGTGAATGATTGGTGAAGAGAAGAAGATAATAGAAGAGGAGGAGGTTTTATCAGATTTTAAGATGATTCTGCGTATCAAAAGGAACCACATCCTTTGCTTCTTTTACATCAATGCCTTTGTAGTTGTAGGAGCCCACTCTTCTTCTTCTTCTGCGGCTCTCGTTGTTTCTCTCCTTCTGTGTCATTCTCACTTTTGTATTATTTTTGATATTATTTTCACTTACATTTTTGGGGTTAGTCTATTATTTGTTATGATATCATTTTTGTTTTTGAACAAATTTGAAATTGTCGTTGAATATACTAGATAATATCAAAAAGTGGTTTAATTGTCTTAATGTTTGTCTCTGTATACTACAGTGTAGCCGTAAAATCTTGTGGACAATAATGTTTCACAACAAACATATATTAGTCGGCTGGAATGTTTTTTGCGGTCTGTATTGCATATTGGAGAAGACATTGAATGTTCTTTAAAGATCAATACAAGTTTTGTTGGAATTGGTGTTGACTAATCTTGTGGCTTTCCTTGTTCCCTTTTTTGTGGATATGCTCAAAACTTATGAGATAATGATTTGGATTTGTATACCAAAAACGATTACTATTGAAACAAATATCGTTAACACAAGTAGATTTTGTCACGTAAACACAATTGTAATAGATTATAACAAGTTAACAATTTTGAACGTGATTTAATTTTTTTTACATGCTATGATTTCGAGACCTAGTCTCTATACCAAATAACCAAATCCAAACAACTAATAATTGCAGCGCAAGGAGCTCTGTTTCTTACCCACATGATTTTTCCCTCAATGGCCTTACCAAAAGGCTTCTCCTTAGCACCACAAACGCCAATACCCTGTAGGCCAAGGCACCCGTTAAGCTGTGTTAGCTAAACCCTAAAATCCAAGACACTGGGATATGGATGAGAAAGGAATTGTTCAGGAGTACCTCTCACTTTCGTGGAAATATTCATACTCCTCAGCTCTCTTTCTGGGATTGAGAAGGCTTGAGTCTTACTCCATTTTGTTGTTCCTGCTGTTGCATCCGCTGCTGCATAAGCTGTTGCATCTGTTGCTGTTGAAACTGATACTGCTGTTGCTGCTGCTGCTGCTGTTGTTGTTGCTGCTTCTGTGAATGAATCTGAAGTTGCTGGAACTGTTGTGCGGCTAAGATTGTTTGCATTGACTGATTGTTGGAATAGAATTGTTGGTTTGATCCAAACGACCCATAGTTCAACGCTGATGGAGCAACTTGGCCAGTCAACACCTTCAGATGCTGGATTTCTTCCTTAAGTGCTTCGTTTAGTTCTGTTAGTAGAGAAGATCCAAATAGATCATCACACGAACCAAATAGCAGTTTTCACACTGAAAGCAAATGTTTGTGATAAGAGACTCACCATCCTGCAAGTGAACCTGCTGCTCCATTGTTTGTAACCGCAGCTTCAACTCATTGTTTTCTACAGTCAAGCCATTTGTGTCTCTCTGAAGAAACAGGAATAAAAGAGCATAAGTTTCAAAACCCATAAAGAAACACCAATACACGAACAAACATTGTAACTCTACACTTAGTTATTTAGTATGAAGAAAGAGCAACACTACAAAGTCTCAAAACCAACCTGTAAGAGAGTCAACTGGGCTGAGAGAGTTGTAGCCTCCGTTTGCAAAGTCTGTACTTTTCTCTCAAGTTCAAATATGTATCTCGTCTTCCTTTCTTTTGATCTTGCCGCGGACTGCCTGTTTGCCCATATCCTATTGTATGACAGAAAAACATATTAGACACTTGCTCCATGTTAACAAACGTTTAATTTGGAACAAATACAAACGCAAAAATGCTCATGTTTTAAAAGTGAACTCGAAAACATGCATAAGAGAGAGAATCAAGTAGAAATTTCATTAATATTTTGTGAGGTTCGGTCATCACCAAAGTTACGTGAAATCAGTTGAAGCAACTAAAAGACTGGTGGCCTCAAAGATTCAAACCAAAAGCACAAAATATTCATTATGTCCATCCAAACTCTGGACATAGTAACCAGAGAAGCACAAAAGAAAAAGACGAAAAACTAATTACCTCTTAGCACGTTTTGGATCGATGAGAGCAAGCTCAGCAAGTTTAGTAGCAGACATGGACTTCTTAGCATCAATGACAGAATCATCTTCATTCCCGGACATTAGCATCTCATTGATATTCATTGAACCATCCATAGACTGACTGTGTTGGTGCCTGATCCTTGGTCTTTCACCAAAACTGTTGAGTGTATTCTGAGGATTGGATGCTGAGCCTGTCTGCATCATAGGCTCGTGTTTCCAAGGAGTTCCTCCAGATGGCTCACCCACTTGAGCTGAAGAGGTAGCAGAAGAATTGAACTTATCCATATCAAGATACATAGAGAGTAAGTCTTCGTCAGTCTCATCAGAGAAAGAAGGTCCATCAGCAGCATTACCAACAACACCAAGATCACTATCAAAGCTCAAATCATCAGGGAGAGTAAGGAT
>NC_025691.1:4796945-4805146 GCF_000633955.1 Camelina sativa
GTAGCAGAAGAATTGAACTTATCCATATCAAGATACATAGAGAGTAAGTCTTCGTCAGTCTCATCAGAGAAAGAAGGTCCATCAGCAGCATTACCAACAACACCAAGATCACTATCAAAGCTCAAATCATCAGGGAGAGTAAGGATCTCAGAATGAGCTCGACGGTGTCCAATCTTCTTAGGTGGGTTATCAAGCATACGGCTAATATCATGGCTGATTCGGTTAGCATCTGATCCATGACCACTGGGACCAGAATCTGAGAATGCAGAGCACCGACCTGATGGAGATGGAGGAGGAAGACCTCCTCCACAAGGTGCCGGAGACTTCTCCTTATCCATTTCCTAATAACTTTACACACCAAATCAACAGGTGCTGCAAAACGATTAATCACAAATCAAACTCAAGCTAGCAAATTTCTCAAATGAAATAGAAACAGAGAAGCAACAACCCTAAGAATGAAAAGCTCACGTTTTTATCCTTAACCCTTAAATCAAAATGAAAAGCAGATCAAAGGAGACGACTTTGTAAGACCCACTTACAAAAATAGATCTAATTCAGCTGTTGTAGTGTGACCCAGCAAACAGAGCGAGAGCGAGTGAGATCCAGGAGAAAAAATTGTAAGCTTTTTTCCAGGTAAAAAAGTCTTGGGTTTTGGACAAAGAAAAGAGATGAAATTTAGTTTAAGGAAAAGAAAATGAGAGGAAGAGAAGAAAGAGAGAGAGAGAGAGAGAGAGATCTATGGAGATGATGAGGGAAGGGCGAGCGAATTCGATTCTTACAACAACAGATCATTCATCATCATCATGAGTAAGGGAATACAATACAATATGCTCTCTCAAAACGCGTCGTTTAGCGTGTTCCGCCATTTCCGTTAAGTGTGACGATGATGGGTTGCACAAGATTAAATATGATTTTAATTAATTAAAAGCGTAATGTCACACCACCAGGCCTAGGTCTTTTTTCTTAAGATATTTAATGGGCCTAAAGCCCATCTATCAAAAGCCTTAGAAGCTACATTATCTTTTTTTTTTTTTGTTTGGTAGATGAATTGTCTCTACTTATTTATCACGAAGATTGTATGAACCTTTTAAATTAAATCATATATATGTATGTTTTCTCTAAATTGATAGTCAGTTTTATCAAATTTTAAATTAGTACATTATTATTTTCCCTTACATTTTACACTACACTACACGTTTCTTACAAGTTTTCATTTGAATATTTTATCTAAGAGTTGAGTTATTATATTTTTAAAATTATTATATTTAGTTATTTAAGATGGCAAACAAAATAACGAAATTAAAGGTGAACAAGTATAGTGATTTGTTATGATCAAGACAAAGATAAATTCAAAACTATTTTAAATATGTTTTTTTTCATAGCCGCGAAATTAATTGATATTTAAAATAAGATAAGATTACTTGAGAAACAAAAACAACTATTATATCAAATAAGTGATATATATATATATATATATATATAAAAAAAAAAAAAAAAAAAAAAAAAAAAAAAAAAAAATNAGAAGTCATTATCGTTCCCTATAAGACAATGGGTGGGGATAGTGGTACCACATCTCTGTATCTGTGAAGCATTGTCCTTTTCCTAGTTGGAAAGGAATGTTACGGTGGTCGATTTCACATTCCATTTTTAATAATCTGATAAACGTTTCGAAATGGTTCATATATTATACTACTAGTACTTATTAAATGCACCTACAAAATCGATACTATTAGTCAATTCACTAAACTCATTTAATCATGTATCTAGTATTACATTTCCTATCAGGCTATCATATCAGTTTGCAATCAATTTCATCATAAGCGATAGCATTTAAAGTCACTTCGTTCATGGGTCTGATTTCACCCATGTCCTCGTACTTTGATATTACTGGTCTTCAATATACTGTAGGTGGTGGTTACTTGTAGTCTCATGTGTAATGGATTTTGCTTTGAGTATGTCAACTTACCTTTTTTACAAGCTAGCTACTAAAAGCTAACTCAGCAAAGTAGTAATCGTTTAAAGCTCATTAATCTAAAATTTGTTATATATATATATATATATATATATGTTTTATAAATTTTGTTTTGGAGATTTTATTTACCTTTTGATTGTGGACTATACCTTAATAACTGTTACACCGACCAGTACCATGCATCTTCCAAGCTCCAAGCTACGAAGTTCTAGCCCGTTTAACGGAAACGTAAGTAGTTTGTTTACTCTGTTTCTTCACAATCTTGCATTGAAATAATCTTACATCTTAGACGACAAAAAAAAAAAAATCTTACATCTTAATTTATTTACTTTATTTTCTTCTAGGTGATCTATACCGGTTCGACAAAGATATAAAAAGATTAAAATATAACTATATCATTAAAAAAAAGTAAAACGAAACAATCATACATTTTAACATCTTTAACAAGTAATTGTTACAAACAACAACTCTATAACATTGCAGTTAGTATATGTTAGATAAAAATTATGAGTCTGTCGATGTATTTCTTCCATCTTCTTGGAGAATACTGATGACTCCGGAAGCGTCCGATGAGATAAAGTAGATCGTTGTAAGTTGTAACCACCTAATGTAATTAATCTTAGTAATGACTATGAATGAAAGTTTCGAAAGTGAGGGGAGGAACATGTTAAATCGAGAAAGTAAATTGACTAGTAGTCAGTGACTTCTGACGAGCTACTCTACTCAAATGCAGGATCAGGGACCATTAGCATCATTTACTATTTTTCTATCCCCTGCACACATGTTACGATCGCTTTCTGTTTTAGAGTATGTGTTATAATAAGGATGCTGATGTTATAATATTAGTAGAAGTTCTGTTATATGTACTACCTCTATATTTATATTTTATGTCACGAATAGTTTTTAAGATATCAACAACTCAAAACTGTGTACTTAGTCCGTTTTCAGAAACAAAAAACTACTTGACAACATTATGATTTATTTCCAATTTTGGTTTGACTCAAAAGACGAAACACAAACTTATTTTTTCTCATTGAAACAACAGAACCAAGTCGGAAATAATTACTAGTCTACGAATTGAAATAAACTTTCTGATATTTTTTGCAACCGATTTTTTTTTTTGCTAATTTAAACGTCGTAATTTTCATATTTTTACCTGCTTCAGAATCCTAGTATCCAAAAAACTAACATGGGTTTACAGTTCAGATCTCCTTAATAATTATCCTGTTTGAATGTTAACATCTTCTATAGTGGAGGAGTATTATTTATTAATGCATTACAAAGTAATCGGTCATTTGGGTTTTAATTAATGTTTGTTAATCGTTAGTATTAGTATTAAGTATACCAAAGCGCAACCACCTTTCTCACTTTACTTTTCTCGCTTTACGCTTTCTCACTTACCCACAACCTAATCAAAAAAATTTGTTAACTAACGCAATTAATAACTTTGCTGCTATGATTTGAATCTTGATGTAGAAACTACAAAGGTAGGGACGTTACAGATTCGGAAAAAAAAAAAAATAATCAACAATACATGTAGATGCTATAATAACGAAAGTAACCTCACTCTTCTTGTCTAGTACTTCTTTTCTTTTTTCTTCTAGGACACTATCAATTCTTGTACTCATTTGTATTAAAGTTTTTATATATTTGTCGTCTTACGTTTCCGGAGATAGCGAGGCTCTCGTCTCCACTACAATGTTTTGACACATTACGTATAGTATTCTCTTTTTTTCAAGATCTAGAACCGAGGGGCGATGATTTAGGAATTTCTAGGACATTTCAAACGTGATGATTTATTGATTTGTTTTTTAAAAAAATTATTAGAGAAACGATTTTTTATATACAGTATATTGTGCTAATACTTACAGTAGCAATTAACAAAAAATAGTTTGAATTGTTTTACACGAGCTTACAAGTTCGAGCACATGCTTATGTCTACATAACAGATCTTAACATGTGTAAGTTTACGATCTTGTATGTCTTCTGATTCAACATATACATACTTTATATTAATACTTGAGGTACGGTTTCAGTTTCTGTTTAAGATAGTAAAAGACCTAAAAGGTGTGGGCAATATGGCATACGGCCCCAAAGGTTGATAAAAATATCTCTTCTCCTCATAATTCTTTTAAATAAAGTTACTTGGAAGTGTGTGTATATTTTGAGATTGATATCATTATAGGGTACAAAAAAAGATATCATCATCATATCAAGCACTAATTTTTTAAAATATAGTATTATTTTCATAGTCAAAGTTAAATCGAGTAATGTACTTCGTGTATGAAGACGTGTATGCATCAATGACCAATATTGCTGCAACTTTTTATTAGTTTAATAGAAAAAAAAAACCTTAAGAAATACATGAACTCAACTACACTTGTAGTTGTAATCTAAACAAAAACTCAACCACTTGTAATCTAAAGAAAAACGAATTAATTGATAAACATATGACTTTGATTTGTTTCCATTTAACCACACAATTTGACAATCCGTACTCCACCGGAAAGAAATCGTTTACGAAGATATGAACACCAAACAGTCCAAATTAGTTAGAAAATATATTGATTTAAAACTTAGATTTTCTTTTTTTTGGTCAAACGTTTAATATAATAAAATAAGAATAAAAAAATGCTGTTTTAAGAGATCGTATTTTTTTTCTTTCCATGAGAATTTGTGAATCAAATGGAAAAGTGTTAAATTAGCGTATATGGAATATATCTGTATAGTCATTTTTAATCAACATTTCCTTTTATTTGGGTCAAAATTTATGTACTAATTCAGTATTATTTTGGCCAAAATTAGATCTTAATATTTGATTTATCTGTATTAAACGTAATAAAATTTATTATTGGATATAGTTTGCTGTATAATAATAATAATGTAAAATATTATTGCTGGTGTATGTTGACACTTGGGAACCTTAGTTATGTATATTTTGATTTCCCGTACGATATGTGTAGATTAGTTTCCATATAAAAAAAAGACTAAAAACAGTATATGCTTAGTACAGCCAGTGAGTTATTCCAGTTTTATATATATTTTTAAAAAAATGAAAATAAAAAATAAAAAATAAACTCTGGAATATGATAACAGTCTTCCAGCTACCGAACGTGATTTTTGCCTGTAATCACGTACATCCATAAAGCAATGTATATCATCTAAACAGTAGAATAAGTCAAAAATAAATAATATTGAGCCCTGTGTCACCCTTTGCTCTTTACGTTGGGTTGTGGCATCATCTCCTAAAAATAAACTTTTATATTTATTTACCGGTTATAAGAATCGAACAACTTACATATATATCACACTATTGCATGTAACCTATACACCTCAACCCCTTACGTGCCAAACTTTGCAACAAATATCATGATATTTATTATTTACCGATCCCATATAGCAGTGAATAAACTCTTTTAATATTTCGCACTACAACACATATCTACATTGATAGCAGTAGAGAAAAGTTATAATATGTCATTCATAGCTTTTTCACAAACGCTATGTTAGGCCACTGTTATCGTAGGTACCACACATACAATAACGCCGGATATGTATGCTATGTTAAAGTCTTCAACCATAGCAGTAGCGAAATGCTTTGTTAACACACTTTTTTAACTTTTTAAAATAATGTAATAAGTCATTTTTCATGCTATCTTAGGAGCTTCTACCATAGCTCTATTAAAACGATTTAGTTTATATTACAAAATTTATTTAAATTTATTTCTATATAGGTTTCATATTTCATACATCATCTATATATAATATAAATATTTTAACCAAAACAATGTCATACATAAGACCATACCAAGTTTTATACTAATATCTTAAGTGCAGCCAAGTATTGAAACAAAATAAAACAAACATTCTAAGTGCCACCAACTAGATCTTTGAACTCGTAACACCAACAACCAGATTTTCGCGGCTCTAGCCACACCATCCTCGTCCTTCATTGCCTTAACTAACGATTGTACCTGTGTTCAAGGAAAAGCAAAGCTCTTTCATATTAACTTAAGTCCTTAACTCAAGGCTAAAAAACTAAGAGAATTTCCAGAATATTAGACATTACCACAACCTTGTATCTCGGGAATAGCTAGTCATGAGGGACACTAACCACTAGTAAACTAAGTACTTAGTAGAGCAATAAACTCAGATGGGCTCGTCCTGTATCAAACAAAACACCAGTGCATGAACATTTAGTAGAGCAATTCACTGCCAAGCATTAGACAAATAGAGACAAGCCTTGAACATGAAACTGAACATCATGAACCAGCAGGAAATCAAACAACTAACAATTCACCAATTGATGTATCATAAACCAAACCAATTAAACAAGTTTGATGCTTACCTTCACTATCATCCATCTCTCAATGCAAAAACCTGTAACGTAGTTAAACGTTTAGACAAAACAAGAACAATCACACTAATGTACTAACTAACCATTCAAAATACTAACATGTCTTGTGATTAAAAGAAAAGAGAAGCTTCTCTATCTATAAAACTTGGAGAACATAAGAAGAAACGAAACAAAATTCCGTAGTTTTAGAAAAGAGAAGCTGAGGCACACAACTAAGTTTCTGCAGAATCATAAGAATGAATTAAACATAGATAAGTACCAAGTCCTTGAAACTAGAAGCCCATAATGATAAAGAACAGAAAAGCAAAAATGTGTGTTGAACAAGACCAAGTTACCTCAGATTTCCTGTAGAAAGTATGCATATCATTGACATATTCAACCACGGCTAAAGGATTCTTCCCATCACAGAGGTCAATATCGCTCACACACTCTTCTTCTTTATATGCATCTTCAATTTCAATCTCCTTCTCCTCCTTTTGAAAAACACAAGCAATATGAGTATAACTCTAAGAAAAAAGGTTGAGAAAATATGTATAGCATATTTAGGAAAGATGACAGTACACACCAAAGCTCCTAAATTTGGGAAAAAAACAACAAAGCTAAGAGTCAATAAAATCCTACAATCTTTATTCCATCCTTCCACAAACCAATTGTTAGGGTTTAGTTGTCAATCAAATCCCGATAAAGTTTCGATTTTGAGAAAAAGTTTAAACCCAGCAGCAACAATGCCAGAGAGAGAGACAGAGAGAGTAATGTAGATTCGCCGACTGATTCCTCCCAGACAAAACCCAGGAAACAAAAATCTGAGAGAAGAAGGACAATTGTGGATCAGAACAAAGAAGAGAAATAAAACTCTAGCCTGCCAATTGTTTGTAAATAAATTTGATAGTGTAACTAAATAGAGATCACAGAGCACGTACCAATAAGAGGAATTTGATAACTTGGTAGAGTGATTAGCTTACCCAAAAACGTAAGGTTCAATATTTTCTTAATAAAACAAGAAAACTTCAGATTTTTTGTACCAATAAGAGGAATCGAACACATTTCTCTAGTCAAGCGAAGAAATAAGGAAAGAAAATGAAACGAAGAAACAATGGAAGTGAGGGAGTAAGGATGATGATATACTTTACCTTTATAGTGACTCTCTCTCTCTCTCTTATCAAAACTCAGAAGAAAAGAAAAGGGGGAAAAAAGTGTTTTGAGATGAGAGGAGACAAGGAGAAGCAGCGACGACACCGGCGGCTAGGGTTTTGAGATGAGAGGAGACGCTTCTTATCCACATGGTGATGTAGATGGATCGAGAGGAAAGATTGATTTGTGCTCTCATGAGACCGAGGACCTAGGTTTGATTTAGGAGGATTTTTTTTTTGTTCTTTCTCTCTATGGAAAAGTGAAAGTTTTTTTGTGTTGTTGTCAATGGGATGTGGGACTTAAAAAATTTTAGATCTAGGATACATGGCGGTTTAAGTGAAATTTTTCGCTAAGTATTGGCGGAATAAACGATTTTAGCTTTCCTTTTCGTGATTTTTTATCTTAGCATTCATTTAGTACTATGATATAGAAATTAAAATAAACATAGATCTTTCATAGCAGTTCAGGAAAATGAGCTATCTTCTTATGCTATCAATGTTGATATTTCTTGTAGTGTCGTAACACTATAAATTAGAAGAGAGAGCCATCACTTTTTTATTCTCCTCCTCTCCATTAAGTTATTTTTATCTTCTCAAACAAAGAGAGAACCTAAAAAAAAAAAAAGAAGAGAGATCCGAAATGTCGGTGACGTCGACGGTGGAGGAGAACCACCGGAAAAATCCATCTTCTTCGCCGGTGGAGAAGAAGAAGAGGAGATGGGTGTTTTGGGATAGAAGGTGG
>NC_025691.1:4805218-4816994 GCF_000633955.1 Camelina sativa
TTATTATAGCTGGTCTATGTTGACACTTGGGAACCTTAGTTATGTATATTTTGATTTCCCATATGATTATGTGTAGATTAGTTTCCATATAAAAAAAAAAGACTAAAAACAGTATATGCTTAGTACAGCCAGTGAGTTATTCCAATTATATATATATATATATTTAAAAAATGAAAATAAACTCTGGAATATGATAACAGTCTTCCAGCTACCGAACGTGATTTTTGCCTGTAATCACGTACATCCATAAAGCAATGTATATCATCAAAACAGTAGAATAAGTCAAAATAAATAATATTGAGCCCTGTGTCACCCTTTGCTCTTTACGTTGGGCTGTGGCATCATCTCCTAAAAATAAACTTTTATATATTTATTTACTGGTTATAAGAATCGAACAACTTACATATATATCACTATTGCATGTAACCCATACACCTCAACCCCTTACGTGCCAAACTTTGCAACAAATATCATGATATTTATTATTTACCGATCCCATATAGCAGTGAATATATAAATTCTTTTAGTATTTCGTAACACTATAAATTAGAAGAGAGAGCCATCACTTTTTTTTTATTCTCCATTAAGTTATTTTTATCTTCTCCAACAAAGAAAGAGAGAACCTAAACAAAAAAAAAAAGAAGAGAGATCCGAAATGTCGGTGACGTCGACGGTGGAGGAGAACCACCGGAAAAATCCATCTTCTTCGCCGGTGGAGGAGGAGAAGAAGAAGAGGAGATGGGTGTTTTGGGATAGAAGGTGGAGGAGATTAGATTACGTCAAATTCTCAGCATCTTTCATTGTTCATTCTCTTGCTCTCTTGGCTCCGTTTTATTTCACGTGGTCTGCTCTTTGGGTTACGTTTCTGTTTTACACCATCGGTGGTCTTGGTATCACGGTGTCTTATCACCGTAACTTGGCTCACCGCAGTTTCAAAGTCCCTAAATGGCTTGAGTATCTCTTAGCCTATTGTGCCCTTCTCGCTATTCAGGTTCTTAACCCTATCTTCTTTGTTTTTTTTCTTGTATAAACCATATTAGTAGATCTTGAGATCTTAACTACTACCCCATTAATTGTACTTTATTTTTTTACAGATCTAAAAACTTTTTTTATTTATTTTTAAATATGCTTTTTAATAGGGAGATCCGATTGATTGGGTGAGTACTCATCGATACCATCATCAGTTTACTGATTCAGAACGTGATCCTCATAGTCCCAAGGAAGGTTTTTGGTTTAGCCATCTTCTATGGATCTATGACTCTGCCTACCTTGTTTCAAAGGTGATTTTTTTAATTTATTTATTTTTGTAAATAGTGTATTTTTTTGTTGTTTTCCTCTGTATAACCAAAATATTAATTAATTAAAAATAAACAGTGTGGAAAAAGAGCAAATGTGGAGGATTTGAAGAGGCAGTGGTTTTATAGGTTTCTTCAAAAAACTGTGATGTTTCACATTTTAGGATTGGGTTGCATTCTCTTCTATCTTGGTGGCATGTCCTTCGTTACTTGGGGAATGGTAAATTGAAGAATCTCTCTATATATATATATACGCTTTTTTATATATATATCCATAAAAAACGTATGTTATAAATTGTATAGAATCAAATTGTAATTAATGGATGTGGTTGGTGTGATTCTTCTTCTGCTCATCAGGGGGTTGGAGCAGCATTGGAAGTGCACGTGACTTGCCTCATAAATTCACTCTGCCATATTTGGGGCACTCGGACATGGAAGACCAATGACACTTCGCGCAATGTTTGGTATGTGTGAATGAATAAATATTAATCCTATAACATTTTTGGTGTATACTTGAAAATTTGAAATAGTAGAATATCTTCTATGACATTTTCCCAAAATACAAGAGTACACATGAACCAGAGACAGCTCATGTTCCAAAAAAAAAACTCAATAATGTAAAATCTTATTATTTTGTTTTGTTTTGTTTCTTGAAGGTGGTTATCGGTATTTTCATTCGGAGAGAGCTGGCACAACAATCATCATGCCTTTGAGTCGTCAGCTAGACAAGGACTTGAATGGTGGCAAATTGACATTTCTTGGTACATTGTTCGGTTTCTTGAAATTATCGGTTTAGCCACCGATGTGAAAGTACCAACAGAGGCTCAACGACGTCGTATGGCTATTGTTCGTTGATAAAACTTGCGGGAGCGCAAACAAAAAAGAAAAAGAAAAGGGATCTATTTCGATGTAACTAGAATCATTTCTAATCCTAAAAGAGTTATTGTTTTTCTTTTTGAAGTTTTGGGTTAAAGCAAAGAACGTTTCCGATGTTTTTTGGGTGTTGGACCAAGTTGATTAAGATATTTGTCGTAATTGGTACTTATAAAATCTTTTTTTTTTATATAGTGGGGGGGGCAATTAATTCGTTAATTACGGTCTCTCTTAATCTATGTGAGAGACAACTATTTTAATATACTTTACTCGAGAAAAATATCTAATCGTCGTTTACGAAAGAGGCAAAGCAAAAAAGGACACAAGACTTTGTTCAAAAAGGGTGATATATTGGTTGTTGAAGTTTATAGCCATATAAAATTGTTTCGTTCTTTTTAAATAATAAATCCATGTGACTATTTTCAGAATTTACAATGAAAAAAGAATTACAAAAGCAAAAAAAAATGCAAGAGACAGACTTTTTCAATGGGGGAATATATTGGTTTATGTGAATGTACATTGGCTTTTTGTTATATAAAATCCAAAGTTTGATGTAGAGTGTAGTAGTAACGTATATATCAATATTATCACCTTTGGCTCTTTGCTTTAACATTGAAGTCGGCACTATTTTTTTATATACAATATACACCTTTCTTAACTGTTGGGTTTTCAGTTTAAAGAAATGGTACACAAATTTTGTAGGCTACTTAGAGCATCATTACTAAGGATTCAAAAATATAAAACATAATTTTTTTCTCTCTCTCATTTCTTTTTCCCTTTCTTACTGACTGTTTTTCTCTTCTCTCTCCCCTGCTTTGGAGATAAAACATGCGATTTCTTGAGAAATCAGAGAAATCAATAAATTCACGTCGAATCCATTGAATTTTCCGGCGTACAATGGTTATTTGTTGCTCAGTCGGAAGCGATACGACGGTTCGGTTCTCACGACAATCGACGGCGGAGATTAGTTTGATGTTATCTTCGCCCAAACGACGACGGCGGTGTAACCGTGAGATACAAAGATTCGTGTTCTCAATTCCAATTTATTGATGGGATTATTCTGATGTTAGGGTTTCAGATTGTTCTCAAAATATGTTTAATATTCTGATGTTAAATTGATTATGAGATTAGTTTAATGTTCAATTGATTAAGAGATTAGTTTGATGGTGTGTTGATTTGGAGTTTGGTTTGGAGGGTTTATGGTTGTAATCGGTTTATTGTATTTTTTGTTGTGATTAGTCTCTTGTTGTTATTAAGAGTAAAATGTTTTTTGTGTTTTGTTTGTATAAGTAATTGTGTGATTACTATTGATATAAATGTCATGTTTTGTGCGAGGTGAAATGGATTTGATTTTGGAGTGATAATCATGAAGTGGTGACAGCGGGTTGGATTCTCTTATTTTAAAAGGTATGGTACTCTACCTTTCACATGTTGTTGATAGATATTGTTTGTGGTTGTGTGTTGGGATGAATTATTAGATTTGAGATGAGGTTGAGTGTTATGTTTGCTTTGTGTTTTGTATAAATTATTGTGTGAAAAGGTATGGTCTTATAGCTTTCATAAGTCATGAACCGTTTGTTGTTGTCTTATTTGATCAAGTGTTTGAGTGTGAGTTTGGGTTTGAGTTTGAGTTTCATGAAGTGTTATAGTGTTATGTTTGCTTTGTGTTTAGTTTAAATTATTGAGTTTAAAATTCCGAGAGTGTTCTTGTCTTATCTCATCAAGTGTTTGAGTGTGAGTTTGTAATTTAATTGGTTGTGTCTTTAGGTAAGATTAGGTACTTGTCGAATCAGTAATTGATGAATGCTTCAACATCAAACTTATTGTTTGATGTTATAGGGTTTGTAAGTTGTTTTAATGTGATAAATGTGTGGTTGTTGTAGTGTAAGTAAAAACTTAATGTTGAAAACCTAAACCCACTTGTTTTAAAAGTAAACTTCAGTGTAAACTTAAAAGTACAACTAAAAGTAAAACCTAACCAGCTAACATTGAGCTCAATATTAACCCTCAATGTTAAGCAATAACAAAAACCATTAACTTCTTCTCTACAAACCCTTTTCGTTTTACATCTGCTTTCACTAACACCCGAAATGGATCCAAGAAACCTTAATAGCATTCCACAACAAACATGTTTTGTTGATCTTATGAATTCTCAAAACGATTCCATCGGTTCAGATAATCCGATTCTTACAAATACATCCTCTTCTCAGCCTGTCCATTTGAACTCTACCTTCTCTTCTCAGCCTGTCCACTTTACCTCCACCTTCTCTTCTCAGCCTGTCCATTTTAACTTTAACTTCTCTTCTCAGCCACTTCACTTTAGCCCGGCACAAGAGTCTGAGGACTGTATCGAGTTAACAGTTGATGAGAATGAAGCAGACGGAGGAAGAGGAAGTAGAAAGCGGTGGAGTGCAGAAGAGGATATCAACCTGATAAGCGCTTGGTTGAATACAAGCAAGGATCCAGTTGTAAGTAATGAGCAGCGGCTTCAAAGTTTCTGGAAGAGGGTTGCTGACTACTACAAAGCAAATGATGGCTCATCTGGTTCAATAGCAAGAGGGCCTTCACAATGTAAGGCTAGGTGGAACAAGATTAACCACGTAGTCAATAAGTTTGTGGGGTGTTATGCACAAGCGAGTTCAAAGAGAAAGAGTGGAGAATCAGAAGATGATGTATTGAGATTGGCATATGAGTTTTTTAAGAACGACATGGAGAAGCCATTTCTGCTAGAACATTGTTGGAGGGAATTGAAGCATGATCAGAAATGGCTCACGGAGGAGTGTAACCATAAGCGGACTAAACTCGCTTCAGATGGAGCAGGAGCATACTCACCCGGAGAGTGCAAGGATGGATCCGAGATGAGACCTCCGGGGGTTAAAGCTGCTAAGAAAAAAGGGAAGAAACCGGTTGTTAGTATTGATGTAGAGGATGGGTCTGTGGTAAGAAAAATTTAATTGTTTTCTATTTTATGTAATTTAAAAAAATTTAATAATTGTTTTGTCATTTTATATAATTAAAGTTTGATAATTAATAAATACAAATTAAAAAATATTATTTAAATGTTTGAGCAACTTTATTTTGGATTCTCTAGTAATAGAGTGATTTTGCTTAAGTTTATCTTAGAATTACTTTATTTAATTTAGTATTAATTATATACTTAATTAATATAAAAATAACTATAGTGGTTACTCCACTAATGGTGGTCTTAGATTTTCTTGAAATTAGGAAAATATAATTTACTTTTGGATTTTATTCTTGGCGAATAGTATTTTTCTTCTTTGATTAGGGTGGTGGTCCTAGGCAACTAAAGAAAAGTGTTATTCTATATTCTTGAATTGAATTGGAAAATTCGAATTCGAAAAGTAGGGTTAGGTTATTTTCCTTTTTGCTTCTTTAAAGCTATTGTAGTTATTAGTGACAATAAAGCTATTGTAGTTATTAGGCCTCGACATAAAAATTGTACCCGAATACTCAACCCGGAACCCGACCCGAAAAACCGGGTTCGGGTTGGATATGAGTTTGTCTATAAAATCTTATTGGATTCTATTTTCTAATACCTGTGGGTTCGGGTTAGGGTCGGGTAATAGCCGGTACCCGTTTGGGTACCCATTAAACCCGAACATATAAACATATTTATAATATTTATCATTAATATAATGCAATTACCCCAAAATTATGATTATAATTTTGAATATTTCATTTAGTTTTATACCTAAATATCAAAAATAATCAAAATATCTAAAATATTTTGTTATGTAAGTCAAAATTTAACTATATTTTTTTGGGTACCCAGTAGTTCGGGTACTAATCGGGTTTTAAAATTTGTAACCCAAACCGAACCGAACCCGATAGTATCCAAACCGAACCGAACCCATATATCTAAAACTATCCAATGAGTTCTATTTTTCTAAACCCGTTTATCCGAACCCGAATGTGTAATACCCGAATGCCCAGCCCTAGTAGTTATTTACTTATTAGTGACAATGACTAAAGTTGAGGCTCTCCTAAACGATCAAATCCTACTACTATTATACCTAATCAAAACATCGTCAACTCTATCAACCAGGTGAAATAAGTGACCTCTTCTTTTGGCTAAGCCAAATCAAATCTTAGCTGTTAGTTTGTTTCGTTTTTAGGTGTGGTTTACTGCAGATTAGGGGAGATGTAGTTGCGACTTACGACGATTACAATGAACAATGCTATTATTATCAAATTATTTGAATACTAAATATATATATATATATATATATATATATTAACTCCAAGCCACGATTGTAAGTAACAAGTTCGGTAACTACTTCAATCCAACCAAAATCTAACAGCAACATAATTTTGTGTGTAGGAAAATTAGAAGTTTTATGGAAAAGTTAAAACAAAAAAAAAACGAAACTCTTTTCTTTTGTTTTTGTATGTTATAAAAGAAAGTCCAAGTCACTGGGTGCACACATCTTATTTGTGGACTAAACAGAAGCAAACCAAAGGTTTACCTCAGAAATAAGCCTAAGCTTTGAAATCATCCTTTGCTTGTCGGATGATCCCTAAAGCTTCTGCTTCATCTGCTGTCTCTGGGATGCGTAAAGCCCGTCTAATATCTGTATTCGAACTGCGGAGGAACGGGTTACAAGCTTTCTCCATCTTCAGTGTTGTTGGAATCTGAGGTTTGGCGGAAAAAACAAAGAATCAACATTAAGTTAACCAATAACATTTGGAAATTCATAAGGCTTAATTTTTTAATTTTTTTTTTCATTTTTTTACCGTAGGTAATTTCTTGCTACGGAGGTCTGCAACATGAGCTGCATAAGACTGGAGTACTTCGTTGTTTGGCTCTAGAGACAAGGCAAATTTGGAATTACTCTGCACCCAAACCAAATTAAAAAAAATCATTTTGAGGCAACCGTGTTTAGTAAAAAGCTTTTCAATTTAAGACTAGAATACCAAAATGTAACGTACCAATGTATATTCATGACCACAGTATATGCTTGTGTCATCTGGTAACGATATGATTTTTTGGAGAGAAGCAAGCATCTGCAGAGGAAGTGCAGAGGATAGAAAAAAACATCATTAAATGATTCTGAGAGTTTCGTTCCAAAAGAAATGTAACTAAGCAGGAAGATAGAGAAAGATATGTAATGTTTACCTGTTTAGGAGTGCCTTCAAAGAGTTTACCACATGATAAGCTGAACAAGGTGTCCCCAGTGAAGATAGCTCGTGATCCTGGAAAGTATAAGCTGATATGGCCTGCAAGTAGAATTACGATAATTAGACACAAAGAATAAAACGCGGGACAACAAGGCTTAAGAGGTATATAGCATCAATAGTTTTTCATTTGCACAACAGAAACCATCAAAACCTCGATTTTCGTTGGCTATATGCTTATCTATTTCGAAGAAGAGAAGAACAAGACTGTTCTGGTTATAAGGTTATTGATAAAACCCTCATGTTTCCTTAATACAATCAAGGTACAAACTTAAATCCAGGGATTATTCGAGAGAACACAGTACTATATCTGTAAGGCAATCCACCAATCCTAAAACCAAATCTCCACTCTCAGCTAAATCACGTACTAAGGAGTACAGAAAGAGAAGTTAAAAAAATCTTCCTACCTTTGCACCGTACCTGTCTTTTAATTCCAAATTCCCACCAGTGTGATCATAATGATGATGTGTATTTAATATGTATGTTAGATTTCGACCACTCCTCTTCAAAGAATCGATAACAGGTACAGCTTCAGAAGGGTCAACTACCCCAACTGTACCAGTATCCTCGTCATGCAAAATATAAGCATAGTTGTCCTTAAGACATGGCACCTGGAGGAAAAACATGGCATTATAACTCAGCAAACAAACAGAATCTATGGTTTTGAGGAGATTCCAAAGAGCACACACACCAGTTCAATTTGCAAAGAGGAGAGGTTAGAGACGCTGCAGAACTTGGAGACTCGGATAGATTTACCAGCACCACGCAAAGTCCTAAGAGGTGAAGAGACCAGCTTCATGACTCTGCACACAAGACCCTTTCTGAGGTTAAGCTGTCTCACACATGGCTGGCTTGATAGCTTCTGAAAGCAATAAAAATAAACAGAGGATTGTTACATTCTGCTTTACAAAAATATATAATATATTCAAACAAGCTTATGTGCATATATGTCTACTACAGCTTCAAAACATCTCAAAATCAATAATTTTTTTAAAACGCAACCTAGACAAAGCTCTCTCAATACGTTGGAGAACAAAACCACGGCATGAGAATGAGATTCTCAGAAAACGATCATCAAGAAATTAAGCATATAGAGATCATATGATGTTCTGAAACAAAAACAAAAATTCAGATTTTTTCACCTTCTCATGAATCAAATTCGAAAATTTCAGAAAATAATAAAATTCATCACAAGCACAACAACAAGAAACGAGAAAGAGATTAGAGATGAAACAAACCCCAGAACAGCGAAAGAAGGAGATAGCAGAAGAAGCTTTCGAGATGGCTTGCATCTCTCTCTCTGTATCGATCAACCGATCGATCTTCAATAGAGAATTTATCTAAAGGGTTAATCTTTCGGACTCAATCTCCCAGAAAAATTCTCTCTTTCGATCAAAAACGATCTTCGAAGAGAATTTTGACGGAGAAAGAGCGACAGAGAGAAGAAGAGAAGAAGAAGCCGTAACAGAGTCGAGAGCCTCAATCAAATCAATCATCACACAAATTTTGTCATATTACAACAATAACCAAACCGGACCGGAACGAACCGTACCATAACTTTCAAAACAGCGATGCATATCATCAATTTATTCTCTGGTTTTTTTTAGTAAGACGTGTCTTCACGACTATAATAAAAATAGATACAAATTTTAAATAAATCTTAAAACATTATGCGTTTTATTTCATATGTAAAAAAAAAAAAATGAAATCAATTACTATGTTTATAGAAGATACACACTTCGTGGCGGACCCAGAAATTTTTTTAACCTGTGTCAAAAATATTGGACTACAATTAATGGGGTGTCAAAAACCAAAATATGATGGGTTCAATACAATTAAGTCCATAAACCCTTAAGTAAGCTTTGATCATCATAGTATTATTAAAACCCTGCATTTTACATTCCAAAGCATATTTGCGTTTTGCCGACCAAAAAGGCACATTTTACGTCATTTTAAAAATTCTAATTGACTTTGATGATTTTATGTTCAAATTTACCTGATCATTAACGGTGGAAAACATGTATTTCTTAAACCTTACGATGAAATATTTTATAGTCATAATATATATATATATATATATATATATATATATATATATATATATATGTATATTTGATAATCAACGTTTTGAAGTAAAATGACAACATGCATGAATCATGCTCTAGAAAAAAAGAAAAGAAAAAAAAGGGATCATGGATTCATAATTCTGATGACACGAGTATTATATGTGTATCATTAAACTTGTTTTCTTAATTGTTTTTAAACGTGATTCGATAATTAGTGGACCTATCTATACACGTACGCGTGCGAATTATGCAACATTTTAAAAAACCTTACTCTCTCCATTTTGATTTAGGTTTTATATTGGGTACTAACCATATACGCGTATGCATCTAAACTTAGTTATTAATTTTTCGTCGTTAGCGGAACTGAAGACTTGAGTTTAATCGTCGTGTTTAAACATAAATCTAGTAATTGCTGTTCAAACAAAATAAGAAACATAAAGCTAGCTAGTAATTAATGGTTTTGTTCTTATAGGTCGACGATGTTGTGGATCTTCAGATTCATAGAATAATGTGCTATCTCGTAACTAGCGGTCTAGCACAAGGAATAGGATCGGCCAAACTTTTTGTTGTTGATTAATACAATTATGTGTCGTCGTACTGTCGTTCATATTTCAAGCCTCTTCAATTCACATATAAAAGTACATATATAAATGCTCACTTGTTTTTGTTTGTGTTCTTTTGTTGTAGATTTTGGAGGCCAACATTGAGGTGAATACGACTAGCCAAACTCTTTAGGCCTTAATTATAACGTATCCCCTTGCAAAAAGTACATTTTTTTTTCCGTTTACTCTTTCCAAAGCATCTTTGCGTTTTGCCGACAAAAAGCACTTATTCATGCAAGTATAAACTGTAATCGACTTAAAGAATTATGTTTACTTTATCATATTGAAATTTTAATATATTAAGCATAAAGCGATCGGGATGTTACAAGAAAAAAAAAGTTGTAAACCTTATGAGTTTATATAAATGATTTTCTATTCAACGTTCCAAAATGAAATTACTGCATGAATCATGATGATTCCTACATGACGCGAATATATATGTACTCAAAACTTATGTTTGTCCTTAGATATTTTAAGTTTGGTGGACCTATATAAACGCATGCAACTATGTAACAATTGTAGTTTGTTTCTTATAACTCAAAATAATGTTTTATATACGCGTAGTATGTATTTATATGGATACTTATACAATTAACTTCGGATATTATATATTTTTTAAACACTGAATTTAAAAATAAACCTAGTAATTAACTGTTTTGTTCTATTATAGGTCGATGTTGTGGAACGAATACGATATTCATTATTCACAGTCGCAGTCACATGTAAAAATATGCTATATATCCTACCTACCTAGGAATAGAATTGGCCTGAAGTTGTTCGGTTCTCGTGTGAGTAAGAGTCAATTTGGGATCCAATTCGGGATTTTCCTTGAAGAACTCGTGGTGTAAGGCGAACCGAGTCGTTGTATAATTTTTTTGATTAATTCCAATATGTGTTGTTCAAGCCGAGTGTTTATTCACAAATAAAAGTCAATTCTCAAAAAACCCTGTGAGACCAAAATTCCCGAGTCAAATAATGAAACAAACTCTGATGTCTATCTATAATTAAACACACACCCATACACACACGCAATTTTAAGTTATAACCAAAATGAATATAAAAATAGACAAAAAATCAACGTAATGACGGAGTAACCCATTCGCTTTCTACTCGGTCATTTGCATAATCTCTACCTCCACACGCAAATTCTTTTAGTTTCTTTTCACTTTACTACTCTAGTGAAAATGAAACCAAGTACACAGTAACACACATGATATATTTAAGGAAAAAAGACACTGAGCTATACCAAGTATAGCTTAATACATGATTACATGTACCAACTTTAAAAATGTATAGCTAACTACACAAAGTAAATAAATGTATTTCATGGCCACATGTACCAACTATATGATGACATGTGCTCAACATCACGATCATTTTTATTTTAGTACATTGTTTGTCAGAATCCGGCGTTGACTAGATATGTCCGGTGTTGACAAGCAAAACTTTTTTTTTAGTATTAGAAACAAAAGTATTAAAATTGTTTTGTTGAATTATTTATGGTTAAAAAAAACATATCTATATCCAATATAAAGATATATTATATATGTTTAATGCATTAATCTTATAATAGTTAGTTTTTAAAAAAAAAGTTCAAAACTTAAATAAAATTGAAAATAAATCATTAACAGTTTTTAAGATATTGAAACTTAAACTAAAACCAGAAAATTTATGTTATAATAAATAAAATATGGACAGTATTTACTTAACATTGCAATTCTTTGGTAAATCAACATATATCTTT
>NC_025691.1:4821802-4849493 GCF_000633955.1 Camelina sativa
ATATATATATATATATATATATATATATATATATATATGTATATTTGATAATCAACGTTTTGAAGTAAAATGACAACATGCATGAATCATGCTCTAGAAAAAAAGAAAAGAAAAAAAAGGGATCATGGATTCATAATTCTGATGACACGAGTATTATATGTGTATCATTAAACTTGTTTTCTTAATTGTTTTTAAACGTGATTCGATAATTAGTGGACCTATCTATACACGTACGCGTGCGAATTATGCAACATTTTAAAAAACCTTACTCTCTCCATTTTGATTTAGGTTTTATATTGGGTACTAACCATATACGCGTATGCATCTAAACTTAGTTATTAATTTTTCGTCGTTAGCGGAACTGAAGACTTGAGTTTAATCGTCGTGTTTAAACATAAATCTAGTAATTGCTGTTCAAACAAAATAAGAAACATAAAGCTAGCTAGTAATTAATGGTTTTGTTCTTATAGGTCGACGATGTTGTGGATCTTCAGATTCATAGAATAATGTGCTATCTCGTAACTAGCGGTCTAGCACAAGGAATAGGATCGGCCAAACTTTTTGTTGTTGATTAATACAATTATGTGTCGTCGTACTGTCGTTCATATTTCAAGCCTCTTCAATTCACATATAAAAGTACATATATAAATGCTCACTTGTTTTTGTTTGTGTTCTTTTGTTGTAGATTTTGGAGGCCAACATTGAGGTGAATACGACTAGCCAAACTCTTTAGGCCTTAATTATAACGTATCCCCTTGCAAAAAGTACATTTTTTTTTCCGTTTACTCTTTCCAAAGCATCTTTGCGTTTTGCCGACAAAAAGCACTTATTCATGCAAGTATAAACTGTAATCGACTTAAAGAATTATGTTTACTTTATCATATTGAAATTTTAATATATTAAGCATAAAGCGATCGGGATGTTACAAGAAAAAAAAAGTTGTAAACCTTATGAGTTTATATAAATGATTTTCTATTCAACGTTCCAAAATGAAATTACTGCATGAATCATGATGATTCCTACATGACGCGAATATATATGTACTCAAAACTTATGTTTGTCCTTAGATATTTTAAGTTTGGTGGACCTATATAAACGCATGCAACTATGTAACAATTGTAGTTTGTTTCTTATAACTCAAAATAATGTTTTATATACGCGTAGTATGTATTTATATGGATACTTATACAATTAACTTCGGATATTATATATTTTTTAAACACTGAATTTAAAAATAAACCTAGTAATTAACTGTTTTGTTCTATTATAGGTCGATGTTGTGGAACGAATACGATATTCATTATTCACAGTCGCAGTCACATGTAAAAATATGCTATATATCCTACCTACCTAGGAATAGAATTGGCCTGAAGTTGTTCGGTTCTCGTGTGAGTAAGAGTCAATTTGGGATCCAATTCGGGATTTTCCTTGAAGAACTCGTGGTGTAAGGCGAACCGAGTCGTTGTATAATTTTTTTGATTAATTCCAATATGTGTTGTTCAAGCCGAGTGTTTATTCACAAATAAAAGTCAATTCTCAAAAAACCCTGTGAGACCAAAATTCCCGAGTCAAATAATGAAACAAACTCTGATGTCTATCTATAATTAAACACACACCCATACACACACGCAATTTTAAGTTATAACCAAAATGAATATAAAAATAGACAAAAAATCAACGTAATGACGGAGTAACCCATTCGCTTTCTACTCGGTCATTTGCATAATCTCTACCTCCACACGCAAATTCTTTTAGTTTCTTTTCACTTTACTACTCTAGTGAAAATGAAACCAAGTACACAGTAACACACATGATATATTTAAGGAAAAAAGACACTGAGCTATACCAAGTATAGCTTAATACATGATTACATGTACCAACTTTAAAAATGTATAGCTAACTACACAAAGTAAATAAATGTATTTCATGGCCACATGTACCAACTATATGATGACATGTGCTCAACATCACGATCATTTTTATTTTAGTACATTGTTTGTCAGAATCCGGCGTTGACTAGATATGTCCGGTGTTGACAAGCAAAACTTTTTTTTTAGTATTAGAAACAAAAGTATTAAAATTGTTTTGTTGAATTATTTATGGTTAAAAAAAACATATCTATATCCAATATAAAGATATATTATATATGTTTAATGCATTAATCTTATAATAGTTAGTTTTTAAAAAAAAAGTTCAAAACTTAAATAAAATTGAAAATAAATCATTAACAGTTTTTAAGATATTGAAACTTAAACTAAAACCAGAAAATTTATGTTATAATAAATAAAATATGGACAGTATTTACTTAACATTGCAATTCTTTGGTAAATCAACATATATCTTTATGAATACTAATCACTTTATAATATTATAGCATTTTAATTTGTTTGATGTATATTACACAGTTTTATATTGTTTGTTTGCTGTATTTGTATCATTATTTTGTGAAATATTTTAAAATAATTATAATATTGTAATTGTGAGAAAATAAAATTTATTAATTTTATCAACCACATAAATTTAGTTTTACTAATCCACCGATGTGGAACATTAAAACACACATTGTTTTCTTCATAAATTGAGTAATATATCTTCATTTTTAAAAATTCAAATCACAACATACACAACACAAATTATAAGGTTAGTTTCAAATTTGTACTTCTCAATTAATATAGTAGGATATGTGGTAAAATAAAAGTTTTAATATCTGAAAAATTTATTAATGATTTTTAGTTTATTTAAAGTTAAGTTTTACAATTGAAAAAAAACTATTATAAGATTGATTGCATTAACAAATGTAAAATATATCTTTATAATGAATATAGATATTTTGTTAATTAATAAAAGCCAGAAATTATTCTATAAGACAGTTTTATTTTTTTGTTTCCAATACTATAATAAAATTTTAAAAATTAAAAATTTGTTGGTCAACATCGGTCAACGCCGGTCAAACATGGTCAACATCAGATTCTAACAAATAGCATACCGGAATAAAATGATCGTGATGTTGAGCACATGTCACCATATAGATGGTATATATGATCATGCAATACATTTACTTAATGTAGTTGACAATACATTTTTAAAATTGGGATGTGTGAGCATGTATTGAGCTATAATTAGTATAGCTGAACATCTTTTTCCTATATTTAATTATAGATAATTGGACGTGAGTATGTTTAATAACTCAGTTGGCCTACATATTGATGTTTTGTAAAAGTTACGTTATTCACGTTGTGTTTAGCATCTTAAAATATTTGAACGGTAATTTTATATATTTGATGCAAAACGTAAACAAATAATCATATATTTAACTAATTTTATGTTTGAAATTAGTTATTTAATAATTTCATTATAACTTACCAAGTTTGAATGCTATGTGGCTATCTATTTGGAACTTTGGTTTGATGGTCCACATGCTTTATAAACTTTTCATAATTCAATCCTTTGAAAATTTTGATGGATTTTCAATATATGGACTTTTTCTAGTAGTAACTTTTTTACCAATGTGATATATATGTATTAGTATTACCAATTATGTGTCCTCACCAACCAACGGTACAACAAAATGATACCAAATCTGCATTACAAATTTACAATGCAAATGGTACGAGCGATAAAAAAAAGTGGCTGCACATGCAGTTGTAAAGTTGTAGTGCACATGAAAATTAAACTCAAACCAAGTGACGGTATATTACTATATTGTGCTCTTTGTCGTTGTCATATCAGAAAGTGCATTCTTATATTTAACGATAATTAATCAAGCAAGAATTTATCGTCATTACGTACATTTAGAAAAAGGGTTAAAGACAAATTTATCACTACACCAAATATTGATCCTACAAAATATAAACATAATGGGGATTTAATAACTCGAAAAGTTAAAATTTAGGTATAAAAATTAGAGTACATTTGTCAACAAGATATTTTTGTTTATCTTTATTTTTCGCATTACTTTATGATTGGAGCTCTATCATATAGTAATTAAGTACTAAGCACCATATATATTATTAACAATGGTTTCTTTCAGAATAAAGTTTTCACCAGAAGCTATCCAACTTATAAAAAGGAAAAGAAACGCTTTACTTTTGTAAAAGATGAGCGACGTACTGAAAAATATATTTCGAGAGAGTATCGATTTTCACTTTGTCACGGAAAGAGAAATTTGCATCCCACTATGAAACCAAAATCAAACCAATCTAAACCAAAAGCGGAATTTGGTTAGACTGAGGCAGCTAGGGCCAAGTCTTGTATATTTTTTAGCAAAAGCTCATGGTGGACTTGGCCAAACCGTGTATTAGTGAATTTTCTATTTAGATTTGGTTCAAACTGTTGAAAACGTACGAATTCTTTTGTTAGTAAAGTCAAAGTCAAAGTTCATATATGTGTGTGTGTGTATACATAAACATAAGGTAGTGAGACCAATCTTGCACAAGTCAAACAATGACATCTCAGAAACCTTATAAATACGAATCATAATCAAATTAATTACACATACAAAACAAAAAAGTCCCTACAACTCACCAATAGAAAGCTCATTTTTGTTTATGTTTGATCTCATTCAAAGAAAGCATTAAATTCTAAGCATGATGAAGAAACAATTGGTTGTCGTAGTTATGTTAGTTGTTATGTTCGTTGTTTTCTTGGGCGCTACGCAAGTTGAAGCCATGAGGCCTTTCCCGGAGACCGTCGATGAAATCGGGCTTCTGTTTCAGGCGCTGCAAAGAGGTCCGGTCCGTGGCTCTGGTCGGAACGGTTGCACCAATATACCTCGCGGTTCAGGCAGATGCCATAACTGAGAGCTGTCACACGAATCTTTTTCATCTTCATCATTCTTTGATTCTAATTTTGTTTCCACATTTGTGTGTTACGTACATAAATTACATTTACGTAATTATACGATAGCTTTAGACTTCGTTTCATGTAAATCAATTGTAATCAACTGAAATTTAATTGGTTTATATTAGCGTATGTACTCTATTATACAAATTGGTGGATCAAATGGCATTTTAAGAAACAAACGTAATAGTCAAAAAAATTTCTGTTTGAACAAAACTTTTTAATTGGACTTTTGGTTTTGGGCTTGGAAAGGTAGACAATACAGTGAATAATTAATTCAAGTACTTGACTTATATAATTTAACCTGAAAACTCACATAAACACAGGAACAAGCGCTTTATATACAGCGTCTAAAGAGAAAGCCGTTCTCATGAGTCATGGCAATGTATTCCGACTTACACGATTACACCGTTCTGTATAGCCGAAGGTCTTTCCCTCCGACGTCTCTTCTTGATGTGACTTTTACTTAAAGTCAGACCTTGACGGCAACAAAAAACAACGCCCCTTTATGTTTCCTACTTCACGGTAAAATATGAATCGGATATGTTTTGGTCAGGGATTTACGCGCACAAGATACCGAGAGTTCATCAATGGTCCTGTGAAAATAAAACCTGCATTGATGTGTGGAACTTGGGATAATTAGCTTTATCAGTAACAGTAATAGCAACATTGTAGGTTTGTGGAGGATGCATAGATGCTAACTTGAATAAGAAGTTTTACTAATAGTCCTAAATTCATGATCGCAAGAAGAACTGTTATAGGGAAAATGAAGAGTAGTGAAGAGTAGCTGACATGGAGAAATGGTGAGAGATGATTGGCCAAGAGGTGAATGATGTGTTGGCAGAAGCTTAGTGGCTGGAAGGGTTTGTTAGAAAAGAGGATGATAGAGATATATAGAGAAGGAAGAGTACATTGTGAAGTTTATGCGAATAATCAGAAATTGAGAGTTTGCATCATCTTCTTCTTCTTGGTGTGTTTCTGTGAGAGTTTGGTGTCTTCCTCAGTACTAGCTAGGGTTGTTTCTTCATTCTATACCTTAGCTAGTTGAGATGTGAATCTTTTTGTTTGAGTTCTTAATTTGAAGAGTGTGTTTTCCCTTATCAAAAACATATTCTTGTGCGATGTAAGAGAGATAGAAACAGAGCATGTAAGGCGTGTGTACCTGTGTGAAACTGTCTATGTTCTGTAGCCAAGCATCAAATGCTTGTAATAACGACCCCGGATGATCCGTTGCCACCAGTATTTGGTTGAGCTCCAGTAACTCATCTGCATTCGCTCTTGGATGAGCCTGTAAGACAAATCACTCGGGTGTGTGAGGACCAAAAGAAAGCAGAGATTTAAAAGAACATATCCATGCAATAAGGGAAAAAGTTTGTTCACCATCTAACAAGGCATCTTTTAACGCCTTGAGATATAGGCCGAAAAAATGATGGATCTCGCTGAGTATACAGTATTCCAACCTAAAACAGAATCAACCCTTTTTAGTAAAATGGCTCGCGGAATTAATGTCTACAGATCAAGAAACGACAGATCTTATTACCTCAACCAATGCCATAGCAGAAGGGTCTTCAAAGATCTCAAGGCTATAGTCACCCAGATAATTTACCTATTTAACCATTGATGCTTATAGATTATCAGTGATGCTATAATCATTGGTTTTATGTATAATAAGGTAAAACTGAAGAAAGTTCAGCTTTATTTCCATTAAGGGTCTAGAAGATTAGGTACCGCTAATTCTGTATTGACAAGAGCTTGGACAAAATCCATCAGCTGAATCTTAGCCCACTCAGAGTTCAAAGTAGGATCCTCGGTACGCGGAGGATGCCTCCATGCAGCACCAAAACGTAATTTCTCAGACGGAATGCTACCTTTTCGTGCATCACTGGCATACCGTTGCAGCCGCAACATAGCTTTTTCCATTGCAGGGTTAACCACAGCAACCTATACAAGAAAACACATTGCAACAAATTAACGGTTACTTTCCTGTGTAATTTGACAGCAATTGCAAGCAATCAGTTTTAAGTGAGCTTACTTGTATATATGCCAAGTATGCATCTACAATATCTTCAATTGTACCTGCTTTACTTCCCATCAAACTGATAAAAAACAATTAGGGTCACTTTTGAAAAGCGAAAAGTGGGGCTTTGACACATTTTGAGGACACAAAAACACATAAAGGACTAATAGCAAAAGAAAGCTACAATGAAGAGTGAATACAAAAGAAAAGGGAACCATTACCTTTGGTAATGATTACTCTGCTTAAGCGCATAAAGCTCGAATAGATGCCGAGAATTGGCACCAAGAACATCCGCAATGATAGTCCACTACAATTTCAACATTATGTTAAAAGTCCAATATTATAGACAGCAAAGTAAGCAGATAGCTTTTAGCAGAAATCAACCTTTCTGGTTTGACATTGTTAGGGTTTAGAGCTGTCACACTAGTTTTCAATATTTCGGTTTCACTAAACAAGCAGTGCCATTACCTACAATAATTTTCTCACCTCCGAAGCACTGAAGTAATCAGGAACCATGTGCAATTTGGCTTCTTGGGGAGTCCATCCAAATGTCTACAAATGAAACAAAACCAAAATGCAACATAAAAAGGTAGAATGCGGAAAAATAAGAAACCTCAATTCTTATGTTAACATGATCTCTTGAATCGGAAATAAATGAAGGGCGAGACTAGAAAACTCTACATTATATACCAAATTACCGATACATGTTCACACAAATGCATACAGAACCCATAGTTAGATATAGATATATTTGTAGCTGCTATACCTCACGAGAGATGAAAATGTCTGGACACCCGAAGTCAACAAAGGCTTGATATGAGTAGTAGCTGTCAGGATACAAATTATTATACATCAGAGAAATTGATAAAAATATTTTCAAAATAACATACATAGGTAGGAATCAAGTTCAGATCGGAAAATGACTATTCAGAATTTCTGTAACTAACATGCGACAAAGTAATAAAGGTCCAAGACCAGTTTCTTGTCTAGTGTTTATAAAATAAAACTTATATGGAGCTAGGAGACCAAGTAACCATCAAATAGTAACAGCTTGTACTTATAAAACCCAAAAAGGTAAAGAAAAAATAAGACCAACCTATCCGAAGTCACAAATAGGACAGGTAGACAGCGGTCATTTGCACCTAACGCTATTATTCTCCATACAAGATTGTCATGGTACACTGACGCTGAGATTGTTGAATCATCAGTCTGAATAGCACTCTTCAAGATTTCAATGTTGTTTAAGACCAACTTAGGCTGCCAAGTGAAACAAGAAACAAAGACAAACAAAACTAAGCCAACATTACTTAAACCAGAAAGCAACATCGATAAGTTGGCAAAAATGCTTCTAAATGATACAGCCACTGTTTAAACTACTTACTAAGATCAAGAAAAGTTTAGTACTTATCAATTTCATTACCTGGAAGAAACCAATCTCTGCAGCTTGTGACAACAACTCGAGCATCAGCAATGGCCAATCAGTACTAGAATTAGCTAATGTTCTGGAAAACCCATTAGTTCGATTAAGATGGGCAATGGCATTAGCTCTCCAACCCTGGTGCACCTTTATGACCTCTTTGGCCAATCTTAACGCAAAGGCAGTCTCTCTATAATACGAAGCCTCTTCAACAGACAAGCTATCACCTTTCTCTTCCAATTCAAGCAACCCATCAATCTCATCGGCATTTCGTCGAACAGATAGCGCATACACTGCCCTTTCCCAAAGAAACGAAACCGAGACTTTCTCTGGAACGGCAATGTTATAGCCCTGAAGTATACGGCGAAGTGCGGTGTTAAGACCATACCATTTGTTCATAGTAGTGAAGATCTGCTGCGAGCTTATACTCCCAAGTTTGATAGCTTTGTGGCTCATGGATTCAAGACAGTTCTCGAGCTGGGTTTTGCAATTAGACAACAATGGTGGGTCAACGCTGGTCCAAGAAGTCCATGGATAGGACTGGTGATGATCTGGGTGGTGTTCGGTGATCGATTGCGCAAAATCTACATAGCCAGCGATGTGAGGCCCTTTGTTCCAGTCTCCGAGTAGACCTAAAAAAAGAATTGAGATCGAAACGATTCAAAGCTACGATCTTTTGAAAAAAAAATTGGGAGAATTTTAGGGATTTTGCAATGGTGGATTTACGATTAAGAATAAGGGTGGTTTTGCCAACACCACGAGGACCATGGAGGATGAGCGGCTGAGGAACACGGTGGCGTTGGACGTGGTTGTTGAGAACTGTCTCTAGAAGTGGCCTTGGAATTATCTTCCAAGGTTTATTCACCATTTCCTCTAACTCCTTCTTCTTCTTCGTCGTTGCCTTGAGAGCTCGATCAGTGTATGGGTTTTAGGGACACTCCCAAATCTCGGGAAAATGTTTCAATCGAAAGGGTTTAAGCGTTTCAGGATCTCTCTCTCTCTCTCTCTCTCTCTTGTTAAGGAAGAACATAATTCAAATCGAACCAATCTGAACCGGGTTTGTTCTTCTGTTCGGTTTAATCGGATACGAATTATACTGAGAAAACCAAATTAACGTAACCGGAACTGGTTACTTTTTTTCAATGTTTTTTTTCGTTTTGATTTACTGGAGAAATTTGATCCAAATTTATATAACTAATAAAAGTGATTCACAGACTTTATTGGTAGACCGTAGGCATAATTATTTCACAAATTTGCAAATAAATTTTTATTAACTTTCGTAATTTCTATAAGCCAATGAAACATGTATTTGCTTTCATAGCTCTGTTGTTACAAGAAAAGTTAAAAGTATGATTTCTCGTGTACAAGAAAAATGAATAAATAAATAAATAGTCCAACTCCACCCATAGACCAGATTTGGGTATTGGGATAAAGCTTCACGTGAGAGAGATCATCCGTGGCACGAGCCTGGGCTACCTTTGGGTATGTTAGAGCATTCGTTAGGACCAGACCCAGGGACCGCACCCTTCTGTAACGACTCAAACACGAACCGGATATCAGTATCGAAGTTAATTCGTAAGAGCCTCGTCGCTCCTACTTGTGTGGAGTCCAAAAAAACCATTAAAAAGGCAACCAAAATTACTCCAACTATCACTTGCTTCATCATCATCACTATAACTTTGTAGTAGTCTCTCTTGAACTTAAAAAAACAAAAAACAAACATACACAAACATAAAAATGTGTTTATTTGTAAGGTCGTTTACTCTCTTGTGTGGCATTGAAGATGTAAGTTTGAGTTCTATATATAGAGAGAGCGAGAGAGTTATGTAGGAGGGTTTTTGGATTGTTTGGTCATACACTGACTAAACAATATTCGTAAAGATTGACTTTTACTTGGAAAGAAATGGTTTTCAACATTTGATCTAGAAAATAAATATTTGAGATATTTGATCAATCAAGTTAACACATATAACACGGTTTATGACTTGGCCTCCAAGATTTCTTGCTCTTACCGAAGGTGTCTTGAAAATACACCCCGGAGGATGTGATCTCGGTTCGAGTTGACTTCTACAATTCCGGTTGGTTTTCCCAACAATTTCAGCTTGGTTTTCCCAAAAAGTTATGGTAATCAATTTGATATTTTGTTTTGCCTCCTGAAGTCTGGATTATATCGCACAGTCCGGAATAAAATTTAGTAATGTAGCCGGATCGTAGTAATATTGTTTTTGCATCTTGTAGATGTTTTTTGAAAAATCTACACGACCACTACTATCCAAATATTTGCCCATGACCATGAATTGTTGAATATTTTGTTATCAAACACATCATAGACAAACAATCAAATTCGAAGCCGGCCATCATTGACACGAGTTATGGGAGAAAACAAGTTGTTAGACAAAAAAGTCTTGAAGGGTGGTTCACTTATTCTCTACATGATAACATGAATAATTTCTCTATGCAATATTATCTAATTCTTAAATTTAATAGATGCATTTAATGTAAAAATGTTATATTTTTTTAGTTGAATAAATAATAGGGAAATTCTCACAATTATAAGTTTTAATCACGTCGCGCTAGATTAAGTTTCGTTTTTTAGTCTACGTCCCTCGTTCTCAGATTGGTAAAACGGATAATCTAGCACGACGTGTTCGCACAGTTCCGCACCTAATTACCTATGTAAACAATGTTCCTTCGTATTAGCTTGTTTGAGTCAATCTTGTACTCTATTGTTAAAAAAAAAATTTTAATTCCAAATGTAACACATTATCTCTAATTTTTTTTTAAATAGTAATATGTTTCAAGATTAAATCTAAACCCTAAACTCTACATGTAAAAATGTTGTTTTTTAGTTGAAGAAATTTTACATTTATTTCAAAAAAAATTGTAAATATTAATGTCTACCTAGGTATTTTTTTTTGTTTGTGTCAAAGATAGCAAACCACAGATACTATTAAATATTAACTAGGTTAGATCCGCGCTATGCCGCAAGATGTTATTCTATACATTTGATATTCAAAGTATGATTTTTAATTTTTTGAAATTATGTTAATCATGAAAATTATGGTTTACACAATGCTAAGATATAGAAATGAACCGAAAAAAACCTACAATGGTTTGTAACTCTGTAGTATTTGTTATTACAATCATTTACTCGTATAATTGGTTTAACTCTACTATATGCTATATTTTTTTCTCCTATTATTATTGGAGATATATTAGTGTAGTGTTATTTTGTGGTGTATTTTTGTAAATTACAAATTTAATCATCTAAGTTTATATAGTTTGTGTTGTTATTACGTTATTATTTGTTTGTTTCCTTTTGTAAATTACCTATTCTTTTTATAACAAGTCCACATATGTCAAAGTAAATAGACATATTTTTACTTTAGTTTGGTTTTGTGTTATTATTTAAATATTATACTTATGTTAAACTGTATACAACATTTATAAGGATTATGTTAATTGTCAAAGTTATTTTAAAAGTTATAGATGATTTAGTTTTTTTTAAATTAAAACATTTGATTTTCGATCTTAAACATTGTTAAATTTGTCACTGGTGTTCTTATAGTTAAATCTTGAGAGGCAAAGAACCTTTATTATTACACGTCATAATTCAAACACTGCAATCATCACTGTGAAAAGGAATCATATAGTAAATGCATAAGCAATAAGATAGACATATGAGAATTTTTGTCTGATATTACGTAACTAATTTACTCTAGTTTATGTATGCTTCAGAAAGAGAGTTTATCCTCCAATCACGTTTGAGAAATTACTCTAGTTTGGTTCATATCCCTTATATGTATAAGTTTTCTTATAAAAACAAAAAAATACGAACATGTTGCGCTCACAAAGCTCGAGAAATAATTTTTTTATTTGTCCTCAGTTTTTAATAGTATTTCTATTTACATACCACTGTAATATTTTTTTTTAAATGACACCCAAAATTTAAGTCTTTTATTTTCTTTATAACTTAATTGTATCACTTACTTACATTTCTATAAAATTTTAAGAACTTTTGATTCATATGGTGAGATAATATAAAATTCATATTATAATAATTTTCATAAGTTAAATCTTAATTATTATACAAGAATTTTAGATATTCAAATAAAACTAAAAAATATATACTATACAAATAAATTTTAGATCCCAAATAATAATTTTACCGATAAATATTACAGTATAGATTTTGTATATATAAATTACAATAAAATTATTTATTAACTATTGTATAAATAAACTGCCAAAATGATGTTAGATTACAAATAATACTTAACCAAGATGTTTAAAGAACCTTGTGTCCCTTAATCGTCACCTTCCTCAATTGTCATACTAAAGTTAATTTGGGTTTTTTTACTATTTTTTCTGGATACTTGTAATTGAGCTGGACTAATAACAGAAATCAGAAATAATGATGTGAAATAGAGAAAGATTATTATTGGATAAAAATCTGGAGCTGTATTAGTCCTTATAATTTGATTGACTAATTGTTTTAAACGATTTGTCAACTCCACCTTCAACTAAAAAACTTTCGACTAAAAAACTGAGGTGTATTGTATTAATCATATCTAAAACAAAAATTTGATAATCATATTGGATAAGCGTTGGAAATAAACTATAAATTGAATTTAATATTTTTTTTTTCGTCTAATTGAATTTAATAAATTTATGATATCACGATATTAAAGATTAGTAGTAAATAAAATTAAAAGCATTATCGAGTGATTTAATTATTAAAAAAAAAAAAAGGCAGCTTTTAGGGTGAAAAAGGGGAAAAAGGGTTAAACGGTAGAAACACAATCTGTAAAGCCGTCGCCGAGAAGCCCACTCTCACCTGAAATATTCCTCAACACCGTCGTCATCATCATCAGCATCATATTGGAGAGAAGGCGTATGTTTAAATAGTCTTCTCCTCATCCTCCTCCTCACACTGGTGTAATCTTGTCTTACCGTAGAAAGGGAATTAACAGCAATGGCGAGTCCACATAAGCCGTGGAGGGCAGAGTATGCTAAGTCTTCAAGGTCTTCATGCAAGACTTGCAAGTCCGCCATTACCAAGGAGACCTTTCGTCTTGGAAAGTTAGTTCAAGCCTCTCAATTTGACGGCGTCATGCCTGTACGACTCTCTTTCTCTCTCTATCTCCAAGAACTTGGACCCGTCTCTGTACTATACTCTTGTGCTTGTTACTGTGGATTCTATCAATAGTCATAATGCTTCTTTATGGTTTTCGATTTTCGAATCACAAAGTTACTTCCTTTTAGGGTTTTTGTGAGGTAAATTTGGTTCTTTTTCGTTGAAATTGGCGTTGTGTGAGGGTTTTATCTTGTTCATTCTGCTTCTTCTAAGCTCTGGGATTACTTTTGGGTATCAAGCTTGCTTTTTTTTTTGCTCTGTTACTTACTTCTGAAAAAGCTTTTCATTCTCCTCCTTTATGCCTAATTGAATGTGATAAATCAGCAATTTAAGCTAAAATTTGTAGCCACTTTTGATGATTGCAAAAAGTTTCGTGCTTTTTACAATGACATATGTGAACTGCTATTTTCTGGAATGTCAAAGATCATTCTTCTCTTGTTATTTTAACTTGGAACCATAGAACATTGTCTTACTTCCTTCTTCCTGCTTTGCTTAACTTTCCCATTTTGATTATATGTTGCTTTAGCTCCAGTGGACATGAAGTTTTCGTTAACTGGCAGTATCCTCTCTGTACTTTTGTTTTATTTGACACAGATGTGGAACCATGCTAGTTGTATACTGAAGAAAACGAAGCAGATAAAATCGTATGTAAAACCAATTCCCCTTAGTGAAAATGTATGATAAGCATTCAGCTATCAACTTTATTTTGTCTCTTGGTTTTGCTAGAGTTGATGATGTTGAAGGCATAGAATCACTTCGCTGGGAAGATCAGGAAAAGATTAGAAAATATGTCGAATCTGGAGCAGGGAATAGCACAAGCGCCAGCACAAGCACAAGCACGAGCACGAGCAGTACCGCTAATAATGCCAAACTAGAATATGGGATTGAAGTGTCACAAACTTCTCGTGCCGGTTGCAGAAAATGTAGCGAAAAGATTTTGAAAGGAGAGGTAAGTGTTGTTCTTCATCTGTCATGGCTGTAGCAATTTATATGAACTGGTCCTCGTGCATTAGGGTTATTGGTATGTTTTTTTTCTTTCCAGGTACGTATATTCTCTAAGCCTGAAGGCCCGGGTAACAAGGGTTTGATGTGGCATCACGCAAAATGTTTCCTTGAAATGTCTTCCTCCACTGAACTGGAAAGTTTGTCTGGATGGAGAAACATACCAGACTCAGACCAAGAAGCTCTTCTTCCCTTAGTGAAGAAAACTCTGCCGGCAGCTAAAACTGGTAAGAGTCTTGAGGTGTTCGGTAATGCATTGAGTTTCTTGTTACAGAATCCTGATTTGCAGTACTATAGTCTGATGGCTTTCTGTTAATTTCTTGCTGGCACAACTGGGACAGAGACAGCAGAAGCACGCCAAACAAATCCAAAAGCAGGCACAAAACGAAGAAACGATTCTGGTGATAATGAGAAGTCGAAACTAGCAAAAACTAGTTTTGACATGACTACAAGCGGTGCTTTACAACCTTGTAGCACAGAAAGGGTAATGGAGGCTCAAACTAAAGAATTGTGGGACCTGAAGGATGATCTGAAAAAATATGTAACAACAGCCGAGTTGCGGGAAATGCTTGAATTAAATGAACAAAGTACAAGAGGATCAGAACTTGATCTACGTGATAAATGGTAAATAACATTGCGAAGCTATCTGGAAGTATATTGCTTGGAAAAGACATTCTGAAATGTTGTCTGTTTTGTTTCTTACTGTCGTGTGGATATTCTTAAAGGTAATTTGGATTAGAGACTCTGATGCGTAATCATATTCTTGACCTCTCTGCTTGTTTCTTTTTAGTGCTGATGGCATGATGTTTGGTCCACTCGCCCTCTGCCCAATTTGCTCTGGTCATCTTTCCTTTTCTGGAGGACTTTACCGATGCCATGGGTACATCTCGGAATGGAGCAAATGTTCTCATTCCACTTTGGATCCAGACCACATCAAAGGGAAGTGGAAGATTCCAGAAGGAACAGAGAATCAGTTCCTTCTGAAGGTAAATCAGCCAGTTTGTAGAGTTGATAATGGTATGAGTTAGGTCAGATGTGGTGTATATTACTCATGAAGTTTATATTTTTCTTCTGATTCCTTGCAGTGGAATAAGTCTCAAAAGAGTGTAAAGCCAAAACGTATACTGCGCCCTGTATCGTCTGGTGAGACGTCGCAGGGTCAAGGTTCTAAAGATGCAGCTGACTCCTCAAGGAGTGAAAAGCTATCAGATCTTAAAGTTTCAATTGATGGAGATACTAAGGAACGCGTATGTCCTTCTGTCAAATTTTATAACTTAAATTAGCTTTGCACTTCATTGCTTGATGGGATCATTTTGCAGCAAGCATGGAAGAAGAAAATCGAGGAAGCTGGTGCAGAGTTTCATGCTAACGTTAAAAAAGGTATGTATTTCTCGAGTGTTTAGTTTAGCCTATTGTAAAAGTATTTTAAGCTTTTGAATATATCTGTTTCACAATTTGCAGGTACAAGCTGTTTGGTTGTCTGTGGAACGACAGGTATCCGAGATGCTGAAATGAGAAAGGCAAGGTAGGAAAAGGCCTTTATTGTACTGGTACTCTTTAACTCATCACACTCTTTGCTCTCACTTTTAACGTTGGTGTTGATATATGTGTCAGGAGGATGAAAGTGGCTATCGTGAGAGAGGATTATTTGGTTGACTGTTTGATAAAACAAAGGAAACTTCCGTTGGACAAGTACAAAATTGAAGACACTAGTGAGAGCCTGGTCACTGTTAAAGTAAAAGGACGAAGCGCTGTGCACGAAGCATCTGGCCTCCAAGAGCACTGTCACATTCTTGAAGATGGGAACAGTATCTATAACACAACTCTGAGCATGTCTGATCTTTCTACCGGTATCAATAGTTATTACATACTCCAGATAATCCAAGAAGATAAAGGTTCAGATTGCTACGTATTTCGTAAATGGGGCCGAGTTGGAAATGAAAAGATTGGTGGTAACAAAGTGGAAGAAATGTCAAAGTCTGATGCGGTTCATGAATTCAAACGTCTATTTCTTGAAAAGACTGGAAACTCATGGGAATCTTGGGAACAAAAAACAAATTTCCAGAAACAACCAGGAAAATTTCTCCCGTTGGACATTGTAAGCATCATATCTTTTGTATCTTCAGATTCTCTTATTTTCTTAAATCATTCATAAACTAATTTGTATCTTTTGTTTCAGGATTATGGAGTTAACAAGCAAGTAGCCAAAAAAGAGCCAGTTCAGACCATTAGCAACCTTGCTCCTCCATTAATAGAATTAATGAAGATGCTTTTTGATGTGGAAACTTACAGGTTAGAAACTTATTTGCCATTGTCTTCCTCGCCTCTCCTCCCCCTAGAAACGGCCTGAAGTAACTTATTAAATACTTTTTCAGATCTGCTATGATGGAGTTCGAAATAAATATGTCAGAGATGCCACTAGGGAAACTCAGCAAACATAATATACAGAAGGGTAACTCTTACTTGTCCAGTTTTAGATTTTTGTTTCTAATAAATAATGAATCATGGTTCTACATCACATTTCTGTATATTGTTTTTTATTGTTTGTTCTTCTATAGGTTTTGAGGTATTGACAGAGATACAGAAGCTATTGACTGAGAGCTACCCCCAGCCTTCTATCAAAGAAAGCTTGCTTGTTGATGCTAGTAATAGATTTTTTACGATGATCCCTTCTATTCATCCTCATATTATCCGTGATGAAGATGACTTTAAGTCTAAGGTACTCGCCGTAGAACAAACACCTTGGTGTTGTTTTTAACCTTGGTCTTTTTTTGTTTTTCCCTGCTTTACTAAAATAGTATTGTATCTGTATGTCGCAGGTAAAAATGCTCGAGGCTCTGCAGGATATCGAAATAGCATCAAGACTAGTAGGCTTTGATGTTGATAGCACCGAATCTCTTGACGATAAATACAAGAAGCTGCATTGTGATATTTCACCACTTCCTCATGATAGTGAAGATTATCGATTAATTGAGAAGTATCTTAACACAACGCATGCCCCAACACATACAGTGAGTCCACTTCCTCGTTACATTTTTTTATGTTTGCTTTTCTTAATTTTTCTAACTCAATTTTTGATTACTGAATTTGTCAGGAGTGGAGTCTTGAACTGGAGGAAGTTTTTGCTCTGGAAAGAGAAGGAGAGTTTGATAAATATGCTCCTTACAGGGAAAAACTTGGCAATAAGATGCTCCTATGGCATGGTAAGCAAGCTGCAACCAGCCACACTAAGATAATTTGGAAGCAGATACAAGAAATATTGATTGTTAATATTTTGGTTGATTATATATTTATGTCTTATCCCTAGGTTTAAACCTAATTAACTCTGCTCTCAGGTTCTCGATTAACGAATTTTGTTGGAATTCTGAACCAAGGACTAAGAATTGCGCCGCCAGAAGCTCCTGCTACTGGCTACATGGTCAGTACTCTCTCTGTGGCTATGCTTGTGTGGTTCTCATCAGTTGAGGGATTTTGCTATCTAGTTAACTTGTTGGAGGTTCTGAAGCCTAACTTCTTGAAATTCCTGTGTTTCAGTTTGGAAAGGGGATATACTTCGCTGACCTTGTCAGTAAAAGTGCTCAGTACTGCTACACGTGTAAGAAAAACCCGGTGGGTCTAATGCTTCTGAGTGAAGTTGCATTGGGAGAAATACATGAGTTAACAAAAGCTACGGTGAGCCCATATTGCAATTTTCTAGGATATGATACACCAAACATGTAGTCCTTATGTTGAGACTTTAGGCACAACATCAAATATTTCTTATCTCTGTAATATGACTGTTTCTCTTATGTCCACAATTCTTTAGTACATGGATAAACCTCCGAGAGGAAAACATTCGACCAAAGGGCTTGGCAAGAAAGTGCCTCAAGATTCAGAATTTGCCAAGTGGAGAGGTGATGTGAGTGTTCCTTGTGGAAAACCTGTTTCATCGAAGGTCAAGGCTTCTGAGCTTATGTACAATGAATATATCGTCTACAATACAGCTCAGGTAACTTCTGTTTCCCTTCCTTGTTCCTTTCACCCATTTACAATGGGATAGGTTACAAACACTATCCTCTTCGTGTCTGTATGGGTAATTGGAATGAGAAATAATAAATCATCTAGAAAGCTCATACGTCAGATATTATTTTTGCTACACGTACTGTGACCCATTCTTATGTGCTTATGGTGTGTACATATCTGACAAAGATTACTCTGTCTATGGACAGGTGAAGTTGCAGTACTTGTTGAAAGTAAGATTTAAGCACAAGAGATGAGCTCGAAACTAAACAGGACGACATAACTTTTGTTAACTAAATGTCTTTTGGGAGATCGACTCCAACATGAAGACTTAACTGTTGTAAATAGTCTTTTAGGTTATCAAATCCAACATGAAGTCACAGATTTTGTCTCTCTCGCTTTTGTAGATGTGGCTGGTTTTAAAACAGTGTGCACTACATTTTGTTATGCTTTCTCTCTGTTATGACTCTTTTTGGTCTTAAGACAACACTTGTTCAGATCTGATGTTGTTGTTTCTATGGAAGATCTACGAAGAAATGGTAAATCTCAAAGAGAAAAGGGTTGCCTGATCCAATCTCTGCTATGAAAAATGTTCAAAACTGGATAGTAAAGAAGATTCTAGAAGAATTTAAAGTTCATTCTCTGACAAAATAGTCACTTGTACTCATACAGACCAAGGAAAATTGGCCTCCTGGTAGTAAAGAGATTCATTTGAGCTACAAAGTGACTCATTCCGATCCATAGATCGCTCATGTTCGTGTGTAGCACCAGTCACTGGGTTGAGGTCTGAGTCCAAGAATTCTTGATGAAACCAGTTGTGAAGATCTTGTGGCCTTTGTTGAGCAAGAACCTTTTCTTGTTGCTTCAGATTGCAACTAGGATCCTCTTGAGGAAACCTTCTAGAAGCTTCTTCTCTAAGTAGGACCACTTGTGCTTGTAGACTAACAACCTATAAGTAAGTGATGTTACTTGTAAGTACACTAGAGATGATGAAGCAAAAGACCAAAAACAGTTTACATATAAATCATCCTAGGCAAAAATACCTGTTGCTGGAGGGAGAAGATTTGGGAGACGCATCCGTAAATAGGATCATGGAGACGAGAGTGAGCCTCGTAAGAGATGGTTCGTACGGCGTCACACCGGTCCTGGTCAGGGAGATGAGAAATGAGCTTAGAGAAGTTGCTGGCTCCAAACACTTTGTGAATGGCTGCAAAATTAGAAGATCCTTCTTCGTAGCAAAAATATGGTGCAAATACACAACCTTCTACACATTTCCTACGCAAGAACTTGCATCCTCCACATGGTGAACCTAAACCTCCCATACTCAAATGTAAATAATCTAATTATTAACGAAATATTAGCTTTGAAGAAGATTAATACTACTGATGACTATTATATAGTGCGTGTTTATATGCAAAGGTATACTAAAGAACTATGGTGGGATTTATGATAATCCAATTTTGTTATTTTACTTATTTGTCTCTCTAATGGCGTACAATTACAATACAATTCCAGCTTTTTCTTTTCCCTCAAGTTAATATACATTGTAAATATCTTTTTTTAAATATCTTGTCATAATATATAATTGTGTTTAAACGTTTGAGGAAGAGAATATTCTTAGAAAATAGTTGAGAGAACCCTATTAATATTGGGATCCGATCGTATGAGAGATTTTGTTGACGTATAGGACAAAACAACGAGTAAACATGAACCAAACCCAAGTTGCTTTTTGTTGTGGTCATAGCATTCTTGATTCATTATTTACTTCATTCTTTTCTTGATAATTTAGTATAGAGTTTGCTTTTAATGTTTGTAAATTAGATAAGTTAATGAATATGAAAGTGAACTATGAAATACTTAACAAGAATATATAACTGTATACAGAAATGGGACAAGGTAACTTATTCTAAATAGATTTGAAACATTAGCTATGCTCAGTCACAGTTTCTATCAGACTTTACAGACTAAAAAAATAGAAACCCATGATTATCCAGCCCACATAGTAATCATGAATCATGATTATCAACACAAATATTCCCAAAATAATTGATCAAAGTACAAAAGTTAAATTATTCGAAAAGAATGAACAACTGATAGTGGATTCATGACTTAATGTTGGTTTAGTGGAGATTAAAAATAGTAAGAAAAATAAAGTTTGAAGATTGATATATGCCATCTTTAGAGTTTCTTTTTTTAATCTTTTATCTTTGTGTTTAGGACTTAAGGTATCCTAAGTTATGTCTAGCGTTCTTTGAATCTATGACTCCTCAAACAACTCTCATAAGACATATCGGCCGTGCACATCGATCAAGTGCAGACCAGTCCAAGGTCCCTGGAGCCAACTATATTAATATTACTGATACACAGAGTTTTAAACCCTATTTTCCTACTGCAAATGCACAGCAAAGAAGTAGTACTTAGGGGTCGAATCCCACGAAGACCAAGTTTTACTCTATGGTTCTATTGGTTCAATTTCAAGCTAAGACAATTCAAATTTGGGTTTGTTTGGTAACAGTAACGTGATTAAAACGATATAAAAAGGCAATAAGCAAAACACTAGATCAGGGGTGATTCTTGGGAATTTCAGAGATAACAACTAAACAACTATTCAGGGCATAGATTAAGTACCAGTCTAGAACTCAAACATAAATATAAACTGATCCACTGTCGTGGTATCAATAACTCTATCTGATCGATTCTGTGCGGAAACGCGGAGCACATGCTCAGACATCCGGATTTTTAAACCCTATTTTCCTACTGCAAGTGCACAGCAAAGAAGTAGTACTTAGGGGTCGAATCCCACGAAGACCAAGTTTTACTCTATGGTTCTATTGGTTCAATTTCAAGCTAAGACAATTCAAAGTTGGGTTTGTTTGGTAACAGTAACGCGATTAAAACGGTATAAAAAGGCAATAAGCAAAACACTAGATCAGGGGTAATTCTCGGGAATTTCAGAGATAGCAACTAAACAACTATTCAGGGCATAGATTAAGTACCAGTCTAGAACTCAAACATAAATATAAACTGATCCACTGTCGTGGTATCAATAACTCTATCTGATCGATTCTGTGCGGAAACGCGGAGCACATGCTCACACATCCGGAGCACATGCTCGGCGGTCCATAAACCCTAAACTGTCGTTTGAGCCCAGAATCGCAGACAAGCATTAAAGAACAGGAATGATAAGTTCACAAATCACCGACACATCAACTTTCGCAGGTCTAGGATAATTTGCCCACTAATGTCTTTTCTAGCAACCTATTACACTTTTGATGAATAGATAAACCTAGAATCATAGATTGGGTGATCAAATCAACCTAAGCATTAAGTCTAACAATAGTGAAGACAATCGATTATATAAAGCCCTATTTGTGTTCTGTTGCTAACCCATGAAACCCCTTTTGAAACCCCTAATCTAGCAAAGAAAACTACTCAGACATAGAGAAATGAATCATAGCAAAAGATGAGAAATTCAATGACATAAAAATAAAAAGGGTTCAGAGAATGCTTCACAAGGTAGCCGCTCTTCTCCTCTCACAAAAAACGTCGCTCAAAAATCCTCCAGAAAAAAAGTATATTCTGTCCCCTAAAAACCCTAGGTTAAATAGCATACAAGTGGAGAAAAATAAGGAAAGAATCCAAATTCAAATCTTCCTATTAAAAATCGATATCCTCCCTCTTTCTCTCACAAAGGATCGCCTAAAATAAGGGGAATTAGGCAGGGAATCGGCGCCTAGATGCTTGCCACGTGTCGTCATGAATCCGTAGAGTTGGGAGCATATGCTCGGAAATCGAGAGCATGTGCTCCTGGGTCTAAAATCAGCTTTTCTGCTCCAATTCAACTCCTTTCTGCTCCGATTGCTCCTGCTGTTCTAATCCTTGCTTTTAGCTTCCTAGCCTCTTATTACAACCTGAAAAGGACTCAAATAACTACAAAACTATCAAATAAACGGGGTCAAAGTGAGTCAAAACCGTAACATATCAATTACCCACATCAGTCACAAGACCACCAAAGCATCCGACCAGGAGCGAATCCATTACATGAGTGATCGATCCAAATCACAGTCCACCTGATCCGGAAGTTGCATCAGTCATAGCATTGGCCATCACTTCTCCCTTCATGACCGAAAATATATTATTGATCTATGAAACTTTCATTAGTGTTTGGATTTACACGTTACAAATCCTATTCGAGTGGGAAAATAATGATGAGCTTGTTCTTTAATTGATGTAACCCGAACATTGCATTTGAGAGGTAACAGAGATCAACGTTTGTCAATAACTTTCACAGCGTCTAGTAATTGAAGACTAATGACGAATACTGCTCCGGTCAGGATTTGAAACGAACAAAACTATACAAGTGGTAATCAAATTTAATCGCTCTTCAAAGACCATTCGAAGATTGGTGATGAGAAAAACTCAAACACGTCTGAGATTGAATTCAAACACAGCCGCAAAAGCATATTCAAAGGTAAAAAGAAAAGATTTACACTTATGTGATTCCTTGACTAATTAGCAAGCTTTAATGAATGATTAACATAATTGTAAATAAAGCATCAAGGAATTAAAATCAACATTGCAATAAATCTGCAAATTACATGTACATATACATAAAGCCCAACCAGGGTTAGATAGGGGAAGAGACCAAAAACCTCAAGACAAATATGTGTTCTTCCATGATCTATTAAAACGCTTCAATATATATATATATATAGTGATGTGAGAAAAACACTGACTAATTAGTCAACAGCTTTAGAATCATTAGAAGAAGAGGCCTCACCAGATTCAGAGTGTTCATGGTTACGATCATGATCATGATCATGGTGATGTTGGTGGTTATCTTCTTCTTCTTCGCTGTCATCCTCATCAAAGGGCTTCTGTTTGTGAAAGATGCAACATTTCTTTGAACTCTTCTTCTGCATGAACTCGTTGTCCACAGTCCCCTCTTTCCACGAAACTTTCTTCTTCTTCCGGTTCAAACGAAGCACTAATCTTTCTGTAGGTTGTGATTGAGAAACAGGGTTTTCTAATACGACAGAAGTTGTTGCTGAGGAAGAAGGCCTCGTCGCTGTGCTCATAGCTCAAGATTAAGCTTTTGATTTTATCTGCATAGGGAGACAACAAAAAAAAATGATCAATCTTTGGCTGCTCAAGACTTGTTGTTTCTTTCCTCTAATGACAAGAAGAGCTAAATGTATACAACAAAACTGCAGAGTTCACAGCTCAAAACTAAGATGATAGTGGATTCAAAAATCAGAGATTCATGAGAAGTCCCAAGCTTAAAGTAAATAGGACAAAGAAAGAAGCAAAAGCTTCACACCAGAAAAATCAAATCCTAAATCAAATGGGTTCAACGCGTCTTTTTTATATATGTTTTTTTTGGTTGAAACATATGTAGCCATTGCAAAACCTAACCCCTACAAATCGTGTAACCCAAATATTTACGGTTCGTTCTTCTGGAAACAACAGAGATGCTAATTTTTGTTAACCGTCAAAATCAAGATCTGAAACCTAAACAAACACAACGAATCTCAATTTCTTACGCACCCATCGATTGAATATAAAAAAATTGAACATCAAAAAAAAAAAATAGGGTTTCGATCGCTGGGAACAATAGCAAAAAGCCTAAAACTCAATCAAAATCGAAGAAAAGATTAATAAGCAAACCTGGGGAATGGATCGTAATAGTTGCTGGCTACAAATCCTCTTTGGTTCCAAGTTACAAGGAGGAGGAGGAGGAGGAGGAAGAGAGACGCAGACGCTTCTTGTTTGAGTGAAATTGAAAAAGGTTGATTGATGATGGAGAGAGAGAGAGAGAGAGAGAGACAAATTTGAAAGACTCTGGATGATATAGAAGGTCATGGATCATGAGTTATTTACTTTTTGCGGCTTTTAATTATTTTATTTTATAAATAAGCATTCCTGTAAAAAAATATTTTTAACACTACATTTCAGATTTGTGTTAAATCAGTCCATATCAAATTATAATCAAACACAACGTTCTCCGAACAGTAGTAACAAAATGCAGACAGGAGTGACATCTGAAATGAATGCTAAAAATATCAAACAAACTTGAAATGAATCTTGTTATTGCAGATGATATAAAGGTACAATCCAGAATAACAAAATGCAGACAGGAGTGACATCTGAAATGTATCCTCTAATCATTCTCACTTACTGCGAATCTAAATACTGTCATGTATCCTAAGCTTACTTCCAGAATACCTGCAACAATGATATCCTTTTCAAGCATAAAAGATGTTATCTAAAAGCAAATATGCAAAGAAACACTACTTAAATGAACGATTATATGTCTACAAAGATGTCCCGATGAAGTTGAGGCTGATATTATCTGATATAAACCATCTTCCTTGTACACAAATCCAGCCATTTTATCTCTTTGACCTACAAGCCATAGTCTCCTGTTACCACTTGTCCACATACATCTGTACTATTATCTTGCTAAATGTGAAACCAACAACACATTCCGGGAAGAATCCAAGTGCGAGCAAGCAAATATCTTCACTGAACTTTTGGATATCAACAATGAACACACTTTAAGACGCTCTTCTTAGAGATATTACATTGAATCAACTAACTCTAACTTCTTGTTTCCCACCCACCCAAAACTAAATGAAAGCATTTCAGCTGCCCCCAAGACTGAAATCACAGTTTCCATTTTGATCTTTCACCCCTGGGGAACAACTAGGCCGCATCTCTGACCTTCTAAACAAAAACTGGAGAAGTGATGTTTAAGGGAAACTTTATCTATACAGTCTGCAATCTTTGAGACATGGTGTTTTTGCTGTAAAGCTAAGGAGATCACAATATGCTCTTAGATCAAATGCAAAACAAGCTGTTCCTCCCAAGAGTTATTGAGATGTAGTAATTCTCAGCAAATAATGTTTCAACTTTTCCAGAATGCTCTTATTGGTTGTCACTGAAGAGAATCTGATAAAACCTTTTTCTCTCTTCTGTATCAAACAGACCACCTGGTCGATCACCATGGCTTTCTTGTTCATTGACATCATCTTCATCGTGAATCCTGTCTTTCTTTCTCACCTCAGACTTCAAAGATTCAATACCTTTCTCTCTCTTCTTCTCTTGATTAGCCAAATACCTCCTGTGATTATACTCATACAAGCCCTGCTGCATCAGTTCCCCAAATTTACCCTTCACAACAACAAGCGGGTCCTTGTGAATCAATTCCGAGCCATTGTATCCTTCTCTAAGAAGCACAGTGTGAACCTGATACTTGTTCGCTACATAGAATATGCCTGGATGTTTCAGAAGCATAGAATTTAGCTTCTCCGGCAACCCAAATTCCCTCTTGAAATGACTCAGCTTTACGATTGACAGCTTCTTCCACAGCGTCAACGAGAGTAACTCGTGCACCAAACCAACACTTCTCTTCTCACTCTCCTTTGAACCTTCGACAAGATCCCCATGATCCTCATACGGAGATATGTAAGGAGAGTTATTAAACTCCATGAACCTCTCCCAAGGTTTGGTCCATGTGGAAGGTAACGAGCAAGAGAAACTAGGCTCAGAGCCACATTTGTTTGCTGCTGCTTCCACTGCAGAAACAGCCAACTCAGGCTTCCACAACAAAAGCTCTATCTCCATTGAACTCTTCCTGCCACTATAATTCACTATCCGAAACACATCTGAGTACTTTGGTAGTATCCTAATAACATAATCATCAGGAAATCCAAAGCTCCGCTTAAACTCATTAAGCTTCACCACATTGAGGCGCTGATTAACACTCATCATAAGCAGCTTTGCAAGCCTATCAGCTAGCACAGGCTCTTGGGCATCTTTGACCAACTCTTCTTCTTCCACAAGCGTCATCATGGGTTTAGTTAAACGACAGTAATACTCATCGTCCTCGAGATAAACGTGGAAACAACAAGGGTACTTCTTAAGCCAGTTCAGTGCTTTCCCCTGCAGATCAAGAGTCTTAAACTTCTTCTGTAAAAACTTAACCGATGCAACCTGGTTGGGACACCTTAAGATAACGTTCTTGAGCCTACTGTTAACTATCCATCTCTTGTTACGCGAGAGAGCAGATTCGAGATCAGGGTCTTTCTTCGTAGAGCAAAGTGAGAATCTTCGGATTAACAATGGAACCTTCTTGGTACCCAGAATTCCAAATAAATCCCGTATCATAGCGATATCAGTTTCTGATTACCAAACCTAATCAAAGTGAACACCTAAAGCTTCGCTCTTTATATATTGGCTTCTATTACCCAAACTCAAAAATCCAATTTTTGACGAATGCGATTGGTTAAAAGCAAAAGCAAATAGAAAAGCCCAACCTTTAGAGCATCAGAGGAGCACAACAGCGGCACAAAGGAGGTGTGGTTGGAGGAGAAAGGAGAAGCCTTTGAAGTCGATTCATCAGGAGAGACTCAACAACGCCACAGTTTCGACAAGAGTTAAAGAAGAGACTTGGCTTCTGAAACGGCTGGTTGGGTTATAAATATGTGATTCAAAGGAACAAAATTTATGCCCCAACTCAGCAGCTTCTCTAGAGGTTAGCTGAGCTCTGCAGCAAATGAGGGAGAACGAGACAACCCCTATTGTGAAAGCTGTCTTCTTTCTACGATTTGTTCATTTTTTTTGTTTTGGGTTTGGTGTTTACTCAGTTTTGATTATTAGGATAATTACATTTTTTGCACTTGTGTTAAAAGGCTCCACCTATTCACGCTTCCAAATTTATAACTCGATTCCATATAGCTTACAAAATCGATTTGCTGAAAAACCAAGATTTCGTCAAAGATCGCCGTTGGATCAAGCGTGAGTATGACGAATTCAAGGTCAGTATCAATGGTCTTCTTCCAGAACAAATCAAGAAAAAGAGCTGAGCAATTCAACTTGAGAGAAGAGCTCAAGGAAAAGCGGATTGTCCGAGAGAAAAATGGTGGCGTATTGCCACCAGATGGGGTTGATGTGGTAAACGCAACGTGGATGGCTGATGGTACGCATTGGCCAGGCACATGGTTTGAACTTAAACCTGATCATTCAAAAAGAGACCACGCCGGAATACTACAGTTATATATATGAACCTTCAACTTACAGTTATTTCTAATAAAACCATAAAAACTTTGTCAAACTTGAGAAAAGTGCCTGAGCTTGAACCGGTGATGGGTGGACCAAATGAAGGCGCGCTAGATTTCACAGGGATTGATATTCGTGTACCTATGTTTGCATATGTCTCGCGTGAGAAACGCCCAGGTTTTGACCACAACAAGAAAGCTGGTGCCATGAATGGTATGGT